>NC_133775.1:27949110-27998524 GCF_003597395.2 Chelonoidis abingdonii
TAGATTAATTCCTGATCTGGTGGCAGCGAGAATATCCAAGCTGGTAGTGAGCTTGGGGGAGTTTCAGGTAAGCCCCCAAACTTTGGACGCAAAAGTCCAGGTTTGGGACAGGACCAGACTGGTGGACACTAAAGTCCAGGTCTGGGACTGGACGGCTAGATTACCACAGCCCTAAATATGCTTTTATTTAAAAAAAAACAAAAGTGCTCATACCAATGTCAACAAGTCTTTTACAGTAAACACTTTCAATTGACTAACTTATGTGAATTGGGACTTTTTAAAACAAACTCTTCCTCTTACAGAAAAGGCAATTTTTGGCTGCCAGGTTTGACATGCTTTCAGAATACAATATGCTTCATCTGAATGCTAGCTATGTCAGAGGATTCCAGTATGGACTAAAATAGTCCAACTTTCTATTGCCTCCTCCAGTGACTGGATATGACTTCCCCATGTCTACAAAACTGCCATCTGGCTCTACCCCTTGTGAGACAACCTCTCATAAGTGTGTGTGGGGTGGGGGTTTCCCAGATGAGAAAGCAACCTGGTCAGGTCATGAAATCAATGACCTAGACATCAGAAGAGGGGAAAGTTCAAAGTCAAATCTGCACTTTGATGTGAAGGCCTTTTTCTGCACCCTTATCTAACTTCTGCCTCCCCCCATGCATGTCTCATATCACTCTGTCACTTCAACAGACTAGAGTATCTGTTACTGCCCCTCTGGGTTAGCCAGCAGGTCTTGCTGTACAGGGATCCAGAGTTAATAAGGGGAGTTGAGTCCCTCGCCTCCATGATGGTAACTACCCACACAGCTCAGGAAACAGGAGACAGAACTAAACCTGGAATCCAGGACTCTTGCTTGGAGGTGGAGCACTTTACACCTATGGTAGGGTCACAGCTCCTAAAGTCACATGATATCTGCCTGACTCTGCTGACAGCTTGAAACTAGAGCTCTGAGATGAGTGAACTGTCTCATTGATATTAATGGGTTAATTCTGAAACCTACTCAGTCAAGGAACTGAGGACTCTGTGTATGGGTGTGGGGGAGGAAGCCTTTGCTGCCACTCCCCATCATAGCTCCGCAGGGTCTTCTACACCTCCTCTGAGATTGATCCCAGCCTGCCTGAACACAGGCAACGGTGCTCAGGAGAAAGTGAAAGATCCAATTTTAACAAAGAGGAATGGCGGTGAGATTCCGTAAATCCATCAGATGCGCTTTTATGTGAATGGCCCCTCCATTACTAACCCATGCAGAACAGAGCCCTGGCAAAGGGGTAAATCTTTAAGCCCTTCAGGGTAGGGGATTGTCTGTTATCTGTGTTTGTACACTATCCACCACAAGGTGGCTCTGATTCTGATTTAGAGCTTTTGAATGCTGCCACAATAGATACATTTTAATAATAACATGCAGGAGCAGGGGATTGCTGAGGATTGTGATTTGCCTTAAATCTGGCTCCTCTTAGTGATGCTTCATGCTGCATATCTAGGCCATTGAGCTCTCCTGAATCTCTTATGCAAGGTTTAATTTTATCTGCTAGTTACCAGCAAAACTCTGGCTGTTGCTCTCTGAAATAATTGTGTTGGAGTCAAAAACAAAATACATTTCCACGTTATCTAGTTGCATTGCGAATCCATGGGGTTGGGTTACACTGAGTCATGTAGATTTTCTTTTCTTTTTTCTTTTTTTTTTAAATATATAGGTTAAAACAGCAGGGGTTTAAAATACCAGCTCTGCCTTAGGTCAGTGGAAGGCTCTAGTTTACTGCCACATTAGCTTTTACTAAATTGTTTAGGATTTATAACTTTTTATTTTACAAGTGTATTTTGAAAGAAGTTAGTGAAACAAAACATAAGTGGTCCTGTCCCCCAGAAAGTCACTTTTATGTTTTTTGGGGGTTGTTGGGTTTTTTTAACATGGCAAAGTGGTTGTAAAATGTACTCTTGATTCTTAAATAAAACAGCATGCAAGTAGGGCAGGTATGGGAAGTGGGCCCCTCTCTAGACATTTTGTAGACCGCACAGGACTCCGGCAGGAACACTGATACTGAATATAGCTTTCGTAAGGATTTATGCAGGGCATTTTAACAGGAGATTTTAAAAAAATAACCCAAGTGCATTTTACAAAGAAACAATTAGGTCAAAGGGAATTGGATTTGGGGAATCAGGGCAATAGGATGAGGCTTTGTCACAACTTGTCTGAGTGAGAAGTGGTGATTCCAGGATGGCCATTCAAATCCCTGTGAAATTTAACAAGGAACTGGACTGCCGCTATGAAAATAATAGGGCGGACCATGTAACTTGACATCTGGGATCCAGGAAGGTTCCCCAGTGTTCTGGGTACTATTGAAATTCAAAGCTAAAGGGGGAGAAGCAATTGTTATCACTGTCTTGTTTATTATTAGGGCTGATTGAAATGTGGGTTTTGCATTTTTATTATAAGCATTACAGTGAAAGAGAAGAAGAGAAAGAAAAGGCCATAAGATTTCATTTTGTAACTTTAAATCCTGGGATTAAACGTGGAAGGGAACAGAACTGGAATGTTTTGGGGGTTAGGTTTCTGTTTTTGTTTTAAGACTCTGCTTGTGTGCTTTTTTTTTCCCCCAAGGTAAGTTAATGTTAAGTAGACTGAGATACTATTGCTCCATGCTTCCATGCTAATAAGGCATGCTTCCCACAGTGTCTGACAGAAAGAATGAATACCATGCAGTGCTAATGGTTAATTTGTAGTGGCATGTGTGTTCCTTGAATGTTTGTGAAGTCTCCTGATTCACCATCACACAATTGAGTCTCCCTCTTTTCTTTTCTTTTCTTTTCTTTTTTTTTAAAGACATAGTGATAGGTAATGAGATGAAGCAGTGCTGACAGAGCTTCTGAATGATACATTGTTCACCACAGCCTATTCAACTTTAATAATATTAATAATAATAATAATGCTTTGCACTTTAAATTTATTGTTAATTTCTCACTATTTGGGGAGCAAAATGATTCCTCATCGAATAATGGCAGTACTGACTGTGATTTAAAATGTTAATTACTGTGGAATCTGTCACAGATTGCATCAAGCCACGGCGATGCTAATCTATGTCATGGATTTGAAACTCCTTTGGGAAGCATATATTTAGATTTACTGCTGAGTGAACATGACTGTTAGGATTATGGAGGCCATACAGAGTGAAGAAAAGCAGGAACACTCCTTCTCACTAGAAAGTAAACAATAGGGTGATTGTCTTCTTACACTTAGTAACTAAACAGCCCAACTGCTGAGGAGCACTGGGTGAAAAGCAGCTATCAGCAAGGAGTCTTAATGTTTTCTTCGTGGAGCTAGATGTTGTCAAGGATTCAGATAAGCCATCCTAGTGAGTGTACAGGAAGCAAAACAGGATATTCTTGCTTAGGCCATGCTTTGTGTAATTATACAACACTTGAACTCCCGACTACTCCAGAATGGATCACCGCACTCTAAAAACAATAGCAAACGATCAGGGCATGCTGCTACTAACTGAAATGTTGTTATAAAGTTAAAAAAAAAATCAGCTTATTTATATTTGTATCCATAAATTAGTCTAACACACCCTTTGTGCCCTCTGAAAGTAAAGGAGGTCTTGAAGTTATCTTTACTCAATTTCATTTCCTGTTTTCCTAAGAGGATCTACACAGTCTTAGCTCTTCTTTAAAAAGGGTCACTAGTTCCAGTATTTTACTCTTAATTCCTTTAAAAATAAATCTGTGTATACGGAGGAAGAAAAAAGCACACCATTCTGTTTTCAGCCAGATTGTCTGTATCAATTAAAGAACACTGTTTCCACTATTGCTCTGAACAAGAAGCAGACAGGTTAATATTTGAATGCCCTCTGCTTTCAAAAAGCTGTGTCCTACTCGTTCCACTGAAATCAGTAGGACTACTCACGTAAGTAGTAACAATCATCATAATACCTAGTTCTGATACAGCACTTTTAATCAGTAGATCTCAAAGCACTTCAGGGTTGGGCCAGACTACTGTAGTATCCATATCAATGTTTAATTTGCTCCAGAACATTTTTGCCCAGAAAATGAAAAATTTGGCTGAGGAAGAAACATTGACTAACACAATAGGCATTCTTAGGTTTACTTTGCAGACAGGAAGGCAGCAGTTTCTGTGAATTATGGCACAAACACAGATTGCTTATGCTGTTTATAGGAAAACTGAAAAACAAATCCCCAAAAACTGAGATGTGACAAAAGCAAGGAAATTCAAACTGATCTAAACCCACTGAACCACATTCTGCCCTCAAGAGGAATTACACCAGATAACTCCACTAATGTCAGTGGGGTTGCATGAATGTAATGAAAGCAGAATATGGCCAATTGTTTGTAATTTTCCCCTGCTGTTCATTGGTTCTGTAGTCCATATGGTACCTAACAGCCTACCTTGACCTGTGACCCTAGCAATATGGAAACACACTATGTTGAAGAAAAGAGGAAGGGTTAGCTTTGGCTTTGAACCTCCCTACTTCTGGTAGCTGCTTACCAAGGAGAGCAAGGGGTTCACAATCTACCCCTTAGTATCCTTGTGTTTTGTATTTTATTTAATTTTTATTTTAATGACAGAGTATTTAAATAAACACAGGAGGGAAATGATCTTACAGGAGTGATAGAATTGTGAGTGTCTCTGAACATTTAGGGACTTTTAAGAAGAAGCAGCCATGAAGTTCTATTTTTACTTCATTCTTACCATTTAAAAAACAACCAGCTATCCACCCACTGGGAAAAGAACATAGTAAAAACTGGTTACACTGCAGCCCAAAGTAGATTTCTGTGACAGTCTACCAAGACCATCCAGGAAACAGGTTTTTTGGGTTAGGGGTAGAGAATTGAGATGAGAGCAACATATATTGAATCTAATTTTGATTTTGTCTCTCCCTTTTTAGTTCCTGCTAACGTTTTCACTCCCCTTTCCCACCTCTCCTGTACTCTGTCAACTTTTCTTTTCCCTTCCTCTCGATCCACAATTTGGACCCTGAGACTCAGCTAGTTCCCCATGTGTAAGCACCTGTTTGTGTCTCTGTGGTTCATCGACTCTTGTAGTGTTAATGTCAGTCTTACAATATTTGTTTTTTTCTTAAAGCTTCTGCTCCTGGAGTCACGTGATTACATGTGAATCCATTTTCATTTTTAGTAAAAGTAAGTTTCTAGCCCTCATGTCTGCAGACAAAACGTTGAAAACATGACCCTGAAGGCTTAAAAACCAGGAGCTCAAAATCTTGAGTATTCTTTAATATTATGATTTTAAAACCAATCTCATGATTTTACAGGGCCTGACTCATGCTTGGGATTGACTTCCTCTGGGTTTCAACAGTGAACTACGCCACAAAGCTTTGCATATGCACAACAGATGCTGAGGTACTTTGGCTTTCAAGCATGAAGGGAAACATTGGCAGTAAGGTGACAGTCCCTGCCAAACAAACTGCAGGTGCATAATGGGAAAACAGCTGAGGAAGGTTTAATTCAAAATTGGTCAAGCATGGTAGCCTGAGAACTACTGTAGTCTTCCCCAGTCAAGCGGATTGTGGTAAGAATCTTATGAAATGTTGGGCCATAGACACCTTAAAAAGCGGGGGCTTATAATGAAATCCCATAACCGCTGCTTTTAAAAATGGTGAGCCCCTCCCAAGTGCCCTCAGGCATTAGTCCTGCTCCTGCCCAGTACTGACAGTCATCACCTCTTGGTGGGGCACATATTCCCTGGTCCTAAAGCAGCTCTGAATCTAAAAGCCTCAGCTGAGCCCTATCTTCCCAGATGTAGGTGTGGTGGATGAGACACTTTCAAAATGATTACTCAGCATCATTATTAGTAACTAGGTAACAGTATCCTGTCCCTAAGCAATTGGCTATTAGCAGGTTATTCTCATGATGCAAAGTTTCTACCTTTTTTGTTTAACTGGTTGAGTTTGTTGGGGCTGGAGTTCTCTGGAGCCTTCTCCAAGATTCTCATCTTGGCTGTGTAATACAGGGATTGGCAACCTTTGGTACGCGGCCCATCAGGGAAATTCACTGGCAGGCTGGGCCAGTTTGCTTACCTACAGCATCCACAGGTTCAGCCAATCACAGCCGGTCACTAGCCGTGGTTCACCGTTCTAGGCCAATGGGATCTGCGGAAGCAGTGGCCAGCACATTTCTTGGCCTGTGCCGCTTCTTGCATGCCAAAGGTTGCTGATCCTTGGTAATAAAATCTGTGGGTATATCTTCCCTGCAGAGTTAATTTGGGCTCTTACACAGGTGTTGCCTCATCCTACCTTCTGTCTACACAAAACTGTCTCACCTGAATTTGATGGTGCTTTAAATCAGGGGGGCCTGGCTGGGTGTAGGTTAGAACCTGAAAATAGTGCTTTCACTCTGGCTGATTATCCACCAGTTTTGCAGTGAGGATGCAGGCTAAATCACATGAGTACTGATAGTTCTGTAATGTTGTCCCACAATTCTCCCATGTGTCCAGAAGGACAAACAAGTTCTCCCACAATTCTGTAGGAAAATCATAGAGTGTCTCAACTCACTGCAAGCCCAAAGACCCCAAGAAGTCCTGGCAACACGCGTAGGTGAATACAGCACCAGTGAGGATGCAGTAACTCAGGTATGGTTATGCAATGTGGCTGTTCACACCTGGGGTAGGCTAACCAAGGTGCTCAGTCTTCACTGCAGAGTTACTCTTAACTCAAGTCATCAGCAGCTTTGTGCTGCAGTAAATTTAGCTGTTTTATGCTTCTTCCTAATAAATTGTGGGAGAACTTATCTGTTCTTCTGAGCACATGGGGAATTATGGGGAAAACACTGGAGGACTATCAGTGCTTGAATGATTTAGCCTGTGTCTTCTCTGCAAAGTGGGTAGGTTACCAGTATGAGTGAAAGAGATGTCTGGGCTCTAGCCTACACCCCAGCTGCTGTGGATTTAAAGTGCCACCAAACTCAGGTGAGGGGGGTTTGTGTGTGTGGATAGGAGGGGGTTTAAGGACAGCATCCAAATAAGACCCTGAGTTAATTCTACGGTGGAAATAATTTGTAAAGAGTATGAAAAAAAAAAATAATTTCCCCTCTTAGGCGAGGAACATTTTCCAGGATAGCTATGCCATGCGTAGGATGCACACAGTTTATACCAGCAAAACTGTGCTTTTGATAGAATTGCTTATTTCAAACACCACCACCACTACCCCCAGTCAAATAAACTATACCACCAAAAGCAGAGTTTTGCTAGTATAACTGCATCTACACTAGGGACTTTTGCTGCCCTGCTATCTCAAGCAGGGATCATCTCTCTTAACATCCCGGGCAAAAACTTGTAGTGTAGACCTGGCCCCAGTTAATTGTGATATCATAAAACCTAGTATGTCTCCAATCCTCTGTTGAGACTTCCAGCATAGATGAAACATGAATTTCTAGTGTAAAAATCCAAGTAGGAACAAAATTTAAATAACCAAACATTTTCAGGCTCCCCGGATATCATTAAGAAAGAAATCACACACAATCCTCCTTTTTCCTTTGCAAGTCACCTTTAATTTTAAAATTAAAGTTATATTTGTAATTAACTTTCCAAATTTTTAATCCCAGTGGGTCAGATTCTGGTATCTTCTGATCACTGTCAATCAGATCTTACTCCACAAGTTATCCCAGTGGCTTTGGTGGAGCCATTCAGGTACTGAAATACTATTCAACATCAGTAAGGGGATCAGAGTCTGGCCCTATTATAGACACAATCATAAGGAATGAATGTTTTATCTGATTTGTCTATGATAGATCTGCCTTGCTGCTAAATCCCTAGTCTTTCATTTAGTTTCTTGTTAGAGACTTTTGTTAAGACTTCCCAAGGAGTCCTAAGAGGACAATTGAGCCTTTATGGTTTTTTGCAGAAGTAGAGAGAAGCAGTAAAGTTCTTGGTTTTCTGTTGTTGTTGATTTATTCTATGTTCATGCTGTGAACAGTTTCTCAGGGATATATATTTTTTCTTCAAAAAAAAAAAAAAAAGCAGGAAGGGAAAAACTTGGTCATTGGGAGGAACTTCCAGGTAATCCACTGATAAGACTTTCCCAAGCATACAGCTACATTATGATCAGTCCCTAAGGCAGGCAGAGTGCTAGCTTCTTTTTCTAACAATTTTCTATCTGAGAATGTTCCTGTTAAGCTTAGTAACTGAAGGAATTGAACAGCTTCTCGCAAAATGATTATGAAATTGAAACAATCTATTTTGGACTATAAAGTTATCAGCCAGGGGTGCAAGGCAGCAAAAAACTGGCTTAACTAGCTACCCGAGAATTCATTCTCGGGTATAGGGCAGGTACAGGGCCAATGGAGTGACTTCTGTGTCACTCATTCACCAGGCCTCAGGCATAGGGGCATAAGTAGGGAAAGAAACATAGCTAGGAACTCCAATGCATCTGGATGATCCTAGGAGCTGAAATGGTCCCTGGAGTCTTTGGCAGCTGGACATAATATAGACCAGACTTCAGGCTGCTCTGATTTACACAGTGATAGAACCAGTCCACATTCTGTCCCAAGTATGGTGAAGCTTAACTGTCTTAAACCACTTTTATTCTGTTTTTCCTCTCTGGTCCTGCACTGACAAACCAGGCAATCCGAACTTTTGTATCTGCATGGCTGTATCAGTTTTAAGATGGCTGCAGAAATTATGCTTCTTGAAGTCAATGGGATTTGAGGTCAGTCAGGATAAAGCCCTTAGTTAGTGACCTGCAATAAAAAGGTTTGGGGGATGGTAAGGAAAATCCTCAAAGGGGTTTTACAGTATAGATGCACATAGCCAACCCTTTCAGCCCTCACATCTCTTAGCTCTCTCAGACCTTGTCTACCCTGGCAAGTTTCTGCACAGTAAAGCAGCTTGAGAGGCATACAGCTTTCTCTATCGGGGGTACAGTGCCGTGGTGCCAGTGTAGACACCTTGGTTGATTACAGTACTGCAATTGGCCTCCAGGAGGTGTCCCACATTGCTTGTTCTTGCCTCTCTGGTCATAGGTTTGAACTCTACTGCCCTGCCCTCAGGTGACCAACCGTCATCCCAACCCCATAAATTCCTTTGGAATTTTGAAAGTCCCCTTCCTGTCTGCTTGGTGATGCATGCAGTGGTCTCAGTGCATCTTTCCAGGTGGCCGTGCCTGCTCTACGCACCAGGCAATCCCCCACTTGGAGCAATGCCGAGTTGCTGGACCTCATCAGCATTTGGGGAGAGGAGGCTGTCCAGTCCCAGCTGCACTCCAGCCATAGGAATTATGATACCTAAGGACAGATTTCACGATGCATGACAGAAAGAGGCCATGACCGGGACACACTGCAGTGCATGGGCCAAGTGAAGGAGCTGCGGAACACCTACCAGAAGATGCGGGAGGCAAACTGCCGCTCTGATGCTGCACCCATGAGCTTCCAGTTCTACAAAGAGATGGATGCGATACTTGGTGGCGACCCCACCTCTACTACAAAGGCCACTGTGGATACTTCAGTAGCTCACGTGCCGGTTGAGTGGACCGAGCCAGGAGGAGGAAATCTTGGATGAGGATGTGGAGGGAGAGGGGGATCCAGAGGCGGAGGTCAAAGATGCATGCAGCCAGTAGCTCTTTTCTGCCCCGGAGAAGGCTGGCCCATCACAGTGTTGGATCTTGGCAAAACAGGAGAGGAGTCCCCTAGTAAGTGGATTTGATTTTGAGAATCACTGAAGTGAGTTGTTGGGGGCAAGAGGGTTGCAGAAAGCAGGCTTGTGTCTGTATGATGCACATACCACCACATGCCTAGTCTGAGTGGTGGAACAGGGTGTTGATTGACTCCCTCACTTCACAGGAATCTGCCTCAGAGATCTTCAGGAAACTCTCATGGAGATACTGGGCAATCCATTGCTGCAGGTTCTTTGGCAGAGCTGCTTTGTTTCTTTCCCTATTAAGGGTAACTTTCCTGCGCCGCTGTGCTGTCACTGTGGGGGGTGGGAGGGAAACCATTGCTGCACACAGGGTGAGCCGCATAAGGGCCAGGGTGGAAGACTTGAAGAAGACCCTCTCTTGATTCCCTGCTCACCCTCAGCAGTGAGATTTCTTCCATAATGATCACAGCCTGTGGAAAATGTGGGGACAGGAATTATTATCAGGTCCCCCCGCCCTGCAGTTCTGGCTCTCCCCGAGAACCATGTGTCCTGGAACTCTAATTTCCCCTGCCCTGGCAGCTACTCACCCTGGTGAGGATCTTGTAGCTCATGTGTGTTTGCCTGGGGTCAGCCAACTAGTGACAGGAATGTGAACAGTGGCGGTGTTTTAGATCACTGAATCAGTGGTCTGTGTGTTGCCAACAACACTGCTTCTGTAAAATGTTGCATTTTGGCTTCACAGAAATGACCTTGGGAGCCCATCCTCCCTCTTTGTTATTGCCGGCTGAATGGCTGCGCAAAATGAAAAAGCAGCCATGAGGAACTAAGGAGGACTTTCTGTGTGATGTCATGATGCACTCCGCCACTGAGAAACAGGAATTGAAGGAGTGGTGGGACAACAAGAAGAAGGATTGAAAGCAGAATGCGGCACACCAGAATGAAGCCACAGAGCAGCTCTTAAACATTATGGTGCACCAAGCGGACATGCTCCAGGTTATACTAACACTGAAAACTGAGCAGCTCCATGCCTGCCCTCCCCTGCAGCCACTGTCGCAAAATTCTTTCCCATGTGCCCCCCAGACACCGCCAACACGCTCTTATTAACCTCCTGGCTCCAGTCACGCATTCCACTCCTCCCCATCATAGTCCAGCACTGCGGACTCCCAGTACCTACTGCACTCAACACCCGTCCCTCTGCAGTTTCACCCTGCTGAAGTACAGTACCCGCTGCACTGTACTCCAAAGGAGAAGGTTGGATATGATCCCTGGACATACACAAATCTTTAACTATCCTGGGACCCCACCTCCTCCTGGGACCTTCCCTTCTCCCATCCCCCTCAGTGGTGATGGGTTTTTTTGTTTGTCTCTCTCCTCCGGTTGTTGTTTTTTTAATAAAAGAATTGTGTTGGTTTGAAAACAATCTTTATTCTGTTAATTGAAAGCAAACAGAGCCCTGCAAAGCAACAGGGAATTTTCTTAAACCTTCATATTGCATCATCTGTACCAATCACAATCATCTTCTCCATTACAAGCACTGCACTCCCGAGCATAGCAACAAATAATAGTGGCTTTCAGCTTCAAATTGCTGCCTCAAGGCATCTCTGATCCTTATGGCCCCACGCTGAGCCTCTCTAATAGCCCTAGTTTCTGGGTGTTCAAACTCAGCCTCCAGTTGCTAAGCCTCTGCGGTCCAGCCCTGAGTGAAGCTTTCACCCTTCCCTTAACAAATATTATGGAATGTACAGCATGCGGCTATAAGAATAGGAATATTGTCATCGACCAGGTCCAGTTTCCCATATAGGCAGCGCCAGCGGGCCTTTCAATGGCCAAAAACACACTCAACAGTCATTCTGCACTTGCTCAGCCTGTTGTTGAACTGCTTCTTGCTGCTGTCATGGTGCCCCGTGCATGGATTTATAAGCCATGGCTTTAAAGGGTAGGCAGGGTCTCCCAGGATCACAATGGGCATTTTGACTTCCCCTACATTAATCTTCTGGTCCAGGAAGAAAGTCCCTGCTTGCAGCTTCCTAAACAGGCCAATGTTCTGAAACGTGCATGTGTCGTGCATCTTTCCAGACCAGCCTGCATTAACGCCCATGAAACACCCATGGTCATCCACAAGTGCCTGGAGTACCAAAGAGAAATACCCCTGCCAATTAAGGTACTCTGTGACTGGGTGGACTGGTGCCAGAATTGGAATATGCGTGCCATTTTTCACCCCTCTGCTGTTAGGGAAGTCCATTTGTGTGAAGCCATCTATGATGTCATGCATGTTGCCCAGAGTTACAGTCTTTCAGAGCAGGATGCGATTAGTGGCCCTACACACACTTCTGTCAACACAAGTCTAACAGTCAACTTTCCTACTCCGAACTGGTTAGCAACCAATCAGTAGCAGTCCAGAGTAGCCAGCGTCCACAGTGCAATCGCCACGTGCTTCTCCAATGTCGAGGCAGCTCTCATTCTCGTGTCCTTGCACCGCACGGCTGGGGCAAGCTCATCACAGTCCCATGAATGTGGCTTTCCTCACCCGAAAGTTGTGCAGCCACTGCTCATCATCCCAGACGTGCATGACGATGTGATCCCACCATTCAGTGCTTTTTTCCCGAGCCCAAAAGTGGCATTGCACTGTGGTCAGTGCCTCCTTGAATGCCACAAGCAATCAATGTCCCACTTCTCTTGCCTTTGTAGTTTAAGGAATAACTCCACTGCCACTCGTGACGTGTTAATCAGAGCAAGCAGCATACTGGTCAACAGTTCGGGATCCATTCCTGCATACCGAAGAGACAGAGCATGCAGTAAACAAAGAAAGATGGTGCCAAATGTGGATAGAAGCATAGGGATAGCCGAGATGTAAAGCAGTGCATCTCGGGGCACTGGGACAGGACCTAGTGTGCCCCACGACCCCCTTCACATTCCCACAACTCTTAGCGGCAGAAGAGGAAGAGATGCTCTATGGGATAGCTGCCCAGAGTACACCACTATGAATACCACTGCAAGTGCCACATGTGTGAACATGCTATTGTGCAGGCAGCTGACAGCGTGAACACACAACAGTGGTTTTTCTTCAGTGCTCTCTGAGCGGCGCTGTAACTGCTGGCATTGTAACTCTGCCAGTGTAGACGTACTCTTAGTCTAATCCAGAGTCTATTGAAGTAAACTGTATGACTCCAGTAGGCTTTGGGTCAAACTCCCTGTGGCTGCACTTGACTGTAGTCACCTTCTTCACAGACACAGCATATTTACAATCCCTTTCTGCTGCCTAGGTGCTCATGCCTGTTGCCTCATTCTTTTATCTCTCAAGATCAGAGGGCAGTTTACATCTCTCCAAGGTAGCCAGCAGCGACTGTTCCCACTGGTAGTTCAGTCAAGCAATGCCAACTGTCTTAAGTGAAAGCAAAGCCCATTTGGCTCAGGGCAAAAATACAGAGAATCACAAACAAAGACAATATAGCTGTTCAAGACAATATAGACACAGCCAGACTAAAACACTATAAAAAGCATAGCTAGGTTGGCTCCAGATGTAGATCTGATTCTGATCTAGCCCCATTAAACCAGTCTTAAGCCAGTGTGGCATAAGGATGACCATAGTTATAGTGAATGTTATGTAGCCTGAAAACTATATTTATTACCACTCTCCTCTCTCTCTCTCAGCCCAGCTAGCTATCAGTGAGTATTTAATATCTCCCTGAAAGGAGTTTGTCCTTGATTCCAGCCAGTGGTTACAGGGCCAGTGTGGCTATCGCATCCCAGCAAAGAAAGGTGTTTGACTCTTCATTTCTCCCTCTTTCTCATCTATGGCTTTGTGAGTCCAATAGCTATGTCTTCATTAGCATGCTGTCTATTATCTTATTCTCAAGCCCAGACACTGGCACATACTTAGCTGCATTTTAAATTTACACGATTAGCTTCAGTTTTTCTTCACTTCAGTTGATCATTTTAATTTCCTTTTTCTAATTTCCACGGGGTGCATGAAAGAGCTTTTCAAAGATCTTATTCCCATTTCAAAATAAACCTTTGGACCTTGCCTGAGGATTGAATTCTTTAAATTTGATACAAAAACCTAAAGCATAAAAATTAGCTGAAGAGACTATAAGGTCTACCATTAAACACTTGGGTGTTCTACGAAGTGTCCCCTATCTCCTGTTAAGAATCAGAGCAAATACCCTCCTATGGAACAGTGTCGTTCAACGAATTAATGAAGACTTCACCTAGGGAGTTCTTTTTTCCTGGAACACAGATTTGAAAATTAAAGTTCCCTCTATAGCTATAAAGTAACATCTCCAGTTCACACTCTAACAGCTACAGTTCAGATAGTAAGATACAGTTAAGATAGTAAGATACCCAGCCATTGCAATAAAAGAGCTCTGTTTTTTTGTGTGTCAGATTCGGGGATTTCATGAGGCTAGAAACAGGTTTACATGCAAAATGTACTAGTAATTGCACTCTTTGGTTAAAACCATTAGTAGAGGCCAAGTTTTTAACTCCTCCCCAATTAATTTGCTATTTGTTATTTACATGTGGGAATATTATTTTTTAAACTATTAGAAAATTGCTTAGAAAAACTTTCTAACCAACAAATGGAAAAAAGGCATTTAACACCAGCATGGTCACTAATACATGTGGGAGGAAAATGTCCAAGTACAAAAACAAAACGAAGTGGAAATGGGTTTTGCTTACCTCTTCTGGCCCATGAAGTAATAGCTAGCCAATGTAGACTTTCTGATATTCAACTATAAAGTCTTTTTCCAGGGTAACAAATCAGTTATTAGTTGCAGAAAGGACTTTGTAATTGATTGGTTGGGTTATGTATTGTATGTGCATCTTTTCACCTCCCAGAAAGAATCAAGACTAAGTGCGGAAAGCACAGTTTGGTGGGGGAGAGAGAGATTCCTGAGCTTTGTGCTCAGGTGGTGAACATCCTTACTGAAAGTTGTTCACCAATATCCCATCTTTCCCAGATCAGCAGTAATGCTACGTGATGTCTGTTAGATTGAATTACAGTTCTCTTCCAGGCTACATCAACCAGGACAAGTGGTCATCAGAGAATTCTAATGTCTAATCAGTTTGTTGGCATTGTAAGCAAAAAAGGCTGTCAGGGCCTCCATGAAAAGATTCACAGGAGGTGAGATGGATGTATGCAACCTCCAAAATCACCAGAGCTTGCAGCTGCATTACTGTAAATTCTCTAGTGTAACCGCTTTAACTCAACAGATGAGAGCTCTCCCATCGACTTAATGATTTTACCTCCCAACGAGCCGCAGTAGCTATGTCAGTGGGAGAACCTCTCTCACCAACCTGGCACTGTCCACACCAGCGCTTAGGTCCATGTAACTTAAGTTGCTCAGGGGGGTAGTTTATTCATACCTCGAGTGACGTAAGTGGTAGTGTAGACAATTAGGAAGTGCTTCTTTCTTTAGATTTTTTTTTTTTAACTTCATTTCCTGCAGGCAGATTAAGATGGGTGGATCTCATTAATTAATGGTGAGGAATGTTTAGAATGGCTGCTGACCTAGCTAGTCTCTTATTAAAGGAAATAGAAACACGTACCAGAAAGTTTTCTATTTAATTGATTGTTCCTTTTGAATCAGTTGCAGGGTTCACAAATTTTGTTGTACACTTACTGCTGTGCAATGGATTTTCAGTTTAACAGTGGGAGAGCCAAGGCCGGGGTGGTGGA
Organism: Chelonoidis abingdonii; assembly: GCF_003597395.2. NCBI lineage: Eukaryota > Metazoa > Chordata > Testudines > Testudinidae > Chelonoidis > Chelonoidis abingdonii. Next base: position 27,964,392 of record NC_133775.1, read on the forward strand.
AAAAGTGCTGACTCTCTTTTACAACTGCTCTAACCTTTCTAAAAAATCAATATATAAAGGAAGGCAAGGCAATAGTTAATCAACTTAACACAACAAGAAGTCCAGTCCTAGACCCAGTTTTTTCAATGGTTTATAAGCCTGAAGAAGCTCAGCATCATGTGTAAAGGGAGTCAAGCTGACCAGTTTTATTAATGGAAGTTTATGTGTCTGCTTGCAGAGGTCAGGGAGCACTGTACATATCTCTGACCTCTCTCACCAGCTGGGACATCCATAGGGCTGCAGTAACACCTGTGTAATTATGAGGGTGGGAGACGAAACCAGTTCCTGTACTTATATACATAGAGAGCATGCAGGTGTGTCTTTTCCCTCCCACTCCATTCATTGCCACACCTATGAGTGCCCTTGGGAAAGGAAGGCAGTGACATAAGCATTACACGTAGACCAAGTTGAAACAAACTCTTTTGTCAAAATCAAAACACTTCATGTAGCTGTATCCATTTTGAGAGAGACTTGTACTCTATAGCCTGGTGGTTAGGGCACTGGCCTAGGATTGGGAACACCCAGGTTTCAGTCTCTACACTGCCTCTTTTAAACCAAGTTTTTCAGTGCTGATCACTCTGAATCAGGCAGAGCAAGGACTTAGATCTGGATCTCCCATGACCCTAACCGCCAGGCTACACACACCCCTTCTGTTTCAATTCCATAAGGGACATTTTGATGTAATCCCTTTTGTGCAAAAATGTTTGAAAGATTTTGTTTTCATTCCAAAAACATTTAGAACCCCCAAAAAGTTGCTGTGAAACAGAACAGAATTGTCATCCTGTAGTCAGCTGTAATTACATGGCCACCTCAAGGCAGATGCTCGCCCCCTCGGAATCCATGTTAGCATCTAAAGGTGTAAAACCTATATGGCCCACAGACACACACTTCCTGGGAACTCTGTGCAGAAGACTCAGCTGGAGACAGGTTTTGGCCTGTTCTGTGCAGTGAAGATTGTTTCTACATCTACGTCCTGTGATTCTGGTCAATTCAAGGCCTAATGCAGCCACCAGGGATGCCTGATGTTAACTTGAATAGATTTCCTCTTTTAATAAAGAGGGATAGTAAGAATTAATTGGAGGTATTTTACCAGTAAGACATGTTAAACATTCTTCTACCTCCTTTTATCTACAGTATTATGGAATTAGTATAACATTTGCCTTTTGTCATAGAGACAGAAGCTTAGGCTAAAAGATTTTCAGTTTGCCTCAACTTTTCACATTTTGAAGGATTCTTAGTGTTCATTGTCTAAGTGCCAATTGCAACTTTAGGTGCTATTAGAAGCACATTATAAGGTTGCACAGGGTATTTAGCTTCTGAGCTCTCCTGACCACATCCCATTAAGTTCATTGAACCTGAGTATTGAATTCACAGCCCCTAAAAATTCCTCCTTTGAAATTTTCAGTTACATTTCTTTGTTCTTTTCAACCGTTAGTTGTTTTTTTAATTACTCTTATGTCAGAGCACAGGATCAGTGAACTAAAAGCCTTATCAATTACTCTTTCCTATTTGCAGTTTGATTCTGAGATAGTCATCCTCAAATCTGTGCTGAAGTTTCTTCTTAAAGTCAATTGAAGTTTTCTGGAATTACAGAAAAAGGCTACTGCCCTTTTACCTACGTTTGAAATATTCCCTTTGCCCTTGTGTTCAATACATTGTGTTCATTCTCCTCAGATGCAAAGCATCCAGTCTCTCTTCCTGCTTCTATTTTAAGAAGATGGGCTTTAAGACTTGAAGGCACAGGACTGGATTTTCCATTGCCTTCAACCTTTTACCGTCCTTCACCCCAGTGTAAAGTGGGAGTAAAATGTTACCATATCACAATGGTAGTACTTTTACACCAGTGCAAAATGAGTGCCATGAGCACACATGGGTGCAGTACAATGTAAAATAAGGCCCAAATTTTATAGGATAAAAGTGCCAAAATTTCCAGGAGCATGAGGATAAGAAATCATTATATTCTCTTCCTTTGCACGGAGACGCTCTTTCTGGTCACCTAAGTAATTTTTAAAAAGCTACAGTGATTTCCTAAGAAGAATAATTGCAGCTTAATCTTTATCAGTCTGGCAAGGTGCTATTTGTAAACCACAGATGTGCAAACGTTCTCACTGGAAGCTTTCAGTACAGTGATGCTATGGACTAGTTTTATCCTCCAGTGTTTGGAATTATGTGCCACATTGTAACTCTACTGTATCATATTATATGTTGTCTATAACTGTAAAATTATATACAGAAATATGCTGTATGCCTTCTTGAATTGTCAAAAGAAAATACTGTAAATTTTTTAACTTAATGCTGACGTGAATCCTTTACTCATCCTGTTCAAGATAAAGCTATATTACAATGAATACTTCCCCTTCTTTCTGGATATTTGGAAAATATATATATATTACTATATGTAATCTGACTATTCCCTGAACACATGCTCAAGTTGTTTTCTAACCCTACATGCTTTGAGCAGTTAGCCTTTTTAATTAAATTCTAAGGCGAGTTCTGACAGCTGTTGAACCCCCACCTTCCTTCCCAACCCCTGTACTGTTTAATACTAAATGGTCCTTTTTTTAAATAAGTGACCATTGCCAACCTGAGCCAGATGGCAGCATTTACCACATTATTAGACTGCAACTTGCGTTGCTAATGCATCTGAGCAGCAGTTCAGCCCCTCTTTCACTGTACTATACTGATAAATGTATCAGACAATGAATCACCCTTGTGGTGCCTAACGCAGATTATTGGTAAGTAAATAAATGATGATGTCATCAAGGTTCATTTGTGAATACAGTTGAATTCTAAGCTGCAAACATGCTTCTTCTGGGCTTAAAACACACAGTTTTCACTTTCAGAAAACACAGTATAGACCCAGCCATGTAGTAATATTCCTTAGCACTGAGGATCTCAAAGCACTTCAGAGAGGGTGATGTCTATCCCCATTTTATCCCTTTAGGAACCAATGCCTGGGAAGGATAAGTCTCTTGCTCAAGGCAACCCAGTGATTCAGTGGCAGAACTGAAAAGAAAACCAGGTTTTCTGTCTCCTGGTCATGCGTCCTGTCCACCGCCTACATTGCCCCCTTGTTAATACTTGGGATGTGAACTGTAAAACCAGATTTTTTTTGGTTACAAAAGTGGGTTAAATTACCTTTATATATCATCCAAGGAGAAGAAAATCAGATGTTAGATCACCACTTAGTGGAATGTTTTCTTGGCCAAGTTAGGCTGGATGGGAATTCTTGAGACCCCAGCTACTGCTAGCTCAGCAGCAGGGATCCATATAAAGTGAAATTAGGCCTTTTTTCCTAACCAGGGAATGACTGATATGGGAATCAAATATGCATGTGCTATGCGTTAGGTTAGACACTGGGTCAGCCAACCAAACTTTTTCCAAACTACAGTCCATCTGCTCATGGCTGAATTTTTTTTTTAATTTCCAACTTGCTTTTTTCTACTCATGAACTTTTTTTGATCAGATTGTAAATGTGTAAAACAGTTCCTGGCTCTCAAACACACACAAACTGCTTAAAGAATAATAAATAATAGACACACAGAATCACAAATAAGATACACATTGCAAAAAGTGAATAAAAATAAGTAAGAAATACTTGTCTGCTTCATTTAGCAGAGGGATGGTCTGGGTGTTCCCGTCAAAGTCAAGGAAGCCAGGGATGAGGATGGCAAAAGACAGGAGGAACAGGGACAGATAGACACACACACAGTGAGATGGAGGGCAATGTTTTGCTCTTGTTTACACCCAGGGAACAGCTATGTTGATTTCAGGACCAGATCCCCAGCTGGTGTAAACTGGAGTAGCTCCATTGGCTGCATTGGCTTACATTGGTTGACGATCTAGCACTCTTATCTATTGACTTAAATGGAATGTCTTCAGATTTTGGCTAACGTAACAGAGAAGGATTTGGCCAGAATTACACAAGATGATGAGACAGTTTCTGACAACAACTTGTGAGCTAAGTCACTTTTGATTCATCTGCAGTTACCTTGGCCACCAATTTGAAATTTAAGAGAGCTGCGATATGTATTTCAGAAATGACAGAGGTGTAACACCAGCCAGAGGTGGGCAACAAAAGGATGAAGTTTTGCCCTAATATGTTGCATGCCTGTTCCAGTCAGAGGAGCAAATGCCAGCTCAAGAAGAAGACATGAAAGAAAGCAATGGCTTGCAAATCAAAAGAAACCTTTGCTTTTTCCACTGGATCTCTGCTTATGGAAGGAGCAGATGCTAGTGCAAGGGTCGGCAACCTTTCAGAAGCGGTGTGCCGAGTCTTCATTCATTCACTCTAATTTAAGGTTTCGCGTGCCAGTAATACATTTTAACTTATTTAGAAGGTCTCTTTCTGTAAGTCTATAATATATAACTAAACTATTGCTGTATGTAAAGTAAATAAGATTTTTAAAATGTTTAAGAAGCTTCATTTAAAATTAAATTAAAATGTAGAGCCCCCTGGACCAGTGGCCAGGACCCGGGTAGTCTGAGTGCCACTGAAAATCAGCTTGTGTGGCACCTTTGGCACACGTGCCATAGGTTGCCTACCCCTGATTTAGGGGAAGAGTTTGGACCTCCTCCTTCAAGCTCCAAAAGCAGCAGACTACCCTCCAGCTGAAGAAAGAAATGCACTTTTAAAATGGTGGTGTCAGCTTTCCAGTGGCTAACCTGTATTGTCACAATCAATACAAGCAGGTGGCAATGATGGTTCTCTTCAAACTAATTACAGAAGATTGCAAATTGATTTTTTAATTAACCCCCTCCCTGAGTTAGGTGGGCTAGCAGTAGCTCTCCACCTGCTCTGTCATGCTGCTCAGCTCCTGAAACCATTCAGCCACCTTTTCTTTCCTTCCTTTCTTGTCTGCATGGTCCTTCTGTCTCTCCTCAAGCTTCACTAACCAAGGAAGAAGAATCCCCCATGTGCTTCCCTCTGTCAGATACATATAGATCAAACTATTCACTGTGGCTAGGGATGTAATTGAACTTACCACGTTTATTTTAAATCCTGTTCATGTTTGTTTGCTGTTGCATTTTTAAATCAACTAATGGCTTTTTGTTTGTTTGTTTTTGTCTTTAGCTTCAGGTGACAGAACTCAACTCTTGGGACATCTCCTCATCTGGTGCTGAGCGCTATGGAGTCTAAGCCTGGGTAAGTGATCCATAAAAGCTTCTAAGTAATATTATGGGGCCTTCATTTAAATGTCTTCCTCGTCCCCGTTCCCTTTTATCCCTTCCTCAAAGCCTTTCTGGCCAAGGAGAGATGGTCATGGCTCCCTCTCAACTTCAATGCTATTTCTGGATTAGCTAGAGCTTGAGTAGGTCTTCTTTCTCTAACTCCCACCCCTATTCTTCAGTGCAGTCTTCCTCTCACCTCCTGAGGCTGCAGGCAAGCTTAGGACCCCAAGTTCCTACCCCTAGACAGCAGCATGACATGCTGCCACTTGAGCACTTCAAGGAGACAATATAAATCATTGTACCCTTCACAAAACAGCTGCAAGTGAAAAGAAAGTCACGGTGTCTTGCCAACTGAAGGGATTTGTGCCAGCCCCAGGTGGTGTGAAGCATAAGGCAATGGAGTGGGATGACGGCTGACATTGCTTTAAGTGCACTAAGGATAGCAATTAAAAATTATGCTGCCTTTTGAGAGCAAGGCAAGTGTCATTTGGCACATAGAGTCAAGGGGCTGACAAGAGTGCCAGGTGAGTTTGAAAAGCCTTTCAGGGGTTGCTAATAAACCTTTTCCATGCTCCCATCCTACTTGGATGATTGATTGTACTGAGTTGACCAGTGTTCTTTATTTGCTAGAGTTTGCCCAACAGGTTAGCTTCCTTCTTATGTCTATTATTCTGCATGCACCTATTTCTGGGTCAGGGGACTATCTCAATTGTCATGAAGGTTTGAGTTTTTTTATTTGTCTGAAAGTCTCCCTTTACCATCTCTCCTAAATTTCCACTAGTAGTCTTCTTCAATTATTTCTAATACTGTGGCTATATTTTTAGTAAGAAAAATAGTAGCATATGAGCTTAAATCCATCTGTGTTTGCAAGCATTTTACTGTGCATTTTTCAATCTAATTCTTCCATTGTTGTTATGCTCTTATTACACTGTTACTTGTCAACAATTTCAGTCAACTTGTGGTCTTTCGTCTTTGACTTCTGGGTACTTCTAGATTTTGTGCAAAACATTTATCTTGTGTGTGTTTACTTCATTTGGGAAATCTGCATCCTTTAACAAAAATATTACCCTAAATATTTATCTCCACGAGAGCAAGGCAAGTAAATGTTACAGCTGAATGGAGAGTGCTGGGAGTTTATACAGTGCATTGGAAAATGCTATTTAAGGGAGGGACCAAACAACTTGGGTGGTTTAGTCCACGGGTAGGTCGCTGATTCAAATTTATATGAGTGCAGCGGTAACCCATCTGATGGAATGTAGCTGTGAAATGAAATAAGCTTGTGGGCAATCTCCAGGTCATAGCAGCTAGGTGCCAACCTAAAATATACAAATAGAAAAAACATCACCACAATGAACTCCCTCAGCCACTAGAGGTTTAAGAAATCACTGTGTGTGGAGACTGATCTTTTTTTATCTACAGGCACAAAAAGATGGAGGAAAAAATACTCTAGAAAATTAGGTTCTATGTTTAGAAGGAGAGAGTCCTCTTAACAACTTGAATTAATGCTATAACCATTAATGCAATATGTACAATTATGATTAATAGTTATTTAGGCAACCAAAAATGTTGGGGTGCCTCCCCAAATAGATAAAAGAAAGAGATGGAAAGCTAATTTTAGACATGATGTAAAAAAGACAATAAGGTGGAGGTTGGGCTCAGAAGGACTGATAATACAGGCTTCAGCGGAATTTGTAATGAGGTAGTTCACGTACTCCTTTCTAAATAAAGAATATGCAGACGTGTGACATTATGGTGAATGGGAATGCTAGTGGTTCTCCAACTTTTTCATTCTGCCAAATAGAAAAAAAGATCTTCCAAGGACTGCTTCTCCTCTCAACTTCTGACTCACTCTTAATGTTCTTTGTCTGTTCTGGTGGTCCATGGAGAGTCCCTATCATATGCAATTATGCTTTGGTAGTAAAACAAAGAACAATAATATAATTGGATAGCATTGTCACTGAGAGAAAGCATATGATAACTTATTATTTTAGTTGATCAGCAGGGTGGCCTAGTACAACAAGCTCCCCACTGGTGGCTTTCATTCAGCTCATCTCCTGGTTCCTGAAAGACACAACAAAGAAAAAACAACAAAGCATGGAAACTACTGCCATTAACCATGTTCTTAGAGTGAATATTGCAACAAGAAACTCTGCTGAGAAAAAGCATAGGAATTGGATACACCACATGTAATACCAGTGCCTTACCTGGTTCCATACTGGAGGTTCCATATGGGGATATCTTTTTTTAGAAATAGGTATATCTACCCAGTTTAATAAAATACATATCTGCCACCAGATTGAAAGGAGTCTTGGAATGCCTCCAGTTAATGCAAATCATCCCTGCTTTGGACACTGCTAAGATATTATTATTGTTACATATTATTTTTATTATGCTAGCACCCAGAAGCCCCATCCAGGATTAGGAGCCCATGGTGCTAGGGGCTGTACATACACATAGTAAGCTCTTCAGAGTATGGACTCTTCCTAGCTACATATTCTGGCCAAGGGTTACCATACATCCAGGTTTTTCTGGACATTGCCTCTTTTTCGAGCCTTTGTCCAGGTGGATTTTTCAAATAATAGACTGTCCAGGATTTTTTCGGACCAGATGTCTGCAGCTCAGAAAGAGCCCTGACTGGTCTGCATCCCGATTGGTCCCTCCTTTGCATTGGCAGCTGATTGATCCATTTCCCTACAGCCACAGCTGCCAGATTCCACCCATCCAGGCCAGGCGCCCAGCACTGAGGAGTGGGTTCCTCAGGGAGGTGCTGACTGATGGCTGTCTTTGTATCCTGGGCTTGCGCTAGCTGCCCTACCACCATGACAGAGAGCAACACTGATTCCAGCCTCCAGTGAGTACCCCTGCCACAGGTCCTGTTCCCTCCACCCCAGCTCCCACTCCCCCTACCCCCTGCAGGGTCCTCTTTTTGGGAAACAGAAATATGGCAACTCTATTCTGGCCAGATTTAGTCCCCTAGAATTTAACTGAAGAGCACCTTGTTTGTTTGTTCTTGCAGTGAACAAGGGTGTGCCAAAATGGCAGCTATATCCCAATCATTTTCACGGGAGAAAGGGAAAATGTCCCAGAATCTCCTTAGGTCTTCTCCCCCACCACATCCTCTGGCAAATGAGACAGTTTATAACAATGTGCTGTTGGAATAATCAGAATTTATTTTTTCAGGAACAAATTGTAGACACTTCCAGCATAAACCACTTCATGTGCTTGTTTATGGAGTGGTGTTGCCTCCTTCCTAGGTAAAAGTGATTGGGGAAGCAGATATAGCTATTCCCCAGTGTCTTACCCCTGTGTGAGAGAGAACACACACCCTGGTACCTGGGGTTTACCATAGGTCAAGGCAGGTAATTTTTGAGGGAGCCCCTTGCTGGATAATGGAGAGGCTATGTCCTGTTGTCAATGCACTCTTTCCCGCAGGTGCTGTGAAAGGAATAATATCACTTTCACAGGTAAGAACGTATTCAGCCTATTTCTGACCCCCCAAAAAGCAGAGTGCTGCACAAAGCAGGCCAAGGCCCCTTTCTGAGCCACACACACACTCTAGGAATGCCCAGACGGAGACATTCAGACTAGGGCCCTGAATATTCATCAGCAATTCCGATCACTCCACACATTGTAGTGATGTCCACATTAGCGCTCCTCGCCCTTCCCGGAATAAACAGCTGCCGTCCTGTAGGGGCATCTCCTTGCCCTTCTGCAACCTCTGAGCAGCAGCACAAGCGCTGCTCGGGAGTCTGTGACAGATGTAAATTGTACAGATGCAGATGAAGGAGAGGAAGCTCTTAACAGCCGTTGAATGCAGCCTGTGAAGACTAATGCTGCACTGATAGCCAGATACCTTGTCATTTGCACTCGAAAGGGGCATTAATGAGGTGTCAGAACAATCAGGAAGCTGCAAGATTTAAAAATGCAGCGCAGAACATTTTCTGCCGTGTGAAAAACGTTGCGGGCCAGAGGTCTGTGTTTTATCGAAGCCTGTTCTAATGTACCTTGTTTTATGCTGCTGAATGGTTCATTTACCTTCACAGCCTCAGGGGGTAAAGAGGGGAGGGAAGCAAATTAAGCCAAAACTGTAATGACTAGTTAAAAAACTATACAAGGTGTGTCAGAGTTTTTTTTTACTTTATTCTATTTTTGCTTTTAAATAACATCATTGGTATGCAGTAAGTTTTTTTTTTTTTTTTTAAAAGCCAGTTCTCGAGGAATTCCGCCATGAATTGGTGACTCAGTAATGAGCCGCTCCTGCTCCAGCCAAGCGCTGACGCACAGCATTGGGGTTATCAGTACTCTCCGTGCTTGCCTTTAGGTCTAGGACAAAAGGTAATTAGGCCAGATCCTGGGCTGGTGTAAATCAGAGTAAATCTCATTGGAGTGACACACATTTACGGCAGGATCTGGTCCATTAGTCTCCTGGTTTGATGTGTTGGCATAGTAGTTCGGAGGGCAACATGGGGCCGGGGCGGGCTGGGGAGGCGGACCTGAACTGCGTATCTGTAAATCAGCAGTGAGTTACTGATTAGCAAAGAATACCCGCCTCGTATTTAGCGTCCTGTTAAAAGCACAATAAGCTGTGATTGTGAGCATGATTATCTGTGAGTGTTGCTACTTAACAGCTGCAAATACGAAAGCTATGCGTGTCTAGGAGAAACAAGGAAATAGAATTGATGACTGTTGTACCACAATACAACTCTAAAAAGCAAGTGTCCTAATCCTGCTGAATAAAAGTGAATACCCCTGAAAAGGAAAATATAACAATATAGCTCTGAAAAGGAAAATATAAACAGTTTGTGCATATCTGTACCACAGGAAAAGATTTAAGAATTAGAGCTTTTGGGGACTTTGGAGGATGAATGATCTTGTGAGTGAAGGGCAGGAATGAGATTTACATGATCTGGTTTTTCATTCTTGCTCTGTTTATTTTTTTATTTTATTTTAATATTTTATTAGTATTATTATTTGTATTTCAGTAGTATCTAGAGGCCATAATGGAGGTTAGGTTCTCATTGAGCTGGTACTAAATAAGCACCTAGGAAGAGAGAGAGAATCCTGTGGCACCTTATAGACTAACAGACATATCGGAGCATAAGCTTTCTTGGGTGAATACCCACCTCGTCAGACGCTGTGTGGGTATTCACCCACGAAAGCTCAAGCTCCAATACTTCTGTTAATCTATAAGGTGTCACAGGACTCTTTGTTGCTTTATACAGATCCAGACTAACACAGCTACCCCTCTGACAGTAGGCCAAGCTAGTATGTGGGATAGCTCCGTGGTTTGAGCATTAGCCTGCTAAACTCAGGATTGTGAGTTTAATCCTTGAGGAGGCCATTTTGGGATCCAGGGGGTTGGATTAGATGACCTCCTGAGGTCCCTTCCATCCCTGACATTCTATGACCCAAAGATTTTGCCATCTAAATAGACAAAGACCATCAGGGGGAAACAGAGGCTCCAAGAGGTGGCGTGACTTTTTTTAAGGTCACTCTGTAAGTTAGTGACAGGACCAGGTCTCTTGAGTCCCTGTCTAGTGCTGTATTTCCTGGACCATGCTGCCTGTCACAGGGCCTCTGTGCCTCAGTTTCTGCACCTGCAAAAAGAGTGTAATAATACTTACCTTATAGGGCTGTTTTGTGCCTTAATTAATGTCAATAAAATGCTTTGAGATCCTGACGACAGTATACTAGAAGTTCAAAGTGAAAGTGGTTTTATTATATACTAGATTTGAACTGTGAGCAGCTGTCGTTGATAGCAGTATCTCTTAGTGAGGAGTATATTTCCCAGGGAAGCAAAGAAATAACACAACAAAGCATTTGTTTTGCTAGTTCTGGCTCTTTGTGTATGTCATCGTGCAAGGCAAAAATACCATAAATGCTGTAATGTCACATGCAATCGTGTCAAGCAGTAAACCCATATGAACTTGCAAACTCATGCACAAGCTCTGTTTTGAAGAGGAAAAAAACCTTGCGTTGAAGGAAACTGAATCAATCCCTAGTTCAAATTAAATTTGGAGTATCCTGTGAAGCTCCAATATGCTACTCTAATAACAGTCAACATTTAAGGTGCATGCAAATAATGTTTCATTTAAAAGAAATTGAATGAGGATTACTGACAGAGAACATTTTCAATGCCATGTTGTCATTAAAGTCAAATTATGGCATTATTGTCTTAATAGTATATGTCTCAATAATCTTCTTCTCTTTCTCTCTCCCTCTGCCTCTCTTACTTTAATGCACAAAAAGCCCCGTGTGTGGTTGGTCTTGTGTCTTCATCTCATTAAAACCTTGCCATGCAAATGTATCATAAGTGTTGCCTGAAGACTTCTGTCTCATGCAAAATTTAGCTTAAATTCTACTGGCATCAAATACTTTGTTATGCACAAACCTTCTGTTTGGTTTGCTGACATTCCTTCTTAGCCGGCTTTCATAGTGATTCATTATCTTGTGATATAGATTTCCAAGTATCATCTTTGTATTGATTTTTATATCTTTAATAACCACTCCACAGAAGATGGCTCCACTTGGTGTCATTGATCGCATCAAAAATTCAAAGCTTACAGAAATACTAGAGGGCTAATTGGTAGCAGAACATTTCAGACTTAATCTTAATGCAGCCTTAATCTTCTGCACTAAACCTACCTGAAGATTTCCTCATTGAGGCTAAAGCACAAACTTCAATGTGGAACTGGAAATTACATGGTGAGAACACACAAGACCACAATGAACAGAACTGTAATCATAGAAAAATCAGATAATGTTTAAACATTAAAATCAACCTTTTAATTTTTTTGGTTTTTTGTACCAGCCTTAACCCCCTGAATTGTCGACATTCTTCATCCCCCCTCCCCCCACCCCATTATTGCAAGCTGTAGATGAAAAGTGTACATCCAATTGCACAGGCAGAGGGTTAAATGTGTTTAGAGAGCGTGCTGATGAATGTCCTCATGACTTTAATACACAAAATGAAAATATTATTTCTACTTAATTTGTTCAGAAACATGTGGTTTAGAAGGCCATGCTTTCAAAAAGTGGCCACAGGTTTTGAGTTGCCTCCATGTTTTGTTGCCATACTTTAGACACCTAAGGCCTAATTTTCTGAGGGTCTGACCTAAGATCTGTACTACTGACAACCAGGCCTTAGGTGTATTTGAATTTGAATCTTCTGAAAATGTGGGCCAAACTGTTGATTTGTGAATTCTTTGCTTCTGCCTAACATGTGCACTGCTAAAGCTTCTTAGAATCTTTCAGTAACATGCATTGTTAATAACTGAGCTGGATGAAATGTGTGTCTGGTTTTTGTTGCTGATTTTTCATGGACATCCACATGATGTTTGCCACCAAACCATTGTGTAGGATTTTGCCCTAATGAACTTTTTTGAGGTTTGTTGGGAAACTTTAAGGGGACTGAAAATAAATTGTGTTGTGATACTACAGTGATGAGTGTTTTGGAAAGTCCAGTGGTAGACAGATAGCATGTAGCAAGAGAACCACGTGAAATCCTGGAAAGCGACTTTCACAAGAAAATTTGCTCTTATAATTTTTTTAAAAGCTGCCAGAGGAGAACGATGTCCTTCCAAAAGGCACATGGTCTAGAACATTAAGCACAGCAAGATTGTTTGACCAGTACTATGGCTACAGATGATCACCTCCTACAGATCTCCCCTTGTAGAGAAGGCTAAAGGTTAGCTGCCTCACAATCCCAGGCCTCTCTCCACCCAGTTCTTGCAGAGCCCCATCTCTGGGGTTGGGAATCTGCAGTTGGGTTTGGGAAATGTGCATTATTTTCTAGCATTAAAAAGTTTTTGCTGGAATAGCTATGTTGACTAGGAGTGTGGAAAAAAATCACACTCTTTAGCTGACATAGCTATGTCAGCAAAAAAACCCAACAACATGCTAGCAAAGGCTCTGCAGTGTAGACATGGTGTCTGTCTCTGCCTAAGCCCCATAGAAAACCCAGTGCAGAGTTCTATTCTCCTTTTATTATGTTTACATTGTCTTTTTCAGGATGATAAGAAGTTGTTCACGTTACCTAACTCTTCTGGCAGAGGAACCTTCAAGTAATCTTGTATTTAGGATCTTCTACAGTGCTCATCATATTAATAGATTCATTCCCGCAATACTACTGGGAGATAGGCAAATATTATCCACTCCTATTTATTTTCATGTGGATCCTAAGACACAGAGGAGTAAAGGGCCAGATTGTTAACTCTTGGTTCACACTGTGAGCAGTTACTCACAGGAATTATCTCTGGCTCTACAGACTATCCCTGAGAATAATTGCTCACCATCTCAGTACTGATCAGACAATCTGAAGAAGTGAGATTTTTTTACCCACAAAAGCTTATGCCCAAATAAATCTGTTAGTCTTTAAGGTGCCACCGGACTCCTTTTTGCCCAAGGGAAAATAGAAAGTCTGTGGGTGATCCAGGAATGAAGTCAAAATCTCCTGAATCCCAGCCTCATGCCTACCCAGAGCCCATACTTTTTCTCAGTTTAAAACTGGATTCCTTATAAAGAACTCACTGAGGCATGTCATGATTTTTGCCATAGAGATAAGGCATCAGTCAGGTGTTCAGTATATGCCCAGTTCATAAACAAACCTGGAAGGTGCATACAGATGGGCGGCAGCATCTGAATAGGATTTAGATGCATGTATACTTGCACCTGGAAATTAATATAAGCATAGGAAATCCCCTCCTGCTTGCCCCAATTTGCATCCTAATAAAGGACACTGAAAAGAAGTGCCAGCGCAAACACTATCCAGATAGCTCTTGAATCGCCCACTTTCCATCAGCAGAAAATCTTCCATTATTTTCTTTTTGTAATTTTGTTGTTTTTTAAGTGAGGGGGAAGGGGGAAACAATGAAAATAGAACAAAACACTATTTGCAGAGCTAAGCAACAACTTCTCCCCACCCCTGCATAGTAAAAGTTCAAGAGAGAACTTGTTCTACAGAAATGATTTTTAGTTGATTACCATTGTTTTGTTTCAGCGTATATCATTTAATAAACCACCAAAATCTTACATCTTTGCTAAATGACTGTGGAAAAGGAAGGATTTTTTCGATATAATTTACAGATTAGCAAGCATGATGGTTCAAAAATATCTCCCCGTCTTTGTATACCAGCCAGCGTTCTAAGTGCCATGACATGTAGCTACGATTCAAGTGGGGCCCAGTTGTGCCGCAGGATACAAGAGTCATTCCCATTGATTTCAATAGGAATTACATGCATCCTGCAGTGAGAGAGTAGGACCCTTGAGTTTTAATGAATAGCAAATAGTCATGTAAAATCCAGGGGCCCTCTTCTTTCCCTGCAGGGTAAATTGAAGTCAGGGGGTTACTTGAATATCCTGTGGCGGGAGAATTGAGCCCCCACGAGGTAAAGCTGCCCAGTCATTGTTTGCTTTCCTTTTTATTGTTTGTTTATTTATTCATTCATTCCCAGAGTGGCTTGAAGTCCTTCTGTTATCTGTGTGTGTGTCTCTCTCATTGATATCTATAGACTTTCTCCTTTTATTTCACTTGGCTCAGTTCCCATTCTGAGATTGGCACCCTCAAGAGTGAGCAACAGGTAGGTAGCCAAGAGAAGGGATTTATGGGGAGAAAAAAGGACTAATGGAAAGAGAAAGTTTTAATGTAGTTTATAAGAAGGTACCTGGTAAAGAATAAGGTGGTTCTGCCCCTCCAGAGATGCTCTCTGCTCATGTAAGGTAGCTCAATGCAAATACCCAGCATTGGTGCTACGGATCTAATTTGATCTAAGCACAGGGAATTATAAATTGACAAATATGCATCAAATTTGCATGCACTGTGCTTTAAGAAGTTCTCTAATGACTTGAATTTTGAAGCTGAGTTCCCACTTCATATGGAAGATACCAGCCAATGGAAAACTAAATCTTTTTAACAAGCATGTTGTAAAGTTGGCTAAAAGAAATTACTTTTTTTCCCCTCCCTCCTGCTTTCTCCTTGGTAGTTGGAAAGTGGAAAAGAATCTAAGAAATCTGGGCAGTCTATCAGTTTGCTATGGTTCATTTTAGCTAATCCAGACATCCAGCACAGCAGGGGGAAAACTGCTGTATCTAGTGAAACAAGAGCATGAATAATTAAAACTCTGTTATTAATGAACTTCCAGTCGTTATGTAAATGAAACTGATTTCAAGTCTAATTTGTCAGCCTGAATTCTTTTTTCTGTTCTCCCTTTGTCTAGGACAAGAACTCATCATAATGGACTTGATAATAAAACACTGGCAGACATGCTGTGTGCAATGCCCATCTGAGTTAGAGCTTTTAGCATGGTTAATTGATATAGTTACTGCAGGATATGTCTATAAGGCATTTTGTATGGCTTTACATTTTACAAGAACCTCTTTTCTTTTGACAGTGCCAGCCATTCTTTGCACATTCCTCATTACTGTTTACCTTTGCACAAGGGGTGGCTTGTAATTACTGGCTGGTAAATAGTTTCTTTTGCAATCTGAATGTTGCTTAAAGACAGCACAGTTCAAAAAGGTCCACAGGAAGGGAAGTGTGTAGCTATCTAACAATGACAAATAGCCACCAGGAGAAAAAAACTTGTCAAAGCACAAGGCCACTAAGCAGGGGTTGCTCAGTCCATTGTCTTCCATCAAGTGTCAATCATTGCGCCCCTTAATACATACTCCTTGAGATAAATAGTCAGCACTGTTGTTCTGCGGGGGTTGGGGGCAGCTATTCCACAATAAAGGTTGAAGCTAGTTTCCTATTTTAAGCCTAATTTTCAATGTCCTCGGAAACAAATACATTTCTCTGAACATGCCATTCTTACCCCAGCATAGAATATTTTCAGGAAAGTGGGGGTTGGGGGGGGGCCCAGAAAATTATGGTGTTTAAGAAATTTCCCCCTCTCTGACTTTTTATTGAAAACTTTCCTAACTTTTTTTGGCTCATTCTGTCTTCAGAATGTCTCGGTCTACAAAGCCCAGAATTATTTTGCTTTGTTGCCCTTGCTAAGGTGAAGTGCTTTGAGGAGCAGGAGTGTTTGCCATTGTACCATGCTAAGAGATTGCGATAAGGTGTGTGTGTGTGTGTTCCCTATGTTAAGTTAGTCAGCAAATAGGTTAGCTAGGGGATAATTACAACAGGGCTTAGAAGAGAAGTAGTAAAAGAGGAAGCCCAAACTTTTCACTCTTCTCCCAGACCATGGAAGAAACCGCATAAGCAGTCTCCTGGGCACAGGGTCAGGGCTGGTATTAAGGGAGGACTGGGAAACTGGCCATCTTGCTCAGAAGAAACTTTGTGAATTGAGAGCTGTTTATTTTATCCTCCAGCTGAAGCAGCTCATCCTTTGTTTGCCTTTTGCTCTTTTTGTGCCAGGCTAAAACAAAGAAAGCCAGCTTTGGTTCTGACTCCCACTGTGCCTGGGTGAAGAAATGCTCTGTGCAGAAGTGTGTGTGTGAAGTGGCAGGATGTGGTATCTTGTTCGCTTGTTGCCTTGTGCTTTTTCCTAGGCCATCGCTTTACAGAGCTCCGTCTCTTCACATGTCTGCAGGATAACTTTTAAAATGGTGTTAAGGTAAACTGACCTGCTGCTGACGTCCCAAGAAGTGTTACTGCAGTTGATGAGCTGAGCTAGAGGCGGGAGGGCAGAGAGAACATGGGAGGAGGTAAGGGACATAAAAAGAAGGCAGAAGACTAAGTGAAAGGCAGCTGGAGAGGGCATGCTCTTCAGTCTCATAATCAGAAGTGTAGGGCTGAAAAGGACCTCAAGAGGTCAGCAAGCCCAGCCCCTTGTGTTGAGATAGGACGAAGTAAATCTAGGCCACCCCTGGCAGGTGTTTGTCCACCCTGTTCTTAAAACTTCCAGAGCTTAACTGCCCTTATAGTTAGAACAGTTTTCTGAATGTCCTAACCTAAATCTCCCTTGCTGCAGATTGAGCCTACATTCAGTAGACCCAGAGAGCAACTGATCACCTTCCTCTATATACCAGCCCTTAACATATTTGAAGACTGCTATCACGCCCCTTTCAGTCCCCTCTTTTTCTCAAGACTACTCATGTCAAGGTTTTTTAATCTTTCCTTGTAGGTCAGGTTTTCTAAATCTTTCATCATTTTTGTTGCTGTCTTCTGGACTCTCTCCAATTTTGCCCACATCTTTCCTAAAGTCCTGAAACCTCACCAGTGCCATATAGAGTGGGACAGTTACCGCCTGTGTCTTCCATATGACATTCCTGTTAATATATTTGCCTTTTTCGCAACTGCATCATGTTGTTGACAAATATTCAATATAAAACCCTATATCCTGTTCAGCAATACCACTACCCCATTTTGTAGTTGTGCATTTGATTTTTCCTTCCTAAGTGTAGTACTTTGTACTTATCTTTATTGAATTTAATCTTGTTGATTTCTGACTGATGCTCCAATATGTCATAGTTGTTTTGAATTCTAATCCTGTCCTCCAAAGTGCTTGCGACCCCTCCTAACCTGGCATTGTCTGCATATTTTATAAGATCCAGAGTGTTAGTCTGGATCTGTAAAAAGCAACAAAGAGTCCTGTGGCACCTTATAGATGTATTGGAGCATGAGCTTTCATCTGATGAAGTGAGTATCACCCACGAAAGCTCATGCTCCAATACATGTTAGTCTATAAGGTGCCACAGGACTCTGTTATATTTTATAAGCATATTTTCCACTTGTTTATTCAGCTCATTAATGAAAATGGTAAATAGTATTAGACCTAGGACTGACCCCTGTGAGACCCCATTAGAGACACCCTCCCAGATTGACAGCAAACCATTGATAACTATCCTGTGAGTATGGTTTTTCAACCAGTTGTACACACACCTTGTAGTGATTTCATCTAGACCACGTTTCCCTAGTTTGCTTATAAGAATGTCATGTGGGATTGTAACAAAACCCTTTCTAAAATCAAGATAATGGTGGGCTCTGGAACAGCCAGGAGTCGGGCAGACTTGGAAGTGACAGGAGACTGGTGAGGCAGGGGAATAAGGGACACACAGGTGTGAAAGGGAGACAGCAGGCGTTAGGAACAGGTAAAGCAAGGGAGTAGGGAATGTGTGGAGCGATGATTCAGGTGATAATGGGAGTCATGGAGTGGTATAGAGAGAGAGAGAGAGAGAGAAAGTCCCTTCTCGATCTAGTTGGTTACAGTGAGTGATTGCGCAGTACGTGGCAATGGGAACTGGCCCCTTACTCTTCATTTCTGGACTTTTTAGAGGATATTCTTGAAGGTGTGGATTTTTGCAAAGAAGTGTAGTGTTGTGCTTTGGCTCTTAGCAGGACTGTATTGAAATATACTTTCAACTTTCACTGTTTTTAAACAAAGCTGTCATTTGAAAAATTATAGTTGTATAGGCTTAAGTCATCTTACCTGAACTTGAGGCATGGAGGGGTTTGAAATATAACTGCCAGCCATAAATGACAGCTGTCACATTAATGTGAACTCTGTATGGTCTGAGCTCCACAATATTAGAGCTGAGGACAGGGGAGTGAAATTGTATGTCTGGCCAAATTTTGGAACCAGGTGAGTCACTAAAGATGGCATCATCCTAGTGAGAGTGTAAATGAAGGCTAAACAAAACTGGGGGCTATCTGGAGCAGATCTCAGCAATCCAGAGAGTATAGATGGCCCTGTCTTCTGTTAGACAGAACTAGCACATACCTCCAATTTTGCTTTTGATAACTGGAAAATGTCACCATGGTAGCTGCATTATTCCTTTTACTTCTCTATGTGCAGGTATAAGGGATGCTTAGTGAATACTGTGCTGATGCTATCAAAGGCCAAAGAAGTTTTAAAGGGTGAGTCTCACAGAAGCACCCTGAGCTGAGAACTAGTTCATTCTTTGATCGCTATGCCAAAGAACTCGACTGCTCAGGGCACCAGTTAATTCTCTGTGGGAATACTCTTGGCTCAGAACTATCTATTAGATACATTCTGGTGGACTTCTTTTAGTGACTGGCTTTAATTCTGCTAGCCTGGCCCAAAGGAGATTAAATACTTATGAGAACATTTTGAAGGCTTGACTAGTGTAAATATAATATGAAAATTAACTCATTTCTAAAGTTGAAAAAAGGGAGTCGGGGAAAGGAGAGATGTGCAGGAAAAAAATGCTTATATTTTTGAAAGACAAGTTCTGTGTATATAAGAGCAGGTGTTTATAGAATAGTTCATTGTAATTCAGTGTGATTCATTGTAATTCAATGTAGATAATATCCAGTTTATACTGCCCTGAATAATGGCAGCATAACACAGAGCTGTAGCAAAGATTTGCAGGTTTCCTTTGGGTTAGTAACTGTTGGTATAACCATATTTGGATAGTGTTTGGTTGTTGTTTTTCCCCCCCTTCCCTCTATACCCAGCTACTAAAGGGACTTTGTTTTAGCAGTTTTTACAGTTTAGGAAAGTTTTCTTTTGTCACAGTTAAAATAAATATACAGAGGTGGCTAGGTGGCACTGTGGATTAATGTACTTGAGGATTAATGTGCCTGGGGGCTTGTATCATAAGCAAGGCAAATCTCAGGCTGAAGTTTTCCCTCTTTCTGAATCAACACATATATTGTTTGGTGCAAACTGCATTATTCTCTGTATCAATTCAAAGGCTTGGAATAGTGACAAGTCTGTAGGTTAGGACTGAGGCACACTGATGAGGCTGTGTTTTTGAAGCTTGCATGCCACCCTTGCAATGTGCTTTGCCATAGTCTTTCTCCTCTATCAAAAGCATTGCAGGCCTGATCCTGTAAGGAGCTCTCAGTTGCCATGAAAGCAGGAAGCACTCACCGTCTTGCCTTTTATGTAGGTCTCTAAACCCTTCTGCAACCTAACCACTGCAGACAAACCAGAGATCTATGGTACAAAGCTGTAGACAAAATGTAAATGGCTGCCTGTGTTCAAATGTTACAGTTCTTTTAAGGGTGCTCCTACCACACTGCTTATGGGGTAGGCCTCTCTCAAATCAATCTCTGACTGTAATGATATCTAACCAAATCCAGATGAACTCATAAAACTAAGTTAACTAAGCAGAAATTTCAGCCAATTAAAATGTTGCTGCCTCTTTGAAAAATAGAAAGTAAAATCCACATAACCAATAGAAATCAATTATTGCACATTCTCAACCTTCTCTCATCAGCTCCAGAGGTAATAATCACTGTAGGGATTTCTAAAAGGTAATTATTGTAAATTTCTTAATTATAGTATATTAAGATCAAACACTCCTAAATGTTTAGGTGATGTAAAAGGAAAACACAGAGACTCTGTTTATAGTTTAAGTACAAACAGCCAACCTGCTTTAAGGCTCTAAAGAAGTGTTTTTAGGGTACAGTAGTTTGGATGTGAAGATTACTGAATTAGCCACCTTCCCTTTATAATATTACACAGTTTCTGTGACCTGAGGCGACAGTGCTTTATGGTGCATGATATGTACTCATCACCATCACTACTGCTTTGTAGTAAACTTAGCTGTTGTAGTGCAAGGGTACTGCTGCGACGTGAAGTATTAACTGTGAAATATCCTTTCACGGATACAATTAGTCACATTTAAAGAACCAACTTTGAAAATAACTAAGTGCCTATAAAAAAAAAGTGCAAGAACCAATTAAGAATTTAGGAGTAGTAACATCTGACTAAATCTACTTTTCTTAAAGTGAAAATAAATCCTGCTGCTTCTGCTGAAAGCCAAGAGTCCTTGTCACAGCCAAGGGATTTCACAGCAGTTCAGCTGGAGCCTAGCTAATGAATATAAGTTACCTTGGTGGGTTTTAGCTGACATTGAAATTAAAGTCTGAAACCACTGGATGCAAGCAGAGCTAGACTGAAGCAAAATGAACTTAATAAACTCCATTGTGCAGTTAGATCCTGCGTGAGATTTCCCTCCCATCCATGACAAATTGGTATTATTTTTTCAGTGACTGGTACTTTTGTCTGTTAGACTGGGATTTCTGGGAGTGATTAGCACTTTTCATCAGTGATTGACAGGTTTTAACAGCAATGAGACAATAGGAAGAATTATTAGGGACTCAAATGCAGGTTTATGTTTGCACGCTTTAGGATTGATTTAAATAGAAGTGAAATCTACATTTGTGGGCAGAAATCAGTCATTATTATATTTACTTTTATAAAATAAAATAAAAATTAGGGATGGAAGATATTTAAAGATAAAGTGGAAGAGAGAGGAAATGAAAAGTAAAGGCATATAATCGATGAGCAAGGATTCCTCCTAAATTCTCAGAAATTTCTGAGGGAGTTCTCCTCTCTCTTCCTTGCATGATAATTCTGAAAATCTATTACAAATAGACTATAAAGCTGAAATGTTCATATCAATTTTTCAGGGTTTGTAGATTTTTGATTTTAGTTTTTCAGGCTGAGTAAATAACTCAGATGTAAAGTGGCAAAAACAGTAACGTTTTTCTAAAGAAACATGTTTTGGTGCTATCATCAGGCATGATAGAAATGTCTCCATTACATCCAAGCAAGATTCCTTAGGGAAATAATTACAATGAATGATTTAAGCATTGACCAGAAATTGATAACTGACCATAAATAATTAGGGAAGAATGCATTGTCAGTGATGTAAATTATGTTAATATAGCAACTATGTCCCGTGATGCTGATGCTTAGAGTTTCTTATAAGTGACTTTATTTTAAATTCAGATTATGAATTTAGCATACTATACCTGACAATTTAATCTTGTTTGGCATCAAAGATACCAAGATAATACAGAATTATACAAGCCTAATCAAAGAGGGAAAAATCAGATGAACATCATTATTTTGAAGGGTTGCTTTAATGAGAGTTGACGTCTTCAAAAGAGCATGATTTTTTTTCCAAGACAACAATTAATCTGAACTGTGTTTCAGAAGCAAAAGGAAAACAGAATGAAACATGTTACTTTGAGTAAAATTACAAATGTGCAGGAAAGCATATTTCATATTTTATAAGGTGTTAATATTTAAAGTACAATATCATAAATCTTTATATGATACAATCATGGGATCAGCTCATTATGCACATCTTGTGTGCTCGTCAGACCTAGGGCTGCAGTTCTGAATATGTTGTGACTCTTTTATGCCAAGTTTTCATCAACCTAGCATTTTCCTCTTTTCCATTGACATGCACAAAGGTCTGTAAGTCATACTTTTAGGACTTTAATTGTAACAGAAAACCAATGCATCACAATAACTAGCACACACACAGTCACAGAGCCCAAGTGGGTTACTATCTCAAAGACGAGTAGAAAATCATGTGATTGGCCAGTCTCAAATTCATTGGAGCCTTAGAGCATGAGAGGAGAAAGGCAATAGACAAGTAACTGTTATTAACAGTAAATTGTCCATTTTTATTGGAATTATTTAGATATTCAGAGATACCCATGAATTACTAACCCATTAGTGTAACTTGGTCTCTACTACATAATATCAAGAGAACCATATGTTGCATATTGGATGATCACTTTAAATGCACACAGCTTTTAAGTAGAAAATGGGTTTTGGTATTTTATTTACAAGAAATATATACCTGTCACCAAGTCATCTAGCTGCTAAATGTCAATGCAGTATATTTAAAAGACTTTTAAGAACTGTCAGCCTAACACAGTTCATTAATAATTATCTTGACTGTCAGTATTTTGTCCTACGCTACCCACTTCCATTCTATTAGGTCCTTATGCTCATTACCATAGTATCTGAATGCCTGAAGAACATTGCATACTATGTATAATAAAAAGCTCTCTTTACCACTGAAGTGCACGCATTTCTCGAGTTGAATGAATCTACTGTTTAACAGTATTGCTCCCTAACAGTAGCAGTACTGGGCCTGGTTTAATATCCTTCTGGTTCTTTTGAAGGTATTAATCTCTGTTGTGCAATAAGCCCTCCAGTGAGATCTCCCTCTCATCCTTACGCAGTGAGTACTGCAATTTTCAGTAACTGATGCATTAGTGTGAGTGGAAGATTTGGGGAGTGATTAGCATTTTTCATCATATATCAGGAGCAAGGAACTTGGCCTGTGGTATGACATACATTAAGGGTGACATTTACTCTGGTACAGTCAGAACTACCCTTGAGGTTCTGCTGAAGCAGCCAGACTAGGTCTCTGCAGCCCTCAGTGTGCTGTCGGAGATCTAGATCCAAGCCTTAGAAAGGTTGAAGCAGTGGTTAGCATGGTGCAAGTCCACAGAGCTCATATTTATGCTCCAACCCACTACACAAGCTTGCAGAGTAGGTACAGTCCTGTGCCCTGGCTCTAGGCCGGAGAATGATGTCAACTCCCTGTCCTGGTTCCAGACTTTTCCTGCATAAAGTTGTATCACCCGGGTTTTATGACCTCGAATCAGCAAAGTCCTTAAGTACATTTTTAACTTTATGCATGTGTTTTTATGCCATTAAAGTCAATAATACATAAGCGTTTTGCTGATTCAGGGCCTATACACCTGCAGTGAATTTCACCTAGAGCATTTGCATTACCTCAGTGAATAGTGATAGCAGAAGTTAAGGATGAACAAATGAGGTGGAAGCGGATCAAGAGGACAAGCCCTTTGTTAAAATTCTCCAATTACCCTACACTTCTGGTGTCCTGGGAACTGCTGCTGTGGTGCACCTGCTGTGGCTGTTTGACCATTGGCTCTTGCTTCCTCCAGAAGTGAAGCTAACTGCCTGTGCTTGCCCACCAGTGCCCTAAACTTTTCTGCCTTTGATCTAATTAGAATATGATGCTTGCATACAAATCTGCTAATAGCACTTTGGTATTGACCCTTTAACAAAAATCAAAACCACGAAATGTTGTCTTCTCTGGGAAAAGAGGGAATGTCTTTAAACTTAGCCCCATTCTAAAATAATCTCTCTTTCTTTTATTGAGCTACATCATTTTTCTTTTACATGGGCTACTGTCTGATCTGGCTAATTGCTCATTGCTTGTTGGCACTTTGCATTCCAAGATCATTTTTCCTTGGGAGAATTAGTAATACTTAATTTTTTTTTAATAAAAAAAAAGTCTGATGGGTCCTTCTGCAATAAAGCTAGAGATTTTAATAGAGCAAACTGGAGAAAAGATACAGACAGATGATATAAAATATGGTAATTTTTCAGTAACGCCAAGATAAAGAGGACATATGGTAAGTGATAAAAGGTAACCTAACCGTGTATATATATGGATTCACACATTCTTTCTGTGGCTCTGACAGTGCTCTGTATTGGGAGATAAGGGCTGACTTATAAGGCTCTGATTCAGTGGAGGCTATTTCGACAAGTTTCCACTCCAAGTTTCTGTTCATCAACCTCTAATTAGCACCTCATCGCTTTCAGCTTTGTGTCACCCAGCTGGCTAGAGGAAGATGACACCTCCAGCTTGAACTGGGCTTTTTTCCATTTTCTTAGAGCTCAAGACATGTGGTGCTTTCTTAAAGTGCAGCTGGTGCTGGCACTTTCATTGTAAATTTAAATCGCTGTGTTTGGAAAAAGGTGATAAGAACAGTTTGTTTCATGTCCCCGGTGTTTAGCTTTAGGCAATTCCCAGCAAATATATTCCAGGCTCCGTCTGGTTTGATCTGCTACAATTATTATTGTTATTATTATTTATTAATTATTTTATTATAAGTACAAAAGGAAATATGATATGCATCCAAAAGAATACCTACTCTGAGTATGAATTTGTTTCCCCAATGCCCATTAGGGATGAAAGTTTAAAATAACCTTTAAGTTTAAGATAGATTAAAAGCAAAAATGAGTCTGCATTTCTCCGTGTGATTTTTTTTTCCCCCCTTCACCAAGGCTAAAATATATGATAAAAAGATTCAATTAATTTCCGTTGCATTCTCTCTCTCTATAATAATTCTCTCTTATTCAAGGCTATATCTGAGATAGAGCTGAATGCTTAATGTTATTCTCTTTCACTACCTGGTTATTAAATTACTTCTAATAATAATTAATACTTGCATAGCCCCTTTCATACAGCGATCTCAAAGCACTTAGTTTTGAGTATGTCAACTCATTACTTCTAAATTGCTTTGAGATACATTGAATTTGCAAGCTGTTTTACAAAGCCAAATTTTAATCTTTTTTTAATTACCTAGTTGGATGTGTATTTATATTGCTAAGATTTGAGGATCCAATGCACGGTTACATTTTTCCTTTTTTAATTGTATGTACCAAAACAACAAGGAGCACGTTTCTGGAATATGACTTACAGATTAATTTTCTGTATTTTATGTTTACAAAATCCCAACTTGAATGCAGCAAACTTTCTCTTGTTGAATACACATCTAATGGGCTCACAATTGTAAGAAGTGTAATCAACCCAAACAGAGGGGATTCCAGCGCTAGAGAGCAATTGTTGCTTATCTACAAAGGATAAAATTGGACACTTTTCAAACTGTAGTGAAAAATGTTATTTCCACTATAGGGCAGACATCAGAAATCAGTCATTAGTCCCCTTCCCCATTCTTTCAATACTTTTTATTATTGAACCCTTGACGTCTCAATGGAAAAGGCAGTATAATCACTGCGGATAAGACTGACAAAAAAAAAAAATCTTATCACATCAAACCACACTACCAGTTGGGTTTACAATATTCTGTCTGGTTTAGTACTCTGCATTTTTAATACAATTTAAGATGATGACCACAATTTTTGCTATACCAAAATAAGTGACATCAAATTTTAAAGATCTTTTTAAAATCGAGCTAGCAGAGTTAGCATTCCAAAATAGCATTGTTGTTTTTTTTTCTCCAATGAGGAGGGAAAAATGAAACTATCCATGAGGAAGTTCATCTAGATCCAACTTTTTAAAACTGCGTCCAGGATGTTGGCTTGGACCTAATTTTACATTCTGACTAATAGTTCTGGTGAAAATTACCATATTTCTATTCCTATAGAAATGAAACACTGAATTTCTAGATGTATTGAGAACTGCAGCATATGGAGATAATGGCACAATTCAGTATTTATGATGATCCATTTTTCTATAAATATAGATGTTCAGTGATTATCAACAGAACTGCTCATTAAAATTCAGAATTACATACAAAATGATGCCATTTTTGTTAATATTTGAAAACCTAAAAATATCTATTCCTGGGCTCTTTTGAAGAATCCGTATTCTATCATGTTGTCTCAGCATTTATGAAACTAAGAAATATTTCAAACAGAAGAAATGCTTTGTCCCAGCAAAGTAAAGAAGAACTTCCATGATTCAAAAGGATGTTTTTTCCCAGTTGATCCAGTAAAAAGTGGGGTGATGTTTGGTCCAAGGGGCCAAATTCCTGCACCCGTTGAGGTCAAAAGACATTTTGTTTCAAGGGGAATTGGATTGAGCCTACGAGCAGGTATTGCAAAACTGATCTCTTCTTGAGAAAATTATCCCTTCCATGGATGATTTTATATAGGAACAAGATTTCCCTTAAAGATTATTTGTGCTGGATTAATACTTCTTTGGCAAGTGACCTAATTATCCACTGCTCTGTCCACCCTTTTTCAAACTCATTTCTCTTCTCTCTTCACTCTCTCCTTCCTTTCATTCTCCAGTAGCTACTGGTAAGGCCTCGCACCTAATGGAATCTGCCAGTTTCCTTTCCCGCTCCACCTAATGTATCCTTGTTCAACTCACTACCAGCCCTTATTACTGTTTACTTTTTATAAATTCTAATATTATCATTCCAGTCAGGTCTCCATTGTGCTAGGTGCTGTACAGACATGAAGTAAAAAGGACAATCCAATAATATACCATGATCATTACTGCCCCAAGTCCTTCCTTGAACTTTCATTACTATGGTCCCATATTTTCCCCTGATAACTACATGATCATTACCCCTTTAACTCTTGGCATGCATTCTACAAGATCTGAGTGCTGTATCCCTGGTTCTGCTCTCATGTCCTTGGCTTTTCATGTCTCTGTCTTTTGGAAATAAGCACTAGACCACATTTCTAGGAGATCTCCTCAAACATCTCTTTGGAAATGGAAGAAATGGAAGCCATATTTCACTACTGTCATGTTCCGTTTTATTTATTTTTTATTTATATTACCGTAGTGCCTAGGAGCCCTAGCCGGAGACCAGGACCTCATTGTGCTAGGAGCTGTACAGACCCAGAACAAAGAGACAGTCCCTGTCCCAATAAGTTTACAATCTAATTATAAGACAGGGGTTCTCAGACTGGGGGTTGGGACCCCTCAGAGGGTTGCGAGGTTATTACATGGGGGGATTGCAAGCTGTCAATCTCCGTCTCAAACCCCACTTTGCCTCCAGCATTTTCAATGGTGTTAAATATATAAAAAAGTGTTTTTAATTTATAAAGGCGGGGGTTGCATTCAGAGGCTTGCTATGTGAAAGGGGTCACCAGTACAAAAGTCTGAGAGCCACTGGTATAAGACAAGGGACAGATATAGATAGATGGGAGTGTACAAATGAACAATGAGACAACATTGGTCAACATGATGGGCTGTTGGTGGGCAAAGACTACTGCCTAAATGTTGTCAAGTTTTTTGTAGGCATCAGGCAAAGGGGAGTTTTGAGGATATTTTGACTTGCAGTATGTGGTATTTAGTCCAGTGAAGGAAGGCTACTTCCACAAATTAGGCACAGGACTGGAGAGAGAATTCTGCAAAGATTGATGATAGATGGTGAGTGAAAGCCTTAGTGTTAAGTACAGATGAGAGGCACCTCCTAGGTCGACGGAAGAATTCTTCTGTCAACCTAGCTACCACCTCTCAGAGAGATGCATTATCAGCGTCGATGGAAAAATACTTTCCATTAACATAGGAAAAGTCTATACTACATTGCTACAGTTGCAGCTCTGTAGCTGTGCTGCTGTAATGTAGACGTGGCCTCAGTGTGGGGAGTGACTGAGAGAATGGCTTTATTTTATTGGCTGTGTCACCTATTACCAAAAAGCGTCAATGCTTTTTTGCCTATTGATCAGTCGCATTGATAAGAAATAATGAAAAATGTGATAGATAATTAAACATTGTTATATTGGGGGTGATGTGTATAAATGTGTGAGAGTGAAATAAAAAAACAATGATCATAAAAGTGTGTGTGAGCCATACTCCATCTAATAAACAGATACATCTTCCTGTGTAATTCAGCGTTGCAAATATAACCCTACAATAAAACCAATATGAGTTCAGATATAAAGGTATGAACAACATGTTGTCAGAAGCAATAAAAAGTTTTAGCCATGTGTAAACAAGATAGATCAGCAAGAGGCCAAACATGGCAGTTTATTATATACACTTACCCCCGTTGAAAGCTACAGTGAGTAGAGTTTAAAAGAGGAAGAGATGTTAAATGTATGATGACTTTATTATTATGTATTATTCTGCTCCTTAAAAGGGATCTGATTTGGCGCTTTCAAGCCAGAAGAGAATTGGGTTGTGTGTGTGAGTAAATGTATTTAGCATGTATCTAACTCTTCATACAGCAGTGTTGACTTCCAACAATTTATAAAGTTATGAGTGGCTTGAATGAAATGCACTGATGTAGAGCACACTCTGATGCGTCGTTAAACATGGAGTGGATGCAGGAAGATGTCTCTTGTTCACATTGTGCAGGGGCGAGCCTCGGTGAAACTGGAAATACAGCAGCTGTTCTGTGCTGGCAATACTAACCTGCCTAAAGGTGATGAGGGCAGGACAATGGCCACCTTTCCTCTCTCCTGCACTAGTCAGCAAATTTGGATGGATAGTAATAAGAGTGCATGCTTTCTTACAGCTCTTTTTGCAGCATGAGCTCTCTGAGCTCCAGGAGTCAGCATCACAGACCCCAACTGTTCAAAAATCATGAGTCAGGTCCCAGAAAATCATGGAAAGGGCTGAAAAATCCTGAAATTTAAAGACTAATAAATGAAGGATTCTTTTTATTTGCCTTTTGTTTGGCACGCCTTTAGGATGCACTCAGACAGGGCCAGCTTTAGGCCAATTCCCTGGAATTGGGCCACGCACCGGCGCCTAAGAAGGCCCCACACCTCGCTTTTTAAATTTTTTACCCACATTTCGGAGGTGGGTCCTTGAGTGTCACCGAAGACCCAGAGCGAGTGAAGGACCCACTGCCAAAATGCTGCCAAAGACCCGCAGCGCTGCCATGTGAGTACGAATCAGGCCCCGCACTTGCTAAAGCCAGCCCTGCACTCAGATCACATTTTTAAGTTTTTTCTGAGTTCAGACTCTCATGTAACCAGTAGTTGGGGGTTTCAGAAAAACCTCAAATATTGCAGGACTCGCAATAAGGTCATGAGCGTTGTTGAGATGCATTGTAGCTGAGCCAGACAAAATTCCTATGTTTCCCACTGCAGTGTAGCTGCAGGGCCGGTGCAACCATTTAGGCAACTTAAGCGGTCGCCTAGGGCACTAGAATTTGGGGGGCGCCATTTTCTTCGGCAGAGAGCACGGCAGCCGGCATTTAGGCGGAGGAAGCTGGGGCTGGGGAGTGCAGGGAGGGCCACCTGCAGCAGGTAAGGATGTGGGGGGCAGCACGCAGGGGAACTCCCCACCCCTGCCCCCCCTCCTCCCCAACTTCTGCCGCCTCTCAGGTTTGTGGCACTTAAGCTGATTGGCGCCACAAGCCTGGGAGGCGGGAGAAGTGAAGCAGCAATGGCGTGCTCGGGATCCTCATGCTCATGCGCGAAGCAGGGGTGAGCTGGGAGGGGGGGGGTGCCTCAGGGTGGGGGGTGAGGAGATGCCGCAAGGGGGGATACCTCAGGGTGGGGGCACAGGGGGCTGCAAGGTGGAAGTTTCGCCTAGGGCGCGAAACATCCTTGCACCGGCCCTGTGTTGCTGCCTCTACTACCTGGAACCATCTTGACGTTATAGTCAAACTTGGTCTATTATAAGCGAGACTGTATATCTCTGTAACCCTCAAGATTTCACTAAAACCGTGAAATTTAACATTTGTTGTGGACGGTTATAAAATCTTACAGAAAAACATGGAATTTAAAGTTCTTGCCAACTGCTCGGTTGTGGAAAAGCTGAAGGAAGTAGGTGAGATTGAGTGTCATGAAAAGTATGATTAAAATTATGGCCTTAGATATAGACAGTTTATATCTGGTGATCTTCAAAGAATCAAACCACAGGCATTTGCATTAAACTTGGATTATGGAGAGATACAATATTTGGGGCACGTTTTATCTGAATGCAGTAGGTAAAGTCCTGACCCCATTGAAGTCAATGGCAAAACTCCTATTGGTTTCAATGGGGCCAGGATTTCCCCACTATGTGCTTCCGCTATTTTTATTTTGGAATGTTTAGAATACGTCATGACCTGTTCTTCTCACCTGGACCATATTGTGCCATTGGGTTGTGTGTGCTTTTTTTTAAATAACACTCACCATGAGTAAGACTAAAAGTAATGGGGTGCCCAGCTTAAAAACTGATTATATGTAACTCTATGCAGTCAGTTGGACAGAGGACGCTAATCATCCCCTTCCCTTGCTTTCACCCCCATCTATTGTTGAGTTCTTAGTGAAGCTAAGCTTCTCAAAATAGAGTCCAAAATATTCATTATTTATCTGCTTTTTGCATTTAAAGTCTGTGGATAACAATATGTTTGTTCTTAATTCATTATCTTTGTTGTTTCATAATGTGACTGCATTGTGGACCAGAAAGAAGTAGAAGTAGCTTAACTGTACCAGAAAAGCATTTCACATGGGGTACAAGTTTGAAAATGAACTTCAACGCAGACCTTGTAGACATCTGAACTCTATAAATCCACAGGTGTTTAAGTAGCCCTAAGGGCTAGGTCAGATAGCAGACTTTTTTCAGGATGACTTTACAAGAATTTAGTACTGTGTAAACAACACTTGCAAGGTTTTCTCTTTTACTGCTGAGTAAAACCAGTAGCAGGAAGAGCCACCTTTGAGTTTTGCACAATAAAAGGAACAGTGGCCACTTTTTATTCCATAAACAATGTTTGTTAGGACATTTTTAATGAACAATAAAGATCAAATTATGTCAAGGCTCCTTGGCAGAGTCACTTGTTAAACATTTGTCTTGGTCGGGAAGATTGTAATATTCATTGAAATAAATTGCAGGGTCAGTTTTGTTTTTGTGTGTATTTGCATTGGGGGAAGCATTCAAATCCTTCTGAAAAAGAAAACTTCGACTGTTTTTAAAATTGTTTATGCAGACCTAAGCAATGTAGAATTTGAATATCTTTAGGCATTGCTCTTACAAGATAACATTGTTTCTATAGACAGTGCAAGCAGATGGGCTACTTTATTGTAAAGTAACCAGAAAGTAGAAACTAGTTTTTTTACAGTTACAAGAATGATAGCTGAATTTACGGTACATAGAACACCACACTGAATGCTGAGGATGAACTGCTGTTTATAGCAGTAAAGGATTTCCCTCAAAGCTTTGAAAAATGTAAGATACTAAATTACTCACCAATAGAACATTGTATAACAGCTTGAACTGGGAAACTGGGTTCTGAGAAGGTAAGTACAGAGCGTTCTATGCCTTTGCTTATTACTGCCAATGTATTTTGTTTAAAATAATTCTTAGAGCATAGGTGGCAGTGATGGGACTCGAAACTTGCTAATTGCCGTAGATAATTAAATAAGATTTGCAGTTAGCTAACCTCAGTATTTATAATAACTAGGTATTTCCTGTATTATGTATAGAGATGCACTGGGGAATACTGCAGATATGGAGGTAGTCATTCTGTTTATCTTGTGGCAGGGGGTTGAGGGGAGGACTGGCAAGCTTTTCATTACTACTGCTATATACTGATATGTTTCTAACAGTTGTCTGGTATTGTTCATTCAGCTAGCCCTCTTTGTGTGCCCACTGTGTCCACAATGTGTGCCACCATTGTTCACAATGTATGATACTACATGCCACCTTTTCCATGTCTTTGCACTGGTGCCCTGCTGTGTACCTCTCCTACGGTCAAAGTTTTGTTTTCTTTTCCCCAATTTGGTTTAACTGAACAAATTGAAATATTTATTAGAATGTTATGAGAAAAACATTATCATTAAAAGGACTGTAAATGATTCTATGGAAGCATCCTTACAGAGGCACTAAATTGGAAAGTGGTAACAGGTGGGTATCTTCGGGGGACTTCAGCGGTGGGTCCCGGAGCAGAAGGACCCTCCGCTGCTGAATTACCGCCGAAATGGGGGCCCCCCACTGCCGAAGACCCCAGACCCCCTGAATCCTGATGTTATATAACTGTATCTAGCAAAGGATTCCAGATTTTACTAAGTCTTGTTTTTATTTGTCAGTTAGTAGACTAGTCCTTCAATATCCTACTCTTTCAACAAAAGGTAATTGCAAACATATGATGAGTATATCATCTGGAGTTATTCATTTCCAAGTAAACCAAAAACTGTTATTCCTGTCTGCAATTTTCTTTCCTTTCATTCATTGGCTGATGTTAAAACCCTGTCTCTTTTGAAAATTGGATAAGTCTTGTTGTCCACTTTAAATGAGTTGCTCTGTGCTCACAAATGGGCTGCACGAACAGTCATCTCGCATGCACATCAACTAGAGCCTGATCAACTCACGCAGAAGCTGGTGAGACTACAGTGAGAGTTTTGGCTAGCTAGCCATTCCAGACAACACCTCATGCAAATGGAGGTAGAACCTTTACACATAGTGTAGCTCAAATGAGAAATACAGTGTATCCTTTAAAAAAGTATAAATGCAGTCCTGGCAATGATTAAAAATTTGGGAGGTTGTACACATCCGGCAGTGATTTACCAATGTGGAATTGTGTTAAAACAATGTGTGAGAACAGTACTGTTGTGCCTTTTCTTTTTTTTTTTTACACTTCAAACAACGGCATACTGCTTTAAAAAGCAAGTCAATAGTAAACAAACAGCAAGATCCAAAGAAGTAAATATTTTCTAAACACAGGACAGGACTCGTTTGATCTTACTCTTTCCACATACCCTGGCAAAGAGATTCAAGAAGCAAGAATAGCCTAAACAGGTCTTTGGGCTCCAATATGAAGTTTCAAGTAGGGATTTTTGGGTTTTGGAGGGTATTTTTTGTTTGTTTCATAAACTCAAATTCTGGTTATGTGAGGAAAAAAACCACTCTTTAGCCTAATACCATCAATACTATATTGACACAGATCACATGAGAGAAGAAATGTAATGCGAAAAATCCCCAAATACTCGGTCTGCTACTGAAAGAGGTATGTTGGTTCAGCAGAAAGGCACTGGTAGGTCTTCGATCTAGAATCCGACTCTAAAAATCAGATTTTTTTTATAGCTATTAACCAGATTTTTAAGGTAAATTTGAAATATGTAATATAAATATTTCAACTAACAAATGAATTCAGCAAAATAGGATAAAATATTCAATACCCTTGTCTTCGCGATGATCATTGGAATTTATTACTGCATTTAAGACTATCCTCATTTTTTAAATTTTTTTTTCTTCTCTGCTCATCGACAGCTAAAGCATAAGAATGTACTTTGATGGACTGCTGCTTAAAGTCCAGCATTCTAGGTGTTCTCATGTGTTTAAGGCCAAATCTTCTTTCCCCGCCAACATCTGAAATGGCATGGACTTCCCTACCTCATAGGGATACATTAAAGATTCTGATGTGCTCAGAAATTATGAGGAGTACTTGTGGCACCTTAGAGACTACCAAATTTATTTGGGCATAAGCTTTCGTGGGCTAAAACCCACTTCATCAGATGCGTACAGTAAAAAATACAGTAGGAATATAGATATGTACTGTGAGAGATATGTACTCTACCTTGGTGGGTCCTGCGCTTCTTGGCAGATTTGCTCACCTCAGTGATCTTCCCCACAGTCTGGGTCAGCTCCTCCTGTGTCTGATCAGGAGTTGGGAGGTTTGGGGGGAACCCAGGCCCGCCCTCTACTCCGGGTTCCAGCCCAGGGCCCTGTGGATCTCTTGGAGGAGGCCGTGGGGAAGCAGCCCAGGAGTTGTACTGTCATGCAGCTGTTACAGGAGGCACTATAGA
>NC_133775.1:28002780-28018729 GCF_003597395.2 Chelonoidis abingdonii
TGTGTGTGTGTGTGTGTGTGTGTGTGTGTGTGTGTGTGTGTGTGTGTGTGTGTGTGTGTGTGTGTGTGTGTATAAAAGTCTTCCTACTGTATTTTCCACTGCATGCATCTGATGAAGTGGGTTTTAATGCCCAAATAAATTTGTTAGTCTCCAAAGTGCCACAAGTACTCCTCATTCTTTTTCTGATACAGACTAACACAGCTACCACTCTGAAACCTGTTAGAAATTATGGTAATAGAGGCCATATAAATACCTAAGCTAGATAGACAACACATCCATGAGTTAACAGTGGCTGATAGTTTGTCACATTTCTGCTCCACAGGGCCAGCCTCAGAGTACTTTGTATACTCCCATGTGCCAGAATTGAGCTCTGTGGCAACTGTCTTTGCAGAAATACAGATGTGGCATTTGTTAGTGGGCAAACACTTAGTAGCCAGGCATGAATCTACTGGCCACAAACCTCGTATGGGAGTGGGACCAGGTTTCACTGAGCCAGTACTACTACTATACCCTTAAGCTACACAGATGTTTCGCACCCTTCTGGGATATTGTTTCCCCCTTGCAAGCCTTTCATTCTGGCTTTGCATGAGAGACTAATCTGGAATTCTTTTAATCATAAATGTCTTGCTTGGGCTAGGTGGTCATATTATTTATCTAAAATGGCCCAAAATGTAGGGAAATATTGAAAAGGAGATTAAAATATTCCCTCTGCACACTGAGCCTGTGTATTTAAAGATCCCAGAGCTTTATGCAGTGAGTGGCTTTAACCACTGAATGAGCAGCCTCACAGCTATAACCTTAGAACAGCAAGGTGCATTTTAACCAGGATGAAAGAAAAATGGAAGAGATGGAAACATTAGAACATGATGGAAACATGGAAACATTAGAACATGATGTTTCCCAAATGAAAAAACCTAACGCTGCATTGTATATTTTAAATGCAATGCTCTCCTCTGGGCAAAACAAGGATCTGTCCAGACATAGGTTATTCACTCTCCATCAGATGTAGCCCTACTTTTTCTATGAATACTTCTCTTCTGTACTCCGTTGGCCACCCGCCTCGCTTTAATTTTGAGTTCTTACGATTTTGATCTCATGAAATATTAAGATAGATTTGTGCTTTTCTATTTTTAGTTCTCTTTCTCAAAAGTGTTCTATTTTTATACTACATTAAAAGTAGAAATAGGCTTGGGACCAAGTTTTGGAGTCTTTGGAGGCTGAATTCAGTTTAGTCATTAGGGACAGCCATGAATTCCAAGTCTGGTTTTCAAACCCTAAGAGCCTTTGGATGTTTAGAAAGGGGAGTTTCAAAGATTCATAGATTCTGAAGGCCAGAAGGAAACTGACCTCCTGAATAACAGTTTCACCAAATAATTAATGCTCTGAGCCCAATAACTTGTGGTTTGGTTCAGGTCCACCTCATATTAAAAACTAAGAAAAAATATGTGCGTAGGTTCCTTTCCTTTGAACCCAGTCCTGCACCCCTGGGGTAGTCATATTAATCACACAGTAAAAGTAAGGATTTTTAGTCCAACCTCTCTTTCTGGGGAGATCTCTGGAGAGAGTATAGCTATTTTGAGAGAGTTTGGCTCTGGTCAACTAAATCATAGTGGTGAGGTCATTACCATTTAGGTCCCAGCTTTGTTATTCAGTTTATAATAAGTCAAAGGGAAATCAGAACGCCAGTCAATAAAGGTTCATCTTATTTATTGGAATTGCATTAATGTCATCTACTACTTGCCATTCTGTAGATTACCTCTACTTTTTTTTTTTAGGTTTCCACCAAGTAGTACAAATTCCAGATTAGTTCCATAAAGTCAAGTAACTCACCTCGATACATTCTTTATTTATGTGCCCATGAATATTTCTCCTAATCTCAATGAAGTAAAGAGGGTTTGCCATTCCTTCCCCCCACTGAAAATTAATTCTCTTTTCTTAATGTTTGGACAACGTTTAATGGCCTATAAACCCCAAGTCCTGCAGCCCCTCTATAAATGCCACCTCTACATTCATGTTTAGTTCGCTCTCTCTTCTAGGATGTCAATCTTGCTGATTTTCGGTTACTTTTGCGTACAGCTGGCTTCAGTCAGTCAGCAGGGATTTGAATCTGTTGTGTACAAGTAAAGCAGCATAAGATGTGAACCCCATTTAAAAAGTACAGTATGCCCATGACTATCAACAGTAGAGGCTGGGTGAACTAACTCTTGCTGTATGAGACAGGTATTTTGAGAGAACAGTTGAATTTGATTTTGATATGGACAAATGACATCGGTTCAAATCAAATCTCAAAACAACCTTTCCAAACTAGGTAAATGTACCACAATGCAGAGGAATATGGATTTAGCAAGAACAATGTACTTTAAGAGATAATATATTTCATATGTTAAATCATAATTCCTCGTTCAGAAATATCCTTTCTTGTATATGGGGCTTCTTTATTCTTCTTCCTTCTTTTTTTAGATTAACAATGCCCATTTTAAAAATGATTTTCCTTTGGAAATTAGTTCCCATTCTTGCAGCTTTTATACTCCTGTGCTCCTGATAATAAATGTGCTCACAAAAGGCATGTTTGAAATAATGAAGCTGTTAAGGAACTTTGCCGGGTTTTTTACTTTAATCAAATTAATCTAGCCCTGTAAACTATTGAAAGGTAAATTTGCTGTTAGAATGCATCACAGTGCCACATTTGTGACAGTGATAGATAACTATTAACTCCTGTTAAGCTTTAAAATACTTTAGAATGTCATAGTAAAGAATCTCTAAAACTGCAGATCTTATTCAAATGAATCAGGATAGACCAGATGGCTGAAGAAGGCACACAAGCAAGAAGTAAATCTCCTGTTCTTCCTTTCTGATTGCTTTGCCCACAGAGGAATAACGATTCAAAGAAAATTAGTAATCATGGCGGATGTTATTAGCATATTCCCAATAAGGGAGCTTACTTAAAAATTCCCCGAGAAAATGAATGGCTGTTGGTAGATCAATGAGCAAACAGCACACTTCCAGCTGCCTCCCAAACCAGGGATGAAGAACTTGGCCCTGGCGTACACTGATAACATGTGCATCTTTAGCCAGACCTGGGAGGAATAGGTGTCCCAGGTGAAGAGGGTGCTGGGCTGCCTCAAGGAGGTGGGACTAACGGTAAAAAAAAACACAGGGATTTTCAGGACTTTGAGAAATGGAAGTTTGAAAAACTGAATAGAAAATCATAGGGTTGCTTATTGGGGATGTGGGGAGGGGTATTTTATTAATGAAGTAAAGTGGATAAATTTGTCAGCGTTGTTAGCTGTAATACTGCATAAAGTAGTCACAAAAGTTCTGTGTTTAAAATTAAATCTCCAGAAGTCTTCAGTAAAATACCGGTGGAACCTAAAATGTGGAATATCTTATTTTCCTTTAAACAGAGGATTTTGCAAGCTGCAGCAAAGATCTCCATGTTTTTGGATTGCATTATTGTGAATCCATGTGTTAAAAAAAAAATTCTTAATTGATGCACAGAAATCATTGAATCAACAACACATCAGTAACAAAGTAAAACAGTACTTCCAAAGTGTTGTGGAAAAAGTACTAAATCAAATAAACAGAGTCTGATTTCCTAATCCATCTTTAAATAATGGGCCAAATCCTCAACCAGTGTGAATGGACTCCACTCTAGTGATTTCAATGATGCAATACTCATTTATAGTAACATAGAAATGGCCCCTCATTGCAAATTCTGGGCAATTCAAAAGAACTGAATTTTTCTAAAGGAAAATGTGCATGCATTTTTAGCACTGCATGCTGAATGATTTGCTGCCATCAGCAAAATAGTTTGTAAAAGTAATATTGAATTTGGCACTCCCTTTCTTTCATTTTAATTCCCTAGGGTAGACAAGGCCTAATAATACATTTTCAGTTCTGTGGCCAGTGGATTAGGAATTCGACACCCATTGTTGTAACTGGAAGATGCATGTCTAATTTCTTGTGTGCCAGCCTGACTATTTATCCCCTCTAGGTTCCCAATAAAACAACAGACCAACAGTCACTAAAATATGTACCACCACCTAGATGGATGATAAATCTCCCTAGTAAAGCTGCCATGAGACATGATATTGACAGGTTTTGTTATTAAACAGAGAGGGGGTAGGTAAGGGTGACAACGTCCCTGCAGATGCCATTATTGATTGGGCCGGCAGGAGGCAGATGGTTAAAAGACACAATGGGAACTGTCACAATAGTTTTAATTTTGTTATTGAAACCCAAACTTGGGTTGAGGATAGATTGCCTTCATTTTTCATCCATGAAACATCTTCAACATTTCCTCAAAAAGAATCTTCAAACTAGCATTGCAACCAATAATGCCCTTTATGTATACTAAGATGGCAGAAACCATTAATAAAATTCCTGTCAACGGCACATCTCTCTATTCTCTCTAGCAAAAAAGAGGAGAAATCATTAATTACAGTTTCTGTCACACAGAAAAGATGTGGTGATTGTTCTGGTTTCTCAGCACTTCAACAGCATGAATTCACCTAGTGGCCACCTATTCTGCAGAATTTGAAAAGAGCTGTGTCCTTTTCCATCTCTACAAAACCTCCTAAACATATTGCATGTGTCTGCCCAGGCAACAAATGTGGTATTTTGGGTTGACACTGAAAAGGAGGGTTATGAATATGGATAGGATGCAAATATTCCATCTATCTTAATCAGGATACAGGAATTCAAGCTATTGTGACAGGGGGGAGAGACCTTAGAATTCCCATACCAAGAGCTGAGAGAGCCTGATCCTGTTCTCACAGCAGTCAGTTGGAATTTTGCCAATGACTCTGAAGGTGTCAGGATTGGTCAGTAAATTTGAAGGTATGTGTTTAGGTTAGGAATGAATTTACTATGAATCTCTTCATCTTAAGAAAATCAGCACAAGACTTTGCAACTAGCTAGATCAGTTACTCTACTGAAAAATAAATAATGCATAAGCTTTCAGAAAACTACCTCAACACTTTAACACACTTTCAAGCCGATTTACTAGTATAGGCCCCAATCCCAGGGATCTTTTTGGAGTACTAGGTTCTTTAGAGCTTGATTCTTCAAACACTGAAACAAATCACTTGTGCAAGGAGTCCCATTAAAGTAAAAGTTATGCACATACTTATGTGTCTGCAGGACTGCGGCCTTAAATATGAAGGACAATGTTCTTGTGTTTAACAGCTAAAAGTATATCTCTATGGATATATATACACACATCATAATGATAAAAACAGTCTACAAGTTGCAAATTCAAAAAGAATGCATATGAAGTTGCAAGTAATAACAGCCTCTAAGAGCCAGGCAGCTTTTTTTTATTTCAATTTATCTACTCAGAATAAGTCAACAAAAAGGTCTTAGTGTCTAGGTTTACCTCATCTTAGCTCACTGTTTCCTTTCAGGTTTAATGGATGCACATACTGCATGTAAAAGCAGAATATTGAAGGGATTTTTTTCTTAAGAAACTTTTTTTCAGTTTAATTTATTTCTCTTTCTGAACTGCGAGAATTGCATTTTTATAGTTCTGTGGTTTTGTTCTATGCTAACTAAATATTTTATCAGGCCCATACATGGAATCCCTGTCTTTTTGACAGAAGTCATCACTGAAATCTGGCAAACCATAAGTCAAAATATGTTTTCATCGTGAGCGGATGAGACTTTTCTTCAGTCTTCAGATCTGATGAAAGAGAAAGCAAACTCTATCATCTCAAACCCTCAGAAAGTAAACATATGTCTGTTAAAATCTTCTCAGTTGTGTCATATGAGAGTTTCAGTTCCAATATGTGTCTCATCACTTTGGAACAAAAGGCCTAAGTGATCTGTTGGGGTCTTTATTTACTCTTTGGCAATAAAACTGATATGAAAAGATTTTGCTAGAGTAGAAACTGTGGGCCAGATTCTTAGCTGATTTAAAGGTTTCAGAGTAGCAGCTGTGTTAGTCTGTATGCTCAAATAAATTTGTTAGTCTCTAAGGTGCCACAAGTACTCCTGTTCTTTTAGCTGATTTAAAATCACTGTAGATCCACAGACTTCAATATACATATATATTAAAAACATATAGTCGTAGAAATGCTGGGCCTGAATCCCTACTGCTTTACCTCTTGCCACTTACCTAACCAGAGCAACAGCGTGTTACACCCAGTCTGCACCGTGTAAATGTCTACACAAGGGGCAATGCAGTGGAAAATCAGGCTCATCTTTTGTGTATATAGATAGGGTTAATTTCTATTCTAGTAAAATCCCTTTTTTTAAGCCAGCAACTTTTTGCTAAAGACTGAAGAAAGAGAGGTAGTTTGGGGCTTACTCTTTCTATTTATCTCTAGACAGATCTATAGCCATATGTTGAATTATGAACAATAATATAAACAGATTTTTGCTTAAATTTTCCAAATGGCAAGTCTAAAGTTAAGCATCTAAATCCATAGTTAGTGACTATTCCTCCACAATTGAAGTTAATGGGGATTTTGCTATTGTTTTCAATGGGATCAAGATCAGGACCTAAGGTATCCAACTGGTCTGGTTTTTAGAGGCACTTGAGCAGCGGCAGCTCCAGGCACCAATGCTCCAAGCGCGTGCCTGGGGTGGCAAGCCACGGGGGCCACCCTGC
This sequence comes from Chelonoidis abingdonii, assembly GCF_003597395.2. NCBI lineage: Eukaryota > Metazoa > Chordata > Testudines > Testudinidae > Chelonoidis > Chelonoidis abingdonii. The sequence goes on from NC_133775.1 coordinate 28,009,391, forward strand.
TGGCCCCAGTGAGGGCGGCAGTCAGGCAGCCTTCGACAGCGCGCCTGCAGGAGGTTCGCTGATCCCGTGGATTCGGCGGCAATTTGGCAGCAGCTATGCCGAATCCACGGGACCGGCAGCTGCCTGACTGCAGTGCTTGGGGCGGCAAAAAAGCTAGAGCTGCTCCTGCACTTGAGACAGTCTCTTTGAAGTTGGGGAAGACACGAGCCCTCCGAGCAGTAGGGCACTTACTTAGGTGCTAAAATATGAATTAGCTGTATGCAGTGTTGTTGTAGCTATGTTGGTCCAGGATATTAGAGAGAGAAGGTGGGTGAGGTAATATCTTTTATCTGTTGGTGAGAGAGAGAAGCTTTCAGGCCACACAGAGCTCTTCTTCAGGTGCGGGAGAGGAAATCCCAGGGTCAGCAAATGCAAAGTGGAACAGATTGTTTATCATCAGCAGTTAACACATATTGTAAGGGACCATTCAAGGTAGAGGGGCCCGTTAACACCTCTGCAGTCATAGGACAAAAGGAGGGAGTTAGTGGGTTACAGATTGTTGTTATAAGCCATAAACCCAGTGACTGATCAGTCCATGATTTTTGGTCTCTAGCAAAGTTATGAATTTAAGCACTCAGGCTCATCTTTTGTGCAGGTTTTCTTGTGAGAACCTTGAATGATCCCTTACAATATGTGCTAACTACTAGTGCAAAACAATCTATTTCACCTTGCAGTTTGCTGCTGGGAGTACTGTTCCCAGATCTATAGAAGAGCTCTGTGTGGCTTCAAAGCTGTGTCTCTCTCCATCAGAAGTTGGTCCAATAAAACAGGGATTCTTAACCTTTTTCTTTCTGAGCCCCCCCCCCCCCCCATGCTATCAAAATTTCACAGCCCACCTGTGCCACAACAACTTTTTTAGAGTAGAGTAAAAGCTAGGGCTGGCTTTAGGGGGTAGCAGGTAGAGCAATTGCCCAGGGCCTCACACTACAGGAGGCCCCATGAACAGGGGTGGCTCTGTGTTTTTTGCCGCCCCAAGCATGGCAGTCAGTCAGCCTTCGGCAGCACGCCTGCTGGTCATGCGGATTCGACGGCGTTTCTGTGGGTGATCTGCCGGTATACCCACTGCTGAATTGCCGCCGAACCCGCGGGACCAGTGGACCTTCCGCAGGCGTGCCGCCGAAGGCTGCGTGACTGTCACCCTCCCAGCAACCAGCAGGCCACCCCCCACGGCTTGCTGCCCCAGGCACGCGCTTGCTGCGCTGGTGCCTGGAGCCGCTCCTGCCCATGAAGCTATGTTGTTTGGGCTTCTGCTTCAGCCTGGGGATGAGGGGCTCAGGCTTCAGCCCTGGGCAGCAGGGCTCGGGATTCAGCTTTCTGCTCTGAGCCTCAGTGAGTTTAGCCCAGTGGGTCTGGCCCTGCTCTGTGGTTTATTTTGGTGAACCCCCTGAAACTTGTTCATGGTCCCCCAGTTGAGAACTGCTGCAATAAAAGATATTACCTCACCCACCTTATCTCTCTAAATATTAATTTATTTTTAAAAAGTTGTCCTGAGTAGTAATGGGGCAAATTCCTGAAGTCCTTTCTCTGACAAAACACTCATTGATATCACCGCAGGTTGATTACAATGAGAGTTGTGCTTGAATATGTATAGGCCATAGGATTTCCCCTAAAAATGTATACAGCTCAGGTTAGCTGGTAAAGAGCTAAGAATGAATCCACTAGTGTATAGATTCTGCAACACAGGTGAGAACCAAATGAGCTGTGAGCTCCAGTACCATTTTTATAATCTTGTATATTTTTAAACCTTTGGTGAGTAGAATTTCTTATTAACAGTAGTTAAAAAGTCATGTCCTAGGAATCTGGCAAGTATTCAGAGCTGTTTAATCTTTCATCAAGGTTTAATCAGAATAGTTTTATTTTTCTTTTGCGCATTGTCAAGTGCCCACCACAATTTGTCTCCCCCATGCAGTACTGACAGATTGAGCGAATAAGCAGAGAGTCAGAACATTTGAGTGTAATTGCAATGTCAGCACTGTTAACTTTCTTTTCATAAATACAGTTAACAGTGTGACATTAATAATTTCATCAGATTACATATGTTTGCTTCAAAAATAAGCAAGCTATTCTTTATAAATTGTCTGTGACCAGCACAGCATTCATCTGGAGGAAGGCCACAAATTCCAGTTTCAAAAGAAAAACAAAACTTGATTTGGCTCATATTGTTATATTTTGGGGGGGGGTGAGGGGAATCATTTAAATATTTGCATTGAGACAGACTCTATAAATCCTGGGTTTCCTGTGAATAAGCAAAGAAATAATGTCTAGGAACATACAATAAAATAGGAAGAGCCAGGAAGTGTAATAATTTTGTCTATCGTAGTTCAAAAATAGCTTCAGGCAGATACACAAAGTCTTTAGTTTGCCTTGACTTTTTAAACCACTGGATGCTAACCTGCAGTTTCAGTGATTTATAGCAGTTCACCAAATGCACTGGATAATAAGGACAGTTTGTTCCCTCTAATTTTGGAGGGGCATAACACATGAAGCTTGTACAGCGCACTCTTACCTACATATTTCACTCTATAAGGGGAAACAATAAGAGAGAACATGACACGTATTAGAGAAGTAAATTACAATGTTATACTTCTTGGTCCAATAAACCATTGTTGGCTGTCATACTCCTGACTACTGAGGTGTTGTTTTATGCTACAACTTAATCAGCTGGGTTTCGACTGTTCCTTAGTGCACATGTGCCTTAGGCAGCATAAATACGATGATTCACATGCATGATTGCAGGAGTCTATACTGTGTATGCTCTACAATCTGCCACATAGCATTATTTACTAGAATGATGGATGTCATATTTCTACACCTGTTTCAGTTAGAAGGGGATGGAGGTGGAGAGGCACAAAGGCAGATGCATAAAATCTCAAAATATAGACGTCACCTGTATGTCTTATTAAATATTGTTGGCTTTTGAGTCTAACAAAGGTGATGCTACATCAACTGAGTGTTGACTTTATGCCCGTAGGAGAGAAATGCAGCTATCCAACTTTCAGCATTTGTGAATTTGATGTGAATCATGCTGCAAAAATTGAGCAACATGCAATTATGTTGATCTTGGCTTGCTTCTTTAGTTGGCTGATACATATAAGCAACATGACAAAATATTGATGGAATAAGATAGACTAGAGTAAGAGGAACAATAGAACTAGAATGACAGTAACATTGGCCGATATCATCCCATACACATTCTAGTCTCATGAAGGACTAGAAACTCCATAAGCTCCCTGACACACAGGATGGCTGACTCCAGTAAATAAAGTAGTCCAGCTCCCCTGTGCCAGGACAGGTGCTCCCATGTGGCCAATTAAGAGGTGGCTATAAAGAATTAAGGAGAGATCCAGAGAGTCAGGGCTGCATGGGTCTGTCAAGAGAGATCTAATGAGAGAAACAGACCCATTGAGGGAAAGGAAGTCCCAGTGAGTCAGAGCAGATTGGTTCAGTCAGGAAGGACAGGGGACAGGTGCCAGAGACCAGAGGACTAGAGGAGGAAGGAGAAGGTGATTCCTGGGAAAAGGCTGAAGGCAGGAGAACAGAAAAAGAGTCTTGCTGGCTGGCATGCCCAAGCCAGAGATCGGCAAGCTAGAGAGGGTTGAAGGCAGAAGGAGCAGCAGAAGGAGATGTCTGCTGGCTCTGAGGAAAAGAGCTGGCGGCCAGGGCCAGAGAAGGCTGAATATAGGGGAGTAGCAGGAGAGCTTTCCTGCTGACATCTCCAGGCAGGGGAGCTGGACCCGGCGCACTGTGAGAGGGCTGGAGAAGTGAGGGACTCTCGCCTGGCAAGGATGCTCCCTGCAGACGAATTTTTTAATGGATGTGGGGGTTCCTGCTGTGAAGAGCAGGGCTTCACTCTAGTTGGAAGGACTGAGGTAGCTGTCCTGGTACAAGGACAGGAGAAGACCTCAGTGGAGAGCAAGGGCCTATTAAGGAATGCCAGAGCTATATGTTGCATGTTCTGTTTGGACTGTGCTGGGGGAAACCTGGGCTATGGCTGTAGGACTTTTGTTATGATTTATGCGCACAAGACTGTTGTAATAAGTGAATCTCACAAGGGCTATATTTATACTTGGCAAGACTCTGGGGACTTGGAGGGAAACTGAGCAGGTGCACGTATCATGATGTGGCCTACTGCTTCAGACAGGCTGCCCTATGACACTCCTCCATACACAGTTTCCTACAAATTTTTAAGTCATGGAAGCAGGATTTCCCACCTATTCCCATGGCAGAACTAGAGCATTCGTCTCCCAAAATCAGCATATGATTTGAGATATGTGGTGGTCCCGTGCCTTCATACTGACTCCTGGCCCTTTTCTGCCTCCTCTGTTATCCCATGCTTACAAGGACTCCCCAACAGCTGCTGGACCCACAAGCCTCTTCATAGTGATTCCCTTGGCTCTGGTCTGCCATATTCCTTCCCCAGTTACAGATCCTATATCAACAGAGGGGGTTTCACTGGTTTGAAGAAAGGGAAGTAAAGATGACTTAGAGGCTATATTCCCAGCTTCTGTACCTCCCAGGCCTGGGTCAGCAGTAAGTCCATTCCCCTGGCTTGTGGAAGCAGGTGAGGCAATATGACTCCGTCACATTATTGGAATAATTATCTGTATACTCACACATACATTAGATCCCCTGCACAAGCTGGAATCGAAAGTTGGGTGTGCTCAGTAGATAGAAGACACAAAATCACCTCTGTGACCTGTAAAAGTAACATAAAAGGATTTTTAGTCTCAGGCTCAGCCTGCTCAATTGTCAAATCACTAAACCTTCACATACAACGTGAAAGAATTCATACACTGGGCAAATCAAAACAGGTTCACTACAAGGGGCAGGATGGCTTACAGGATAAAGCCTCTCTCATTTGCTTTCAGGACCCTGAGCCATCTTCACCTCACTCTTTAAAGTGAAGTCAGTTGAGCCAAGTTGAAATTTGACCAGATCACAAAAACAGTAAAAAGCCACAGCATTTGGTACAATTGATGTGTTCAGGTGAGTGTCAGAACTGAGTAACCATGAAAACTGCATCATTTGTCACTACTTACAGAGGGGTGCAGCAAGAGAGTAGAAGTCTATTCAGTAGGACAATAATGGAGAATTCACATCCCAGCTGCCAGCTTTATACGTGTTCTGTAAATAAATTGCGGGGTGTGTGTGTGTGTGTGTCTCTCTCTCTCTCTCTCTCTCTCTCTCCAGGACCAGCGCCAGGGTTTCTGGTGCCCTAGGTGCTGGGCCATTTCGCCGCCCTGCACGCGGGTCTCGCAGCTCCGGTGGAGCCTGCAGCAGGTCCACCGGAGCCGCAGGACCAGCGGACTGTCCGCAGAAATGCCTGCAGCAGGTCCACTGAAGTCGCAGGAGCAGCGGACCGTCCGCAGAAATGCCTGCAGCAGGTCCACTGGAGCCGCAGGAGCAGCGGACCGTCCGCAGAAATGCCTGCAGCAGGTCCACTGAAGTCGCAGGAGCAGCGGACCGTCCGCAGAAATGCCTGCAGCAGGTCCACTGGAGCCGCAGGAGCAGCGGACCGTCCGCAGAAATGCCTGCGGCAGGTCCACCGGAGCCCCGGGACCAGTAGATCCTCCGCAGGTACGACTGCGGTAGCTCCACCGGAGCCGCCTGCCGCCCCCTTGGCAAAATGCCTCCCCCCCCCCATAATGCTGGCGCCCTAGACGACTGCCTAAGTCGCCTAAATGAAAGCGCCGGCCCTGTGTGTCTACATACGTGCCATATCCCTTCAAAAGAAAAAATAGGAGGAAAAAATTAGGAAAGATTTAGCAGCTGAAGTGGCTTGGAGGCTTGTTCATCTTTTAATTTTACAGATGAGTATCTTTCCCGCCCAGCAATGAGTTCATTTGCAGAGCAGTGCAGGGAAGCACAGCCAGAGAGAGTCTCCCTTTCACCTGGCAAATGGTAAACGAGGTTGCTTATTTATTTTTCAACTTTGCTACTGATCTAACCTTTAGAAAGTGAAATATTCACCCAAAATATGAAAAAAAAATCAGCTTGAAATTAGCACAATATGAACAACTATGGACCTGATTCTCCTCTGGTGTACACCACTGTAGCTCCATTGAGTTCAGTGAAGTCAGTTCTGATTTATACTGGTCTAAATGAGATTAGAAGAATCAGACCTTCTATTCTTTAAAAAAGCTTCCAGTTATTGTGCCAAATTCAGTTAAACTAATACATGTGTACAGTGAGTACACAGTGTGTATCTGTAGTGTGACTCTTTCATCCATCAACAGTTTACACAAGCATAATGATAAAATGCCTCCTTTCCTCTCCTTGGCTTAGCCGAATTTTTGTTATACCAAGCTATGACACTTAGCAGAGCCACTCCAACACCTCACCTCTCTGATCTTTCAAATATAGTTAAATGTGTGAGGAGAAGAGGATTGTAAACACAAAAATGAATCCAGGACCGGTGCCCACAAATACATCAGCCATCACAACTCCCAGTAATTCTTGAAAACCAGAGAACTGCATCTTTCCTGGTGCTTGCTGCCTTTGTTTGCTCCTTTGAGCACAGGGCAGCCCCCCACCCCACCTTCATGGGAAATCGTTAAGAAGAAAAATATAAATGACGTGGCAAAAAAGGATGCTGCCTGTAGCTGTAAGAGGATGCAAGCATGCCTCCCAGTACATTTTTTTCACTGCCATATCTGCCATCATCCAACTATATTGACCTTTTGACCTAGTCAGATAACTGCTTTGTAACTGATATGGAATGTAGAGCTTTTTGACAGACAGTTTTATGTGAATTTACTGTAGTCCTCTTGCATGCCTGAATTGTGGTAGTAATCATAGTACTAGATTGCTAACAGGAACCATTATGATGATAGGAACTAAGTATTTAAAAAGGGAAGAAAAACTATTTGCACATTGCTAGGAGGACTATTTAAGCAACAAAGCTCTGGTTTCCATCATTTATGTAAAGAGGTGGATTACCAACTGGCGCATAGCTGGACTGACATGCTTTCTGTTCCAGTCTTGCTGATCAGTTGAATTGTTTGAAGCAGCTATTCCTTATGTGCAAACTTGTTCAGACAGTAGAGTCACCCTAGAATGGCATGCAGGGATTTAGTAAAGTGCATGCACAGGACTGCCTTTTTAATCCCTGTTAGACTCTTTCGACAACAGAGCACATTCAGGAATGATGAGAAATGACTCTGACTCTTTCACAGCCTGGAGGGAGAAGCAGAATTTTAAAGTTTGTTGGGGTTGTTGTACATTTGTTTTTATTTTCTTTATGTTAGTGTGCCTATTGGAAGGAAAGGTTTGTGTTAACCCTTTCCTTGCATTGAATGACAGCCCCATGTGCTATGCCCTAATTAAAGTATCCAGCTGCCTCTTTGGAAATCAAATATGCTATCCAACTAATGAACTAAATTAGACTGAACTAACATTCAAATTCATAATTTGACTTACCTTAGCAGTGGTCTCTTTGTTTGGAGTGTTAATGATAATGTGAAGGCTGAGTACACAATAATAATTGTATTTCTTGGGCATCTATCCATCAACTGCTTAAAGTGTAACTCAACTGCTCCAATCAGGTAACAAAACAAAACAAAACAAAAATGCTGAAAAATTAAACTCTTATTAGAAACAGAAGTGTTAACCTGACAAACATACTCATTCACAGTCTTCACAGTTGAGGTTTGCCGGTAACACATATGGCATTCATTTTCCTTTAAAAGAACCACAATAGAAGACAGTTTTGTATTGTGAAAAATATAGACCAAGAAATTTGTGCATTTCTGATCATATTGAATTAAAAACAACAACAACAACATTCAGCTGTAGTTCTACAATGAGGTCTAGGTTATAGTGACACTGAAAAGTGAGAGCTGCCATTGTTCCCATAAGTTGGAGGAGGAGTTCTATTTGTTCCTTTTTGTCATTGTCAAGGTGCAGAAGGAATAAAACTACTTCCTTGTACTTCAGTTTGAGTACATTAAAGCACCTTGGATTCACAATTGTTGTGTTGCCTTTGTTCATAGCTGTCCAGCTTTTTCAGGATATGTTTATAACAATTCATTGTGGTGTTGAAAACAGGATGTTGTTTTTGCTTAATTGCATCTGGAAAAGACAGTGTCCCCAAAATAAGCTGTAATACACACATACACACACAAGTTATATCAAGACAGGCCAACTTTTAGCAAGCTGCTTTCAAGTACTCAAAAGAAAAACGAGTCCTATCCTGTGAAAATTGTGGACTTACACTTTGATCTTTGACCAAAATCTCATATTTTCTATGGAAAATGAGGCACTGAAAAAAGAGATTATTAATTAATATTATGTCCAAGTTATATTCAATATTTTATTTTACTGTCATTATTGTTCCAAAATCTTGAACATGAACTCAATCCTTCAAATGAATTCCAGTAGCCAATTTAGCAGTGCTGGTTCCATGGGAAAGTTAATCTTCCATTTAGTAAAGAGAATGTTCAGAGCGAGGGTGAGAAGAAGAAAAGAGGTGGGAGAGCAGGTGAGAGGAAGAAAGAGACAGATATGAGAGAGGAGAGAATCCGTCCATTTAATAACAAAGTAATTATAACAGCTTGTTTTTTCTTGTATGTTGGAGCTCTCCAAACATATCCTTTGTAATAATTATAGCAGGTTTGCATGCTGAATATTTCCCCCCACTTCGCAGAGATTTTAAAAAAAGAAACTTGCTAGCAATGCTATTTTTCTTTCAGTTAATTGATTAATTTGATTATACTTTCCCTGTGTGTCTTATATTCCGCCTTGTTATCTAAGACTGGTAAAATAAGTCACAAAGAAAACATGCTTCATGTCACTATTTGATACTGTTTGGAATAAAAAAAATTTAATGATATTTTTCTGGAAATAAATAAATAAATATTTACAATAAGGGCCAAATTCTAAACTGGTATAAATTGGTACAGATTTGTCAAAGTTGGTGGTAGACAAAGTAGATCTGTTTGTATGAGCTGAGGATCTGCCCCTGAGTGCCAGCCTACATTTGTAAGCTTTTTGAGGCAGGGACTTCCTATATGTTTGTCCAGTGACTAGCACATGGAGCCCCAGTGTAGGGTGAAGCTTCTATGCACTGATGTAAATGATGATGATGATTAATAATAATTTATTGATTTATTATAGAATGGCATTTTGTCCCTTTCAGCTGGTGGGTAGGCCAGTTAGAGATTGATGAGCCTGCTATAGGGCTGACTAAGGCCAGGTCTACACTGCGACTTTAAATCGGTTTAATGGCCGATATACCGATTTAACGCTGTATCCGTTCACACGACGTCGTCATTAATATCGAGTTAAACGGCTCCTTAAATC
>NC_133775.1:28019663-28048889 GCF_003597395.2 Chelonoidis abingdonii
CAATCGATTTCGGGATCCCACTGTGGACGCGCTAAACCGATTTTATTAGATCTGTTTTGTAATATCGGTTTAAGCTAATTCGAAATAATCGTGCAGTGTAGACGTACCCTAAGGGACTTGGGAGATGTGTCTTTTAGCTCAGGCAGCAGAGGCTTATCTGTTTAGCTCAAGAGGTCCATGGTTTGATCCCTGCTGGTGAAGTCCAGTGTGGTCACTGTTACGTAATAATAATAATTGAATCAAAGGGGCAACATTTTCAATTGATCCCAGTAAAGGGAGAGGATTTGCAACAGATGAAAACATTCTGGTGTATTTTCTTTTTCTTTTGAATCTCATCATTTCTTTAGCGTTTCCTCTACATTTTCATAGTTGAGATGAACAGCAAATTTTGAGTATTGTGTGCGTACCTGGAAATAGGTATGTATGGGAGGATTTGCCTCCTATATACATTATTTAAGTGAAACAGAATTGATACCCTCTAGTATGCTGTACATATTCAGTTCTCTCCTATGGTCTGCAGGGCGATGTTCTACATCAACTAAAAACAGATGATAGAACGGTTTAGTTGAAGAGTTTGTTTCCTTGTAATCAACTATAAAGAGACCAAGGTCATGTAACAGATTTCTTCCTTTCTCTCACTTAGCCAAGAAGATGATGTGAATGCAAATTGCTTTATTGGTGAAGGGAATTAAAATTATAAAAAGCTAGGCTGAAAGAAGTGCAAAATCAGGACTGTGTCGGAACAGGGACAATATAATTGTGGTATGGATTCCCATATGGGACTAAATTATCTAGATTTTAGTAATGTCAGCAGTTCTGTGTGGTTGCTGGAATGCGGCCAAATATGCCACATTTTCTTCATTTTTTTAAGATGGGTCTGATTCTGTACAACTTTAAATATGCAGAAAGCTAAATTTGCTGCATGTGTCTTAGTGGCACTTCTGTAATGCATAATTTTGCATGTTAATTTTATTTAAGTGTTAAACATAAAAGTACTCTGGAATGTGTCTGTCATTTCCTAAATAAAATGTCATGTATTATCATGTGGGTCTGGGTTATGATGTTTTTAGAAAAAAGCCTGCCTTCTCGTACAAGCTCATATCAAAGTCGTCTTCCTTTACAGTGCATGCCATTCAGCAATACTATTTTGTAGCAATTCAATAAGGTTGATAGTTTTTCTGGGTAATTACCCAGAGCCTCCTGCAGGACAAATTAGCATTCATGACCTGAATAATGCTTACTAGAAAGAGTTCAATGGAATTTACTTAATCAGAATCATTGCTTTCTCATGGCTACTTTTTTTTTTAACCTAGTCCCCATTGTCTGCTAATAGCAAAAATCCTTTCAGTGCCAGGTCCAACTTGGCACAGGAAATATAAGGAAAGAAAGATTTTCCTCCTCAGAGGTGCATAATGCATTTTAAAGATTATGGACTATATTCTTCAGTCTCTAGTCAGTTCCTGCTTGGGTAAAATTGCTGTTGAAATTGATGGGAGTTTGGCCTGGGTATGGACTGTTGGCTCAGTCCCTATGAAAAGAAATGTATATATTTTTCAGGCAGTCCATGATTTATAATACTTAGTAATAGTGCTGTGTAAGATATCTAAAAGGGCTTTAAAAGGTGATTTTTCTTTTACTGGGATTTTGGGATGAAAGAAGAAAAGTCCCTGCTTCAGAACATTCTTTAGGTTTTGAATTATCACCGTGGCATTCCAAATTGTTTAGAATAAAACTAGCCATTTGTGTCATGATTTTGTCTGCTAATATTTAACCTTCTGCTTCCCAGGACTCTGCAGCACTTCAAGGTTAGTACAGCAAAGGCAGGCCCCTGGATGATACATCCAGATGCTCATTTAAAGGGAGCAGCAGGGAGGGAGATATTCATTGAAATATTAGAGGAATTTAAAATAATAATTCTGTGACAAGCTACGTAAAGTGGAGCTATTATTTTAACTGAAGGCATTCTCTTTGTAGCAGCCTATGCCACTCATAGAAACAATGAGAGTGGGAAAGACCCTGTTTCTTACAGAACTCTCGGCTTTGCATACTTCCACCTGCATCAAACAGTACAGATAACTTAAAATAAGCACATAGCCTATGTGAGTGAGGTAATGTAAGAGCGAGCAAAAAGGAATGTATTTGTGGGTGAGATGCAGGGCATTTGGCACACTGCCTTCCATCAACTTGCACTGCCTAGGCTTGACAAATGTACTCTGGTGGGGACAATCAGAGTTTTAAAGGCAGACTGGAGGCAAATCACAAACATGGCCTCACTCAAACTTTCACCTGTATCTCCTGCAAAATAGACTGCATTTGCAAGAGAAGAGTGCAGTTTTAAAGGGAGAGAAGATTTATCTTCTATGTTTGTGGAGTTTTCACTTAATCTCTGTTGCATAAAATAACATTCCCTCTAGGATTTCTCTCACGTGTTTTAAATTGTGTTGTATCAATTCTACACTTTAAAAAAACAAACAAACAAAGTGGGGGTTAAATGATCAACTCCAATTCTCCCTCCAACCTGTGGCAGGAGCTTAGCAACACTGCAAAATGTCAGTGTTACAAATGATGTCATCCAGGCATTCAGGTGCTTTCCCATTGTCATTCAGACTGTCAAAGAGCAACAAAACACACAAGGGCCCTAGAAGGTATGGAGATTGTCACAGAGTGCACAGGCCCCATGCTGTCGCAGCTGCTAAAAGGTTAAGCAGGAAGACTAGGTATAGCTAGTCTCATCTGGGATTGATTGGTGACCCTGCTCCAGATGGGCTGATAAAAGGTTGGAGGTCAGAAGGGAGGGGCAGCTGCCAGAGAGGCTGAGAACAGGATTTTTGACTCCTTCAGCAACACACTGGCAGGAAGCCACCCAGGCAGCTGGACCTCCAGAATAAAAGGATCAGGGTGAGTCTGGGGAACAGTCTACAAGAGAGGTGTGGTAGGAAGCGCTGAGGGATTGGGATAAACTGATTGTAACAACTTCATACAGGTTCTCTGGATTGGAACCCAAAGGATTGGGTGGTTTCCCCTATAAACCGCAAATGGCTGGAGGCTATTGACCCTTCGCAAGGGTTACCAACCTTCTGACTCACTAAACTCTTTACTGCCCCAAGAGAGGAGAGATTATTAATGATCCAGTAGGTGGACTGGAGTCACAGTGAGGAACTGCCAGACACAGGGCTAAATGATTGGCTGAACAAAGGGGAAACTGAGGCACACTTGCCAGAATACCCAATCAATCCCTGGAGGAATGCCAGTGGATGAAAGCATCCTACACAGGGCCTTCGGAGGAAGGACCAGATTTGTAAAGGTAGTTTGTTGCCTAACACCTATGGAAATCTATGAGAGCTAGAGAACTAAATATCTTGAAACATCTTCCCCAAAGTGTCTTTTTCAGAGGCTTCTTTATGAGAACAGCTTCCGAACATACTACTTTTCCAGCTGTGCTTCTGGCTTTATTTATTTTGTCCACTTGAACTATGATGTGCCAATGGAACAAGATTGGTAGGATTGGGACACTTACGTGATGCTGACATTGGACATGGGGTTTAAACATTTGTTGTTTGGATAGTATGAAACACTTTCTGTTGTTTGAAGCCAATGGGGGTGTGTGTGTGTGTGTGTGTGTTTTTCTAGTTATCCCATAAAGTTCTAGGCTCCAGAATCACAGAACACTTGTGGTGGTCCACCCTGAGTTTTGTGCTCAGTAGATAAACCTATTAGCTCTCTGGCTGAGACCTTTTATACTAAATTGTAGCTGAGAGCTAATTTTTCATGACTGAGTAATGGGCCTAGGGGTGGATAGTGGGAATGCCCGAGGATCCTTCATTACAGGAGCCTTAATGAATTGTGACATGGAAGGCTTCCACTACACAATGTAAATAGCACTTTGCACCAAGAAACTAATTTCCTGCATAACAATCTTTCTGTCTCAGCATATAGAAATCAAAATAGTATCTCAATCCCCAGATGGGATTAAGTGAGTAATAAGATGCATTGAACATAAATTATGTGGACTGTGTTGAGTAAAGCAAGACACATTGGGGCCAAATTCATCTTTGGCTGTAAGTCAAGGGAAGCCAATCGGGATTGAACCTGGCTTCGTAGTTTTCATAATGGACAAGAAGTACTGAATAGTGCTTCTCCGTGTGTTTATGCTACAGGAAAGGATAAATAGTATTGCAGCCAGAGCTATACTGGATAATTCATAACTACCAAAAAAACCCCACACTTTTTTTGCCCCTCTGAGCCTGTGTTCCTTTTGGTGCAGTTTAACAAAAGATCTTGCCAGGATGATTTCAGTGGGCTCGGTCCACTTATTTTGCACCCCCTTCACTGAAGACAGAAAGCCCTAACTGAAAACAGTAACCATGAGTATTTCTTCAAGCAGACCAGTTCCATCCAGATCAGATAAAACACCAACGGCTTTCTTTTTGGGTGCATCAGAGAACAACTGGGACAAACAAGAGCTTGCTCATTTAAAGGTGATATGTAATTGCTACAGAAAGTTAGCACTAGCAAAATTGATTGGAGTCCATCTAGTCTGTTTGGCTCCTGTTCACCTGCTTTGTTCCAGAGCTGCATGCTGGAGAGACCTGTGCATTCCCCTCTTGAGAATGGATTGGCCCTGCTTTTCCTGGAGGCTGGGTTAGTTACAGTCCAACTGCTGCTTTGCTGATTTTGCAAATACACAAAGAGTTCTTATTGTAATCTTCTTTCTTTGAAATTGTTCCCCCTGGATAATGTTATTCCATCCCTTCCTCCCTTGGATATTTCCAAATTTCTTTCCTGACTTTCCACCTTCAGATTACGCTCTGCCAGTAGAAAGAATATATTGTTTCTACCTAAAATCTACTTCTAAAACTCAAATAGATTAGAGAGCCCTCCTCCACCCCCATCAGGGTTGCTGTGCTTTTTAATACATCTTTTAATGGCACAACTTTTACTTGGATAACAAATTTAGAGCTGGATGCTCTAGCATCAGGACTCGGAACGAGCTGACAGGATGGATCCAGACCTAGAGAACCAGCAATGACCTCCCTCTGTGTCTCAAAGGAATCTAGCCTGGAAGGCATAAAGGCCTCCAACCACAGACTAACTGCTTTGGGTAGAGGGTAGAAGGAGCCACCCACAACTCTGTGTGGGGAGGGACACAGCTGTGAGGCAGATTTGAGAGAGCTAAGCACGCCTACAGGCAGACATGCCAAACCCGGGGAAAAAAATGCAGAAATTGGCCTTGTTTTTGGCTTAATTGGCTTGTGAGTTGCTTGTTGGCTAGGTTTTGGCTTGTACTTTTGTTCTTTGTTTGGCTTGTTGCTTGTTATAGCTTGTTAGTTTTGGTTTGTTTGTTTTTTTGATTGGCTCCTGGCAAGCATGGGTGGGTGGGGGCGGGGCAAGGGAAAGTTGGGGAGAAAGTCAGGACTGCACAACAGGCCCCCTACAGTCCCAGACTGCACGCTGGGGGATCTAGTCACATAGAGCGTTGGCGTTCTTAGGGATTGGCTTGTTTTGGCCTTGTTTTGAAATAGAATTAGCTTGATTTATTGTGAAAGTTGGGGTGCTTATTTACCACATGAAAGTTGGCAACTATGCCTGCAAGGTACCTGGTGGCTGTTACTACGTTGTCTAGGGAAGGCACACGGTGCTTTTCCTTAGAGTATTTCCACTAAGAGGAGAGCTGGCTAGAACATCTACAGAAACTAGAGGAAGGACCAGGTGAGAAAGCGGAAAGTGTCAGGAAAGGAGGGTGCTCCTAGCCCACTCATCTCTCTCAGTTCTGCTTCCTGGCAGTGCCCAGTAAGCTCCTCACCCCTTCACACCTGCAATTTACAGTATTGCCAACTCCAAGTGTTGTAAGACTGTGAGTCAGGCAGTATGCCCCCACAATTATTATATTGGCTTGAAAATCATGAGATTTTTAAAATAATAAATATGGAGTTCTTTTTATTTGCTTTCTGGGTTTGATCCTGTAGGTTTTTTCTGCAACCATGAGGTCTAGAAACTTACTTAAAAAAAATAAAAAGTTGCAATTCTCACATACCTGCCTGACGCCAGGGGCTGGTGCTTTAAGAACATCATCAGATATCTCAAGACTTATGATAAAATTGCAAGAGGTGGCAACACTGATTATACAGAAAGGGTAGGTGAGAACTGGAAAATACAAAATTCAAGCTCCAATTCCTTATTAAAATAAAGATTTTTGTGAACAAACAGTTCCCAGTAAGGGAGTTTATTGTTGCTAGTCTATCAGAATTATAAATGGAGTAATAAATGCTGATACTTTAGTGATTTCAGGTGTTTATTGACATAGATCCACCAAAAGTGGGGTTGATGATGTTTTGTACAAAAGAATTATTCCATAAGATGTATGAGAGCAATGGAGAGCTCTTCAGACAGTATCCAGCAATGTTTGTCTGTTATGTGGTCAGAGTTACTTTACTCCAGTACAATTTACTTAGACTGAACAACAATTAAAAGCTGCCCATGCCGAAGTGCCTGACAATAATTAAACCATAATTAAACTTGCAGTAACAATAATCTCCAGCAACTATTTCCCTGATGAGTCCCATTCACCCACCTTTCCATGATATATTGACATCTGAATGAACATTGTAATAGACCTTTGCTGTTTGCAGCATGTGGATATCAGGACCTGCCCTAGGTAAGGGTTGAACTGAAAGTTCTCAGTCTAACCAATTGAAGATTGCCATTCTCAAGACACTTTTTAAATAACATAGAAGGCACAGATCTAAGAGTTGTATGTATAGGTAACTCATGTCAGCCCCTGCTTGTAACAATTTATCAAATGATTAATGTTGTAGTATATTCAGCAGTGTGTCCTGCACAGTGAAGAGCAGACAGGTCTTGGGCTTGTGGCATCTGACCTGGTGAACTATTTGAGTAGTTTGCACATACAGCAGTAAAATCCTAGTTCCTGATGAGCAACCTGTACTAGCCATCATCCCTTGTCCTAGATTGGGGGACGGGGTCTATATTGGTGGGATCACAAGGAACAGGAAACATCAGGGGCCACCAATCGGCCAACCACAGCCTGGGAATTAAAATCAGGTTGTTCATTTAAGAGGGAGTACCTGGGATATTCATACCTCACATCTTGG
The DNA here is from genome assembly GCF_003597395.2 of Chelonoidis abingdonii. NCBI lineage: Eukaryota > Metazoa > Chordata > Testudines > Testudinidae > Chelonoidis > Chelonoidis abingdonii. The sequence goes on from NC_133775.1 coordinate 28,026,776, forward strand.
AATAATACTATAGCTACCACCAGGGTTAAAAATGTGGGTTCAGTTGCGAAGACATGGCTGCCTTTGCCACGTCTGTCAGCAGAAAGTGTGAAAGCAATAGCCTTGCTTCCAAAAACATCAAGAGCAGAAGTGACACAAGAAAAAAGACATCTTTTAGTGGCCCAGTATTATTACCTCAGCACATACACCCTTGTCTCATAAGAATACTTAGTAACAAGCCCAGCTAGTCATTATAATAGTATGGTCTTGCTTCTTCACTCAAGCTGCATGTCTGACTCCCTTTAATTGGAATGGGCATTATATGATAGATGTGTCAGGAGGAAACTAGTCCTTCAGGGTTCCTGACTAATGTCAGGCATTTATACCTCTGAAAATGATACAGCGGAAGTTGCTTATTCTCTGCTTTTTCTGTCTTTTATATTTGCATACTTATTACAGAGGGTAATTTATCCTTTTTTTAGGATAACTGAGAACTACTGTTACTGATATCTTCAGAATGTTTTGAACAGAGAGTTAACGTAATTATGATGTGAAAGACTCAATTTATATTTTTCCTCTTTCTCTCTCCATTGAGTTTAATGCACTAGCCTTAACCCCTTTTCAGCTGGAACCACATTCTGACATCTGTCTTATCTCATCTTATAATGATAGTAACCTCCTTTAATATCTGATACTGATGAAATACTGACGAAAAATGCTATATGAGAGTTAATTGGCAGTATTTATTATTATTTTCACAGAAAAATCCCTGCAACTTCTGAATGGCAGGACATAGCCCTGGAAGGTTAAATGGTTTTATTTTGACCTTCTTTTCTAATTCATTCACATCCTCAAGGATGGCACAGATGACTGTCTCTGGTTCATCAGCCATGCTTCTTGGGCCAGAGCTCTCCTCCACTGATTTCTCCTTCTCTGTTACATCAAACATAGGCTTCTTGTCTTCACTTTCAAGGACCTTCATGGCCCATCCTATCATCTCTGTGTTTCATAAAAATGACATCATGAGATGTCAACTCCTGCCTCTGAATGGCCCATGATGCCAGTTTCCATCGTCCTCTTGTTAAATTTTCAAACAAATGCCTTCATGCTTTCTCTCATGCTGCTCCTCATGCTTGGGAGGAACTCCCTGAAAGCTACTTCATCCTCCTCCAAAACTCCCTTTAAAGCTCTCCTTTGCAGTGATGCCTACACAAACTTGACAAGTGTTAGGGCCACTGGTGGCTGAGACCACTGACTATCATGGTGACCTATATTATCTCATTCTTTCCTTGTACTCCCCTGTTGACCTATCTGTATCCACCTGTTGTCTCTTGTCTTGTACTTAGGGCTTGGCTACACTTGCAAGTTGCAGCGCTGGTGAGGGGGTTACAGCGCTGCAACTTACTCGGTGTCCACACTTACAAAGCTCAGCCAGCGCTGCAACTTACTCGGTGTCCACACTTACAAAGCTCAGCCAGCGCTGCAACTCCCTGGCTGCAGCGCTGGCTGTACTCCTGGTCTGCTACGGGTGTAGCGAATCCAGCGCTGGTGATGCAGCGCTGCTCATCAGGTGTGAACACTCACCAGCGCTGTTATTGGCCTCCAGGGTATTAAGAGGTATCCCAGAATTCCTGTCTATAACAAACCGGAAGGTACTCCCCGGAGCTACCAAACACAGCTGCTCTTTGCTCCAGCGAGCGACCGATCCGAGGCTTTGAATGTTCACAGCTGTTTTGCTTGAGAGACAAACAGCACGGCGGGGGGCGGGAGGGAGGGAGTCCATCGGAGAAGCTGCTTATCTGGTTTGAACCCTTTTTACATTAAGAGTGATTGAGAGAGGGGTGGGGGAAATGGCCAGAATTTGCCAAGGCAGGGAGCTCAACAGTGTCTCTCCAAAATCCGCGCTCTCTGTCTCCCCGACGCTCCCTGCACACTCCAACCCACCCCCCGCTTTTGAACTTGCAAGCAGGAGCTGTCACAGTGTTCTGCTCCAAAAATTCGCTCTCTCTGTCTCTCCACGCTCCCGTCACACCCACCCACCCCCTCTTTGAAAGCACGTTGCAGCCGCTGACGCTGGATAGCTGCCCACAATGCACCACTCCCAACAGCGCTGCAATGCTGCAATGTGGCCACACTGCCAGCGTGGTAGCCTGTGAGTGTGGCCACACTGCAGCGCCGTTCTAACACAGCTGTACACAGCTGTAACTCCCAGCGCTGCACATTTCCAAGTGTAGCCATACCCTTAGATGGGAAGCTGCTTGGGGTAGGGTCCGTCTTTTTGTTCTGTGCTTGCACAGTGCTTAGCACAGTGGGGTCCTACTCCAGGAGTAGGGCTCTGAGGCACAATGGTACTGCTAAGAATAATCGTATTGGCAGGAGGGGCCATACCCTCACTTCCTCCCTACTCCACCTCATCTTTGAATAAGATACAGTAATCAGTCCCTGCCCACAAGGTATACGGTGGTAATGGGCTCTTTCCAGAAGGGTAGAGCTTCCTGACTGCCTCCTGTGCAGCCATACAAGACCTTCTGATCCCAATTTGGCCCAGAATATAGGGTAGAGCAGGAAAAAGGTGAACAGATGTGACACTGAGGATAGTGGTGGATCACATCAAATATTTGCTTGGGGTCCATACACAAATTACTCTGCGCCTAGTAGTGAGCAATCATGTTTCTGGCTTGGGAGGACCATCCATACTTTTCTGAAGAGTCACTATATTTAATTTCGCCTACCCAAGGTTGGTAACTAATTAGCTTATCAGTGTGTACTGAGGAGAGATGCCTTAGCCTCTATCACTACTTATATTTGGGTGAAGGTTTAAAGATATTTTTAATGGGTTTTAGCAGAAAGTAAAGCATTAGATTTGCAGACAAACTGATATGTTGTTATCTTCATCTGTGGAGCAAATATTACATCTCATACAATGCAGTATATTTTATACAATATCTGAATGGGGTCTTCATATTAATGTAGCTTTTTCCAAACCCACCAGTATGAAGTAGACTCTGACCTCTGGGAAGTAATGTTCTGTGATGTTCATCTACATGCAATATAGGTTTTTTTTCGTGTGTGTGTGTGTAATCATTTTGATTTATATCTATATCACTGTAGTACCTAGTCTATCACCCACATTTATATAGCATGAGTCTGATCATTCCTTATCAAGTATAAATGGCAAACTCCCAGGAGAGAAAATAGACCATATTTTGGGGGGTGGGGTGTATTCTATATTAGAAGCAGGGTACTGTTTTTAAGGCCATTTGGTGAAACTAGCACCCTTATTACTAGCTGACACCATAATTAGGCTCTCTATATATGTATTGATGTGTACAAGTTAATAGTACAGTCATTAGGTTCGAAAATATATATGCATGTATGTATTGAGTATGCTGTGTGGTACTACATATCATATGTATATTTTAATATAAAATAAGTTATTGATTGTAATCAGACTGAAGGAAGAGATGCAGAAGAACTGTCAAGGGCCTTCCAAAATAAAATGATGACTGAAGAGAAGATGGGATATTATTTTAATCATTTAAAAAACAAATCAGAGCGTGCTCTTTTTATATGACGTTTCTCTGAAGTTTGTACAAAGGGTTCAGGTTGTATTTTTTATGAATGTGTATCCATAGGCGAGATATAGATATGAGGGATGGATGTATCAGAATGGCATATGTGTATACCTGTATGTATGTGATATAAACATACTGAAGTGTTTGTAATCAGCAGATTACTTTTTTTTAAATGCATATAATATTTTAAACCAGTACTCTGCTACCTTTGTATTTTGATTAGATACATTACTACTCACAATCACACAAGTGTTACCCTAACCAAAATCGAGCTCACGTATACTTACTCCATAAGGTCTTGCTATTTATGGTGCATTTAAATGTTTGTGCATTCAGTAACTTAATAACAATGATTAGGGACTATAGCAATGCTTGGCACCTTCCTATGTGATTCAGTCTTTCACTTGCAAATGGATGGGCAAGATGTCCCTATTGCCATCTCCAATTTCTGTAATTCTATGCAGCTCTTCTTGTTCAAAGCACTATGGGTGGGATTTTCAAAGCTGAGGTACCTGTCCCGCTAGCATCAGAACCATTTATTTAGGCTGATGTACCTTTTAACAGTGCTAGGATGGACCAGATGATGTGTTGTATTGAACTCTCCTGTCTGTTTTTAAGCTATCATTTTTATTGAGTGACATAATCAAGGGAAATACCATTAGAGCAGCATCCAGATTTTGCATTCCAACATGGTGAGGACAGTACATATGGTAACTTACAAAGCAAAACCCATCATGCAGAGGATAATTATTCCCTTTGGCTCTTATGATGGATCACATTAGGTAAGCTCTGACCTGTTCTTCCTTTTAGAGCAGTTCACTTATACCCTTTTGGGTTGGTCAGACTCTGTCCTATGGGAAACATACTTTTACATAATCTCCACAAAAGTAGATTTCAATAACATGAACTAAATGGCTGTAAACTGTCCGCTGCACAGTATCATCTGCTGAAACTAGCTTCCTGCAACTGTGGGCTTGGCTACACTTGGAAATGTGCAGCGCTGGGAGTTACAGCTGTAGTCGTACAGCTGTGTAGGAACAGCTACCAGCGCTGCAGTGTGGCCACATTTGCAGCAGTTGCAGCACTGTTGGGAGTGGTGCATTGTGGGCAGCTATCCCACAGAGCACCTCGTCCCATTTTGGCGCTGTGGGTTGTGGGAAGGAGATGGAAGGGTGCGGGTCATTCCGCTTCCTGTCCCAACGCCCCGTAGTGCATCGCTCCAGCAGTTTCGTGCCATTGTGAGTCTGTAGCGTGGTTTCTGTTAGAAATGGAGCCCGCGCTGCTGAGGACTTTGCTGATGAAGGTCGCCAGCACATCACGTTTGGCAGTTGAGCTATTCCTTCTGCTCCAAAGTGACAGTGAGGAGTCCGACGATGACGATGATGATACAGATATAGATTCACCTGACGCGTGTGACACTAAATTGCTTGTGGCAGTAACGGACGTGCTCAGCAGCGTGGAACACCGCCTTTGGGCTCGGAAACAAGCACTGAGTGGTGGGATCACATCGTCCTGCAAGTCTGCGATGACGAGCAGTGGCTGCAGAACTTTCGATGAGAAAAGCCACTTTCATGGGACTGTGTGCTGAGCTCGCCCCACCCTGCGGCGCAAGGACACGAGATTGAGAAGCTGCCCTGTCGGTGAGAAGCGAGTGGCTATTGCAGTCTGGAAGATGGCAACTCCAGACAGCTACCGATCGGTCGTTGAACCAGTTTGGAGTGGGAAAGTCGACCGTTGGAAATATAGTGTTGATGCAAGTTTGCAGGGCCATTAATCACATCCTGCTAAGAGAACCGTGACTCTGGGGAACGTGCAGGACATTGTGGATGGCTTTGCACAAATGGGTTTCCCTAACTGTGGAGGGGCGATAGATGGGACGCATGTTCCTATTCTGGCCCACCCACCCGTGCATACGATACATTAATTGGAAGGGTATTTCTCTATGGTTCTCCAGGCGCTTGTGGATCACCGTGGGCGTTTCACTGACATTTACACAGGCTGGCCTGGAAAGGTGCATGATGCACGCATCTTTCGGAACAGTGGCCTGTTCAGGAAGCTGCAGGCCAGGACTTTTTTTCCCAGACCGAAAGATCACAGTAGGGGAACGTCGAAATGCCCCATTGTGATCCTTGGAGACCCCGCTTACCCTTAATGCCTTGGCTCATGAAACCGTACACAGGGAAGCTTGACAGGAGCAAGGACCGGTTCAACTACAGGCTGAGCAGGTGCAAAAATGACTGTTGGAGTGCGCTTTCGGCCAGTTTAAGGGGGCGCTGGAGGTGTCTCTATGGAAAGCTAGACTTGGGGAAAGCAGCATCCTGCGGTTATATGCGCGTGCTATACCCTCCATAATCTTTGTGAAGGAAGGGTGAAACATTCAGTGACGAATGGACCTCCGAGGTTCAAGCCTGGAGGCTGAATTTTGCGCAGCCAGAGAGCAGGGCTACTAGAGAGGCCCAGCACAGGGCTTCAAGGATTAGGGATGCCTTGAGGGAGCAATTTGAGGCTGAAAGCCAACAGTATGTTTGGTGCCTTGCACTGGTGTTCAGTGCAGTGCTTATAACGATTTTTCCCCTTTTTAAAAGCCAAAAGAAATCCTTTATTAAAAATACAGTACATAAAAGGTTGCGGGGGGTAGGGTGATGAACTGTACAGTCAGATGTTTGCATATGTCCTGGCTGGAGTGCTCTGCAATGCCTGCTGCACTTCAGGATTTACTATGCTGCATGGTGATGGGGGTTGAGTGCGAGGGTAAGGGTCGTTGTTCTCAGGGCTGGTAGGTGTACGTACAGTTGTGGGTAGGGCAGCTGGTGGTGGTAAGAAGCAGGATACTGGGGGAAGGGGGTTATGAGCAACACTGGGGCAAAAGGGAGAGAGCTTTGGGATTGGGGTGGGTTAGCACGGTATAGCTCTGCCTGCATGGCTACAGTGACTGCATACAGTCTGTTTGGCGCGCCAGGTGGCTTATAAGCTGGTTTGTGGTTTTCTTCTTTGCCAATTCTTTTTTCCTGTTAGCCAATTCTTTTTTCCTGCTTTCTGCTTGCCTCCAATGGTGCGTTTTGTCTCTCCAGTCCTGTGCTCTCTTACTGTCTCTGGCATACTGATTCATAACTGCTATCACCAACTCCTCTTTGGTTCTCCTTTTCCTCCTTCTCAAGTTCTGGAGTCTCTTCTCTGCAGTGTTTAGAGCCATAGTATTCGAGGTCACTTTTAAAAAAGGAAACAGAAACAGTTATTACAGAGGCTGCCTTGTTTATAATCAAGGTTGGAGGAGTGTGTTAGACTCTCTCTGTAGCATCATTCACACATACCTAACATAGCACAGAGAGCAACAGCAGACAGGACATGGTGAGTACTAGGGGCTCACTAATGAATCAATGTTTCTGCTGCGACTCCCTGGGAATGGTAGCTGCCTGTGTGAGTCAGGGCTCAGTGGGGTGTTTTTGTGCTTTGAGGAAAGCAGAGAGAGCAGTGGAGGGAAAGACCACCATCAATATCGCCTACATTTTCCACAGGATTTATCCTTCAGATATCTCTGCTCCGCACCTGGGAAGAGCGGGAGGTCTTCTCCAGCAATGTGATTCCGCCCCTGGTCCCTATGCAGCTTGCCAAAAAAAATTTTAAATTTCCCCCCCACCCTCGCACACAGTGTGCAGATGCGTTAGCCTGACTGGAACAAGCCATGGTAGCTCTCCCTTAAAACTTGCGCAAGCACATTGCCCATGCTCTGCAGAAACTTTGCAGAGATTACGAGGCTGATTACCACGACGTGATAGACCAAATCATGGGCTATCACATCTAGGCATGCATGCATGCACTCGGCAGCCATAACACCCCCTTCCTCTCTCAAACATTTAAAAAGCTGCTTACCGGGATCACGCTCCTCTGCTTCTTCTTCACCAACAAGTTCCAGGTGCTGCGACTGGCTAGCTTCCTCCTGGTTGAAAGAGCCTGGCTGCAGCCTCCTGGACTCTGGGGTATCTTCCACCACCCGAGTACCCTCAGTCTCTGGTTCCTCCACACCTTCCCCACCTCCTCTCCCGGCTCTGAACGTCCATCGTGAGCGCTTGATTAGCAGGGGGTCACCCCCAAGTATTCTATCCAGCTCATTGTAAAACGGCAGGTCGTGGGCGCACACCTGAGCGCCGGTTTCCCTCACGGCTTTGAATAGGCACTCCACAGCTCCTTTACTTTAACCTGCCACATGCACGGTCCGTTGCATGGCCCCTCCCCTTTGCAGCAAGGACTTTGATATCTGCCATAGATATCGTAATTCTACGGTGGAGCACAGCTTCCTCACCCCAAACACTGAAGAGAATCCTGCAGCTCGCCATTGCTCCATGCTGGGGCTCGTTTGGGGCGTGGAGGCATGGTCAGTATTCATTGATTGATTGCACTCCACGCCTGGCTGAGCAAACAGAAGGAGATTTTAAAATTCCCGGGGCATTTAAAGGGCGATCACCTGAGTCCAGGCAATGGAGTTGAAACGATGAGCAGAGTGGCCGAAAAGGTATGCTGGGATTCACGTTTACCTCCCCAATACCCTGGAGGCCAATAACAGCGCTGTTGGTGTCCACACCTGATGAGCAGCGCTGCATCACCAGCGCTGGAATCGCTACACCCCAATCAGACCAGGTGTACAGCCAGCGCTGCAGCCAGGGAGTTGCAGCGCTGGCTGGGCTTTGTAAGTGTGTACACAGAGTGAGTTGCAGCGCTGCAACTCTCCAGTGTAGCCAAGCCCTGTGAATCTGAGAGGAGAGAACTCTGTAAATAAAGCAAGTTGTATCTGGGGATGAGAGGTCTGAATCTCATATCTTGCAGCTTAAGCAGTCATTACACCAGGGTACATGGGCTTGATCCTGAGTTGCAACCCAGAAGTGCTCTTCTACGGAGAGGGTGTGAAGGAAGCTTTAAGTCACCTGGGCTGATACATTCGAGGCCAATACTCCAACAGAACTTAACAAATATTGGCTAAATACTGGTGTAGTTTATACCAGTTGCCAGTGGCTTCCAGGGGCTGTAACAGCAGTCCTTTGTTGCCAGGATGTAGGGAAGACAGTTCCTTCAGGCCACACATCCTATATCAGCTTCAGGGAGCAGGATGCTGCAAGAGCTGTTGGTGCTGGCTCAGTGGCGCTGGATGATCCTGCCTTAGCCAGTTATACAGGCTAGGGTTGCTCTGCACCAGATCAGCACATCCAAGGGTTGAGTGCAAAGTTGGCATAAAATGCAGCTATTCTGATGGATAGTCATTTTACACTCCCTTTGCACTCACTTCACAAAAGTATAAATGAGTATACAAGGTACAGGGCAAGGGAGAATCAGGCCTAAATAATGTCTAACATGAGACTATTTTCGGGGCAGGTCTAGACTACCACTTAAGTCGATCTAACTTACATTGTTCAGGGGTGTGAAAAAGGCCTCTCCCCCGAGCGACCCAGGTGTTACGCTGTCCACACAGGTGGAATGATAGCGGGAGACGTTTTTCCTCCCAGACAGCACTTCCTCTTCTTGCCGAAGTAGTGTAATTATGCCGACGGGAGAGCACTCTCCTGTCAGCATAGCACATCTTCACCAGACGAGCTGCATCAGTGCAGCTACACCGATGTAGTGCTGTAGTGTAGACTTGCCCTTAGTGACTGATCCATTCTTAAAGTTAAGGATCCCTACTAAGGTAAAAAAAACCCTCAGATGTTTAAAACATTTTATTTTTAAACACCCTCTATTAGATAGCTCTTTCCTTTGTCTTGTTTTCACAAATGCCACAGGACTGATCATCTTAGTAAACAAAAGTATATTAAAAAACACAAGTTAGTATGGTCTAGACTTTTTTTTTGGTTTGTTTGTTTAAAGGAATCCTTCCTCCCTGAACCAAAGACAAATACCAGTAAGTGTATTTTTAGTGTATTATAAATACACACACCACATTGAACCATTATGTACTTTATCTAGCCTAATTCAGAACTCATTTACGGTATGGTTTGACTTTGTATGTGTGTTATTGGTCTATGTTTTCTCTCCCATTTGCTGTGCAATGGCATACTTTTTTGGATGCATACTAGCCTGAGAACCAAATATAGTCTAGGAGAAATTTAGTGATTATGTGTAAAAAGTTTACACGGGAAACCATTTGTGTGCCATCTTTTTCTCTGTCCGTTTAGCAACAGAGAACACAGTTAATTTTGAATTATTCCTAGTAACGTGCTGGTAAATTAATTATAGAAAAGTTTTTCCAGTGGTTTAGTTTGTTAGACTGTTGTTCCCTATTTGTCCCCAATGGTTAGCCAGAATTCAGGGTCTTTCAGGATGAGAAATTGGTGATGAGTCAGGTATATTCTTGGTCTAAACTTGTTGATTCATGCAAATGTACATAAAGTCCTGTTGCCCTAACCACAGTAGAAACAAACCACAGCAGGCAATTTCCTTGCTCAGCAATCCCCAAGTCACCCACTCCAGTAAAGTTCCTTTACTACTGCTTAAGTCACTCATTCACTCCTTCTATTGGCTTCTTGCCTCCATCACACACATCCTGCAACCCATGTCCTAGTCCAGAGGTCAGCAACTTCAGACACCCGGCTTGCCAGGATAAGCACCCTGGCGGGCCAGGCCAGTTTGTTTACCTGCCACGTCCACAGGTTTGGCCGATCACAGCTCTAACTGGCCACAGTTCACTGCTCCAGGCCAACGGGGCTGGTGGAAAGCCACAGTCAGCACATCCCTCAGCCCACGCCGCTTCCTGCAGCCCCCATTGGCCTGGGATAGTAAACCACGGCCAATGGGAGCTGTGATCGGCTGAACCTGCGGACGCAGCAGGTAAACAAACCGGCTCGGCCCGCCAGGGGGCTTACCCTGGTATGCTGCGTGCCAGAGGTTGCCAAACCCTGTCCTACTCCCTGCTTCTGCAGCCAGCAACACATTATAAACGTTCTTTTTTTGTACATGCAGCTGCATGCAGGCAGTTTAGAAACAGTGTATAGTCTACAAGCACAAATGAGCAGCATGGATCAGTAAGTAAACATCCTGAAAATTCTGATGTGAAGTCATTCCTTTGCTGTAGGTCAGAAATAACTTGATGCTGCTAATTATGGGTATTTATGATAGTTTATACAATTTTGTGAGGCCTTGTCAATGATCAAAGGTGGTCCCTGAACGCGTGTCATCAAGTGAACTAATAATGGGAGGAATAGCTTATTTACTAAATCTAATGTGCCATTAAGTTGACTTACTTTCCCCTTTTCAGCTGTTAATGTTGTTGATAGAAGAAACAGTTCTGTTTTTGTAAAGCTGATTTGTTGAAGTCAGATATAGGAATTATGTATACTTGGCTATACTATATGTGTACACACAGTAACACATGAAAGCTATGTTACAGTAATGTTAAAGGTCTGTCTTAAATTGGTAATAGCCAGGAAGATTTGAATTAAGGTAAATTTGCTCAGGCCATTTCAATTTAAAAATAAACAACAAATGGGAAAGAAATAAGCCTGTAAAATCACTAACTGACTTATTTACACTTTGTCAAACTGAGTCCTTAAAATTGCTGTGAAAACCTGAGCTGGAGATTTAGACCTTGTACACATTACTTTTGAGAACTGATGGCTGCTCTGAAAAATCCTACTGAACCCAGGAAAAACAAAAACACAATGGACTTGAACTGGGCCAGTGTAGTAAATACTTTCTGCTATGATATTGCATTACAGGTGGGAATATCTTTCCTGATTCCCTGAGCTTAAAGGTACTTCTGTTCTAACCTTGCACCCTGGATTCAACCCGTTGTCTTTGAATTCTCCTACATTTTGCCTGGGAAAAACATTTACGTAAAGAACGACCTCTCTCTGGGTCTTGCGGTTTGTTTGTGATATAGATGATTGTGCCAGTTCAGAGCCCTCTGTTCAGTGCTGCCTAAGACCCTGAAGAGTTCTTCAGCCCCACTAGGCCACAGAAGAGTCTATTGAGCTTGTCAGCCTTTTTTTCTGGCCAAGCTACTTTTTATTAGGCTGATAAACTCTTGAATTGTTGAAAAGCAGCTGCTCTGAGGAGGTTTTAGCTGATTCTCATGGTGCTTCTGAGTGCGTGGGAGATATATTTATGTCTGGACTATGTAGGTCCCTAACACTGTTAGACCTTGGTGACCTCTTTTTCTAGCTCTAAAAGAGGTTGCTGGAATGCAATTAAAATGCAGTGTTACTTTTCGGTAAAACCTTAGCAACCCAATCAATTATTCTCTTCTTTTCTCCAGCTTTGTCTGAGCTTCTCTTCACACTCATGTTTTTTTAGCCTGCTTTCAAGTCTTGTCTGTGCCATAATTTGGTTTTACCTCATCAGGGCATATCAGACAGCATTACTAGAGCTCTCACTTTAAAAAGGTAGAGTGCCCTTTCTTCTAACCACCAGTTCTGTAGAGGTTCAAGCTATTAATTTTCACATATTGCTCAAGTAAGCAGATCTATGTGCATTTGGTTTTTTTCTAATAATCTCAGATGTAGTTTTGTTGTAATGTAGTACACAATTCATATTGATTAACATGTCTGTAAGTGAGATATGCATTTTATAGACACATATTCCAAAGTGAAGCATGAAATCGAACTGTAAATAATTACATTTTAAAAATCTGTCCTTTTTTTTTATTTTTTGCACTTGATGTGGCAAAATTCAGACCTATTGAAACAAACAAACAAAGGGTTGATTAAAGCTAAAAACAAATTTACATTTGTAGGAATTGCAGCACCATTGTTTTCAATTTGTTATATGCCTTTACCTGGCGTGCTATTTCACTCTTCGTGACACACATCAATACCTTCTTTATGTCTGGCTATTACCACTCATTTAAAAATCTATTTTACATGAGTCTTTCAGCCAAAAATGGACCATAATGACACAGAATACAGCATGTACTTCATAAATTCTCTAGGAATCAATACTTTGGCTGGGAATTTGTCAGTCTCTCACAGCTATGGATCATTAAACTTTACTGTTATTACAATGGACTCTGCCTTAAAGTTCAGTATCTAGCTGATCTTGGATGAACTCTTTTAAAGCCAGGAAAGAATATGGGATACAAAAGATGCATTTAAAGACATCTGTTTATCCAGATGATGTGAAATTTATGAAATATAAGTAGTGCTAAAGCTGCTTATTATGTAAAGTTCAGCAGAATCTTTAAGATTATATGCAGATCAACATTTTTGGTGAATGACTGTGACCTGAATGGATTCAGGTAAGTCCCAGTATGAATTATTTTGCCCCTGGTATCTTATACATGCATCACACTGGAGCTGATAGAATATTGCAAAACAGTACCTGCAAACAGTAATTTGAATGTGTAACCTCTGTTCAAGCACATGAGTACTTCTCTTATTTGCTATTAGACAGCATTCATGTGAGGTTTTTTTCACACAGATTTGGGGAATGGCTGTTCTTTATACAAAATCACTTGTATTCACGTGCAAACAAGGGTATTTGTGCATGAATAAAAGTATTTGTTATTCACTATTCGTCATTTGTTCATTCATTCATTTGTTTCAAACATTTCACTCTTCCAATCAAAGAACAAAAATAATACCAAGGCCAATCACACAGCACAGATGACATAAAGTCCAACTGAACAGTTTATGAACTACCGATAAGATGAGAATTGTTCGTTCATACTATAAGGTGATTAGCTATTAGTATTCATGAATAATGAATACACACAAATAATGAATACAGAAAATAGGATCAAAAGAGTTATGAACAAAAAAAAGGCAAAATTTGTAAAACATATTGTTTGAAATTGATAATGCAACAAGCTTTATAGACCACCCAACTCGCATGCTAATGTGGCCAACTCCTGGACCTAATATCGCACAAGCCTTCAACTGAACATAGGTGTGGGCATGGGGAATCCTGTGACATGGCCTTGCTGCATTTCTCTCTCTCTCTCTCTCTCCCCCCCGCCCCATCTCCTAGTTTTTATTAATGGGGAGTGTTGTATTAATGCTTTAGCACCTTTGTTGCCTCCTAGTGCTATCCCACAATGTTCCTTTACACTTTTCCATTAGTGCCCAGTTCTGTTACCTGTCAAGCCACTTACTAGTAGGTGCATGCAGGCCCAAGAGTACTTGAGGTAATACTTGATTGGTCCTGGTCCTGTGCTCCCTACACACATTCCTATTCAGGGTAGGGCCGCAAGGCTTTTGGTTCCGCGGCCTCTTTGGTACCTCAACCCCCAAAGCAACACAGAAGGTCACAACGGTAAAATAGAATGTAAAACCTTAATAAAAATTTCTAAAATATGTGAACTTTTTTTTAAAATCCCACTGGTAGTAGCCTGTGAAAGATAAAGGACAAAATCAGTGGTTAGTTTAGCAGGCACGTGCCCCTGATGTATTTTACTGGGGCTTCCCACAGCTGCCTATCTGCTGCTTCAGCAGCATCTCCCATGCTCCTGAGATCAAAACAAGAACAAACAGAAAAGGGTCATTAGTTAAGATGCACAGGTGCAAACAGACCTTATAAACCATAGACATTATGCACCTGCTCCAGGGAGCTTTGCTGTGAATTGAAACAGGTGCAACAATCCCCAGCTCTTACAGGGATCATGGTGTGTGGATGCAGAGCACCGTGTACATCCAGAATGGGATGGCTAATGTATGACTCACTGTGCTTTTGCATCTTGATCTGGTTCATTCACACCAGGGTATATTACAATGCTGTGGGTGTCTAAAATAAATGGATTGGCATGCTTCTTTGGCAAAGGCACTTCTGTAACTATAATTAGGGAAATAAATTCACAGTGTTCAGTGCTCTCAAAAAGAAGTTTGTAATAGACAAAAGGTAGGAATCCAGAAAGTCTCAATACCATCTCAAGTTCTATATTTTAAAAATTGAGCCTGCTTCTTTGATTGTCTTGGCAGATTTATCAGCTTCCTATTTATCATGAGAAGTACTTAAAAAAACCCAAAAATAGATGTATAAATAGCTAGGTTTGGGGAGGGGGGGCTAGTTAAAGGTTGCCAAGTTTCACTGTCACACATTCATTTCAATTAGCTTTCTTGCCGGTATTAAGTTCCTGGTGCATATTTTTCCAAGTGGATTGCGTTACTGGATTACCTATTAGTATTTTGATAGTATCTTAAAGGTATCTGTGAAGATCAGGTATTTCATTCTAGATCCATATCTGATTTTCTATGAGCACGTGAAAAGGTTACCAAAGTAGTGATGCTGGAATCAATGTCAGTGTTACAGAGTGAAAGGCACCATTCTTAAATTGCTAATGTCCCACAAAACGCAAGTATTTCTATAATTTACTTTAAATATTTTTATAGCTGTACATATAATATGGACAAGAGAGTTTACTGATGAGGATTTCTCATCATACAAATACTCAATGTCTATGTAAAAGCATAGAGAACAAGAGGGAAAGGAAAGAAGAGTAAAACTGGCTTATAAAGTGGGGGATGCATGTGGTGTGGCTCATAGGGGATCATACGCGGTTTTTCATTAACACAAAGCAATTCCTCTGGGACACAGCCACACGTAGAGTTGAAAAGATAAACATACTCTTTCGCACATAGCCCTATTCAAACTCACTTGCAACATGCCCAGATTTAAGGACACTTGGTTAGCAAACATAGTATCATTGTCATTATTGTATTAGTATTTATTATTCTTGTATGTGCTTGGCATTTTACAGACATGAAGACAAGTCCATGTCCTAGGATGCTTAGTCGATACAGATTACACAGTGAGCAAAACCACTATCTGTGTGTGTGTGTGTGTGTGAGAGAGAGAGAGAGAGAGAGAGAGAGAACAAAGGAGGATATGACAACACAAAAGGAGGACAGGAAATGTTCTCTGGCAAAGCTTGTTTGGATTGACTTTGTTAGCTTGTGGTGTTTAGTGAGCCTGACTTGTGGAACATTAGCAAAGGAGTGGCAATGGGCAGCTCTCAAGCAATAACTGGAGATGGAACTTTAGTCCGAAGAAAGTTATGAGGAAGGAAATTGAAGAAGGCGAATGAAGTCACTGGAGAAATGTGGAAGGGGATTGGCTGGTCCAGACATAGGATGCGGCATGAAAGAAGGAAACAAAAGAGAGTGTACAGCTGTGCCACTGTAAGGTCTCCTGTGTAGCTGCTCTTTGCCAGCAGGAGAGAGCTCTCCTGTTGGCATAATTAAACCACCCACAACAGAGCAGTGATATCTATGTCATCAAGAGGGCTTCTTGGTTGGTTGGTTGGTTGGTTTTTTTCCCCCACACTCCTGATCACCAAAACTTTTACTAACAAAAGTGGTAGTGTAAACAAACCCCAAGTTAACAGAGTGAAAGGCGTATGGGAGGAAGAAGTAGGAGTTGAAATGTAGAAAGGGTAGAGTCATGGGGATGCCTACAGGTGAAAGTAAGGATGAGGAATCTGAATGTGCTTATATCAGCTTTGGTTGTTCTTGCCAAATGTTGATGTTTGAAACCTTTTCTTAGGCCTTGGCTATGCTCGAGAGTTACAGCGCTGGTGGTGGCTTTACAGCACTGTAACTTACTCACCGTCCACACTGGCAAGGCACATACAGAGCTGTGTCTCCCTAGCTACAGCGCTGCATGTACTCCACCTCCATGAGAGGAATAAAGAGAACAGCGCTGGTGCTGCAGCACTGAGGTGCCAGTGTAAACAGGGAATAATCTTACTACGCTGTAACTGACCTCTGGAACCTTTCCATAATGCTTTTAAGTAAAGATAACACTGTTTTATTGTGGTGCCTCTGTTTGTTGTGAACTTGGGGCTCTCAGAGCTGCTTATCTAAAAAACAAACATAGCTACTGTTTGCTGTGACTGAGGCAGGCAGGGGGATCCCTTTGGAATGTCCACAACTAGTGTTTGCTTGAGGAGAGAAGCAGCATGGCAGGCGGGGGGTGGAAGCTCTGTTTAGGAGCAGCTGCTTATCTGGTCTGTGAGGGAAAAAAACAGGGCTATTTGCATTTACTGAATGAGAGAGGAGTGGGGGAAGGGGTCGGAACCTGCAAGGCAGGGAGCAGACACAGTGCCAGCTCCTAAAATCCACTCTCTCTGTCTCCCCGCACTCCCTGTCACACTTTACCCCACCCCCCTCTTTTGAAAGGCACGTTGCAGCCACTTGAATGCTGGGATAGCTGCCCATAATGCACCGCTCCCAATGCTGCTGCAGATGCTGCAAATGTGGCCACAACAGTGCGCTGGTAGCTGTCAGTGTGGCCACACTGCAGTGCTTTCCCTATACAGCTGTACGAAGACAGCTTTAACTCCCAGCGCTGTACAGCTGCAAGTGTAGCCATACCCTTAAAGAAGCAGAAAGATATTTTTGTGGCTCGAATGTTGATCTCCTGAGCAAATATCAAGTAAAAGAAAGGGCTTAGCTTTTAAAAACTGCATGGGAGTGCAGAGAATAGAAACCTTACTGCCTGGCACTGACACAACCAGGACACAGCTGCTGCTACTACAGCATATGGGATGGAGCAGGAGAAGTGGCCTGCTGCAGTCTTCTCCACCTGGGAAGCTTCGTGGCATAGTGAATTCACAATGTCAATGGGCCCACAAGACCTGTCCCCTAGGTCACTTGCATTCCTAGGAGCCCTAGGTGCCAAACTCTGGAAACCTCCCATGGAGATCTTCTGAATAGCCTGGGGATGAAATCCTGGCCCAGCTGAAGCTGGCAAAGCTCTGATTGACTACAGTGGAATCCGGATTTCACCCAGGGTCTCTGGTGCTTTGGTTCCTGTGCACAGTAAGCCTAGTATTTTAAATATGCTTTCCCCCTACTATGCTCATTTGACCAGGCACGGCATGGAAACTTTTGTAAAACATATATACTTCCCTCTGCCTTAGACTTGTCTATGTTTTACATTCCAGCTCCCATTGCAAGAAGTAGAAATACAAGTAAATATGGCTACGGCAATTAGTGACCATTTTCTGTCATGTCGTTTTTTCCCCCCCATAGGGTTGTGAAAACAGCTCAGTTAATGTTGCTTTAGTGTTCTAAAGTTCAGAATTAGGAGCAATTTTGTACTATCTCAAATTATAAAGGCCTAGCAATCTGCTGTGCCAGTATTTGAAGAAACATACATTTTCCTAAATATATCCAGCTTGTTTCAAATGGGTTTACTCTTACGGAAAACTCCTGAATGCAGAATAACGTCTCTATGGAATTTTCTCTGTTAAATTCTATAAAATGGTTTACAAATTCCATACACATCATATAATTCTGTATTAAATTTTATAGGTTTTTAGAGTTATTTCTCTAGAATCCTATTTAATGTCTATACAACCCTGCTATTTTCATCCTTAAATTCCACAAGACTTTTCTCAGCAGGATTTGGACTAAATCCTGTGATTGGACTAAATCCTCAGGACCCCTTATTTTGCAGCTCTCACAGAGGCAAAACTGCCATGAATGTCAGTGGGATCTTTGCTTGCACAACAGTGCAGTCTCTAGCTCTCCATTTATAAGTCCATTGTGTGGACTTGCACAGTAAATAAATAGAGTAAAAATATCTTAAAATTCGTTAAGGAGAAATGATGGAACAGTTCCATCTGTAAATCTGTAGCACTTGAAGTCCTTTCTTTGCTCCTTTTATCATCCTAGCATAGTTCAACGATTACATATTTGACTTCAATTTACAAAAGCGTACCGCTGGGGTAAAGGTAATATATTTGGTGTTTTGATATAATCTATTTCATGAGCACTACTGTCAATATCTATAAACTTCTCTCAATACACCACATGAATGTTAACATTTTCCTTAGACTATTACCACCTCTAGAACAGTGAGGCAACTGTGGTGGGAAATGATTCGGATGACAAGTCTGTTACCAGCCAGGGGACTACAGATGCAACAAGCTTCTTTTTATATTTATTGTAAAATTAAACATTGACATAAGTTCTGAAGGATTTGCATGAATACAACAACATCATTATTAAGCAGCTGGGATCCTTACATTTTTCAAACCTAATGCCAGGGGGAAAAAATATGAAACTAGAGCTCATGTGATACAGCATAATGAATAGTGCCTCTTGTTTTCTCAAGAAATTATTCTGCACTCTTGAAAAATTATCAGCAGTGGTAATTTCAGTGCTTCTTTCATTTAATACTTCTTGCATTATTCACATTAAGTCTGTAAAGTGCACACTGATATCATTTTTTGTTACACCAGGTGCCAATTTTATGGCAGGATAAAAAAGTGTGCTATAAAGAGGCCTGTTATTTCCCCTCATACGAAACCAAGATGTGTTTGTGTTATTTTAAACAGTATTTGGCTATATTAAAACACCTGGTTACGGGAAAAAGAAGGGAAACCACAGGCCTATTCAGCCCTGGGGTTATGCCAGTTTCCGCTGGCATAACCCAGGGCACAGGCAATGGAACATCTGCATTAAAGGGGGTTGTGGTGACTTTAGGACAAGCAAACCTCAGGACACTAGGAGACCTGAAATGGGTCAGCACTGGCTACTGAGGCTTGCCAGTGGATGTGCTAATTCATTGCCTTGGGCATGCAGACTCAATGATTGGCAGGGCTACTATGCTGTAGTCTTCCCCTCAGATTTAACTGCCCTCTTTTCACACAACCTCAGAATGCAAGCTGCTTACTAGTGGGCTTTGGAGAGCTGCAGTGCAAAGATCTCCTGCCTTGAGTCTCACTGACTCAAGCAGAAATGAATCAAACACTACTGTTGTGGTCAATATACTAAGTATCCCTTCATCCAGTCTGGAGAATAATACTCAGTGATCCATTTTATTCTACTGTGCACTATCACAGCTTGTGTTGCATTATTTCTGTGTAGATGGCTTTGTCATTAACTTTGAAGAGGCCTGGTGAACCAAACCATGCATACACTGGGCCAGTAAGGATTCAGGACTAGTGAGAAGTCAAAGACAGGTGCCACTAACTACCTCCATGCTAAATTATTTGAAACAGAAACACTTTAGGCCTTTCCATAGCTGCTAGGCAGATTGATGTGAACAGCTGTTTAGAATGCTATTTAACTCTTACTGTTGGCATACACCTTATCCAGTAAACAGTATGCACAGGGTATGGATGATAAATGGTTCTCCTTGTCATTATGACTTTCCTACCAAACACTGGTAGCCTACTTAACACATTTCTGTAATTAAAGATTTGTCCAAGGTTTACTGACAGGTTTGTTTCAAAGTAACATTCAGATTTTCAAAACGTACATTTCTTCTCAGTGGACTGAAGTGTTGAAGGATGCCAAGCAGCTATGTAAAATTCCCAACAAACTGACAAACAGCAGAATCTATTACATTTCAGTCTGTCTGTCTGTCTGTTCTGTCATTCTTTCTTCGCAGCATGTTGCACAAGTGCCAACAATTGAAAAGCGCTGTCATTTCCCTGCAGCATGTTGAATTCTAAGGAAGTATTTGCACCTCTTCTGCAGAACCACAGAGTTGTAAGCGACAAGTTGGTGCAGTGCACTAGTGACGCAATGTTTTCTCTTGAGCTTGTTGCAATTTTTGGACAATTATATAATTATTTATATGTATAAAAATAATATCTGATGGATTGGATAGTATTTAGACCTCAATCCTGCTCCAAAAATGCTCAGATTGTTATCACCTATACCAGGGTAGTCAATAGGCAGACTGCAGGCCAAATTTGGACAGTCAGATTTTTGAACAGACTGCAAAATCTTTTTATTTACTTCTCATCTTTATTGTTACTGCAGCATGAAAAATGTTTCTCTGGAGTCTGGACCTTGACTATGCCTTGACCAAGAAATTTGGACCTTGACAAAAAATAATTGACTACCTCTGGCCTTTTTCTTGGTTCCCTGGTCTCACTCAGCCAAGCAGGGGCGTAAAGCTCCTTATGCACTTTTTTTTTGCTCAGGATTGTGTCAGTCTGGTGTGGGATGTAGCCTTTGGTCTCCAGATGCTCCTCCTCAAGAGCAGGTCAGTAAAGAGAGGGCAGAGCATGACTTGGTTTTTGCTCTTCCTCTTGCCTTCCATGCTGGTGAGGGTAGGTGGCCAGACACGAGAGAAGAAGGAGGCTGCACTCACTCAAGGGCTGCAGTAACCAGGGCCATCCCTACCTACGGGGTGGGGGGGGGGCAAGCCTCTGTGGGAGGGAGCGGAGGGGGGCTGGCCCCAGGCCTCCGAGGGGGGCGGGGCAGGTGAGGCCCAGGCCCAGGCCTCTGGAGGGGGGAGCAGGTCCCAGGCCTCCATGCGGGGGGCTGGCTTGGGGGATGGGGGGAACCACCCCCCAGTACTCAGCAATGGTGCAGTTCCCGCAGAGCTCCGGGGAGTGGGGACAGGGCTGGGCAAGGGCAGGAAGAGGTGAGGCTGGGGCAGAGCAGGGGCGCGGGCTGGAGCAGCACGCAGCTGTGAAGGACACTAGGAAATTTGGTGCCCTGCTGCATACTTTGTGTATGGGTGAGGATGGCCCTGGCAGTAACTTACCCTCCCTGGAGCAAGAGGGGAACAGGGCAAGAATTGTAACTCTCTGAGCAGTGAAAAAGTTACGCAGTGCCTCTTGCTCAAGACTGCAGCTAAAAACTCAGTCTAGTCTTTGGGGATTAATGGATGAATCTGTCCACACAGATGGTGTAAGGAGACCTTTGATAAAGTGGAATCAATATGATTCCACTGAGCAGGGTGAGAAGGGTTAGGACTGGTGAAGCCCACACAGAGCTGGGACATGTGCTTCAGAGAGATCAGGAAGTGCTATTTGGTACTGTAGGGCTAGTGCTAGTGAATGGATCCATAATAATGTGGATGCACTGGTCTTCTCGGCTGCATTGCAGCTCTGTAGCTTGTTGAAGCTGATTCTTCCCTCATTTCTACAACTGCAGAAATCTCTTCCACCCTTCCTAGTTTTTTCAGGCTGTGCAAGGTCAGGATTTCACCTTAACTATGTCGTCTCTATGTTATCAAGTGTCACCATCCTAGTGGGACTTAAGGAACATGTCCTGAGACAGTTCCCAGCCTAGTTCTCTACAGTCTTAAATTCCTGTTGAATTCCAGTAAAATGTTAGGTTTTGTTTTGACAGCATGTTTTCAATAAATAAATTTATACTTGATCATCAAGAGAAAAGGATGTCAAACTGATGGCAGGATGGCACAAAAACAAAACAGCAACTAAAAATAGAGACTAAATAAGGAATGTGGGAAAATACGATCGTATGTAGTTAGTACCATAATTGGACTTTCTGAACTAGTCAGTAAGCTGAAGCCACAATATTTTTAAAAACTGAAGGCCAAATCTTGTACTCCTTGCTGAGTCCTTTCTTACTCAGATGTTACTTCTGGGAATTCACTGGGAGTTTTGTCTATGTAATTTCTGCAGGATTTGACCCCTTAGGACTAAAATAAAACCAAAGATCTTTTATGTGAGGAAAATAATTGCATCTGGTGTAATTCACAGGGACCCTGTACAAGGCTCTGCCCTCTTTTACCTCTCACTTTGTCACGGAGTCTGGCCCTGCACCCCTCTTCCTGGGACCCACAGTGACTTTTATCCAGCCAGTAAAACAGAAGGTTTATTGGACAGCAGGAACACAGGTTACAGCAGAGCTTGCAGGCACAGTCCGGAC
>NC_133775.1:28058669-28084334 GCF_003597395.2 Chelonoidis abingdonii
TTACAACCTGACTACCTGTCCCTCACCTACAGACATCCCCTGCTTTCCCGTTCCCCACACAGACAGTCCCTACTCCATCACACACTTAAGTTCTATTTTCATTGTGCAAATGGGATTTAGGAGGCACATAGTTATGGTGCTGGTTCCCTGCACAGGAGTGAATTTCACTCTTGTACACAAGTGTACAGTATAGTTCCAAGAGTTTTGCTGGGCTTATTTATAAATACCACTGCGATCACTAAAGCAAATCAGACAGGTCAAAATATTTTAAATTGCTTCTAAATATTTAACCTGAGCTGAAGTCAGTCATTCTTCCTTGCTCCCAGAGGGAGCACGAGTCAAGGGAAATACCTTATTTATGAGTGCTTCAGAACTTGGAGAAGGCATGTTTTTTGTTGTAGGAGATTTTTAACAATACTACTAATAATGATACTTTGCACTTATGAGTCTTTCATCAGAGGTTCTAAAATCCTCTACAAACACTGATTAAGCCTTATTAAATTACAGCTGGTAAACTGAGCTACAGGGAAGATAATGACTTGTCTGAGTCACACAATGTGTGTAGCAGGGGAAATAGCTTAGGGTTAAAAGGGTAATATTTTCAAAGGATAAGTCTTAATCCCTTTTTCAAAAGCTTCAAAATCACTTAGTCGCATCAATACCATTGATTTTACCAACAATGTTCAATCTTGGGTTCCTAACATCAGGCACCTAATTTTTAGTCGGGTGCTTAAATATGGATTTATCTGATTATCAAGATGGTGAAATTCCACAATGTCCATTGACTTCAGTGGAAGCTCAAAGCACTCGACCCCTTTGAAAACCAGGAAGCTCTTATTTTGGTCCTCAAATGTGGATTATGCTTAACTTTACATCCTCAAATTTGAACTTGACTCCAGTGCCTTATTCTAAGCAACAGAGCACATTATGTCTTCGCTTCTTCCATCTTGATAATGTTCATAGTATAAGTTCCAAGAGATGTAATACTCAGTCCTGCCATGAGTGCAGAGGACTAGGCTAGATGACCTCTCAATGTCCCTTCCAGTCCTATGGCTCTATGATAACAAAAGTTAGTTAGGATAAATTAGAAATAATCAGAACTGCATATCAAACAAAACCAGAGATTCCTTTCTAAAGCTTTGATTTGTCCACTGCTTGTAGGAAGAGCCATATTTTACCAAATAGTTCAAGAAAGTCTTAATTTGTTGCTGAAGATTAAAAGTTGCTACATGAAAAAGCTTTATAACATGGGAAGTGCACGTAGGGTTCTGGACATTCCAATCTTCTGATTCCTTCAGTGCTTTGAGAAGGATTTTTAAGATATTTAAATATTTAAGATATTTCTGTCTCTGATATCTTCAGAGACAGAAATCCTCTATTTATCAATATTGCAGGTACAGCATGAGTATCAGCAAAGTAAGCTTCCCCACACCACATCACTATTGCACCTCAGCCCTGACTACCTCAAGTGAGTGATCACTGGTAGAGGGGCAGAAGTAATTAATTCCTAACTTCTTTACTAAGATTACCAAACAATGCCAGCTGGGGAGGTGAGGCGGTGGTGGTTGTTTTTATGTTGGGTATTATCCATTGCAAACTGGACTGTTAGCACCAATTCATTTCATGCAATCCATCACATGGCCATTAGGTGGTTAAACACTTTCAGTTGTTTCTAACTTGAACTGGATTTGAACTGCTGACCTAAGGCAAAAATCTTTATATCCCAATAGCAAAACCCTCAGCCATTCAATTCAATTTAAATTAAAAAATTTACCTGTGTTAAGAAACATAAGACAAGCAGTTCACACGGAATTTTCTGTATGGTGTGTATTTTAAATGTTGGAAGACTGAGAGAATTAAAAAAAGAAATAACATTTTTAAAAATTAAAATGTAACCACTGCCCTGACTGCTTAAATGTCAGAAAACTCTAATCTGTGGAGTGTTATTTCCTGCTGTGACTAAAGAAAAAGTAGGAAAAAGCAGCTTTGCTTCTTTGCTGTTCTAACATATTTCTAATAATAAAGATCAGTGTCTTTGAACTTTCCCAACCTTGCTGTGTTCTCCTTTGCTAAAGTCATTAAAATGATTAGAACCTCACGCAGGGTTTCAGTGCTAAAATATTTGCCTTTTCTCTTTCACCTAACAGAATAGGCTTGCTTTAAACATATCACATTAATCTAGTCTAACTCTTCTATCAGTCTGGCTGAGGTTCTTCAACAGATTCCCCAAAACTGTGTTAAAAAACATAAATCACTGGATTAAACTTGTAGAGAATGATGAAAGCTGAATTTGTGTATATACATGTGGTGGTACAAATGGACCCTTTTATTATTTAACCTGAATGAAAGCAATAAATTTGAAACAGGTTTAACTGGTGATAGTGGTAATCCACAACAGATTTCGTAAATGTTGTTGAATGAACATTGGTTTTGTTGAGTAATCTCTTGGATTAAATAAGGGACAGATAACTCAAACAGTCTGGTAACCAGCTAAATAATATGATTCTTAAGTTTTGCTCTGAGGGAAGCTTATTCTGGCAACAGCACATTTTAGTTATTAGCAAGCTAGAATGCAAAATATGTTGGCTATTTTGTTCATGGTGGTTCTGTTTAGAATCTGTGATTTGACCAGTGTTCTTGTACTATAGAGAGCAGTTTTATATTACTATTTGTATCCCATCCAGAACTATTTTCTAGAGTTATCTTTGCCGTATTTAAATGGAAAATGTCAGTATAAGGTCTTTATGAGAACTATGTGGGCTATGTTCTGACCACCCTTAGATGGTATGTAACAGGATTTCCACTTAAATTATGACAGAATCAAGTTAGATGACTCTCCCATGGCAAGTACGTGAAAGTGGTATCTGGCTGCAGAAAGGCATTTGCACACATTCATAGAAGTTGGAAGTTCTTGGCAGGCAGGACTTAGCAGGTGGGACTTGAGCACAAGAAATCACACACATTTCCTGAAGCACCAGCCCAGGAGTCATTACTACCTAGTTCTCTCCTTTGTCGTCCCCTGCCAATGATGAAACATAAGAAAGAGTATACTGCAAAACAATGAATAAATATGAAGGCAATCCATTAATAAGAAGGATCATTATGTGATAAAGTAAATGTTGAAAAATAAGCTAAAATGAAAATTATTTCATCACTAGATACTTGAGAAAAATAACATGGGCTGAAAGTGCCCCCATACACTAAAGAAAGAGGGTGAAATCCTGGCCCCCTTGATGGCTGTGGGAAAACTCTCTTTGACATAATTGGGACCAGGATTTCACCATGAGTCTTCTAGAGTGGGATAATTTGGTTGGAAAGATGGTTGTGAATTGGCCCCTGGGGAAACTGAATTTGTTTTATCACCTTTTTTTTTTGCCTATGTCATCTTAATTATTGACATTAGGCTGTAATGCTCCGTGTGAAAGGTGGTACCTTTGGTATCATTACAATGTTTAAATCTCACTCTGCAATTTACCACAGTGAAAAGGGTATATGGAAAATGAAGTAAAGGACATTCTCATGATGCAGAATAAGGTACAGCATCATGTTCACTTAGCTGGATTTATCTTTATTTCATAGGTGGCATTAAAAAAACAAACACACACAAAAAAAGAATCTTCACAATGTTTAAGACTATTGTAAGTCATACATACAACTACAGCTCCAACTGGGTTGGCTCCCAGCAGCTTGGCAAGCCATTATTTTTTCCTGCTGGAGCACAAGATGAGAGCCAAAATGTAAGCTTTGATTTCAAAACAAACAAACCTTAGTCCAGTACCTGAGCTAAGTGTAAATCAAAACACTGTGCCATTTGCTTGAGTCTGCAGACAGCCTGAAACAACAGGGCTGAAAACTAGAAAAAGTCTCATTCATTTCAAAGGGGGATTAGCTTTGAAACCTTGTAATGATAATGTAAATGTCAACATTGCTAACTCAAAAGTGTATGAAAGGAGAGGGATAATCATATGAAGATCTTTGGTATCAGAAGAATGTAGAACTTGGACAATAAGAAGATCTTGGGAATGTACCACTGCTCCAACCCCTCCTCAAATTCCCCCCAGTTTGATTTCTGCATACAACCAACAAAATTCTACACCTGTATTTTGGTATTTTAGACCAACCCGCTGAGTTGTAGGGTCTGAGAAGGGCAGGGTACTATGTAAATTATAAACCCAGCAAGTCATAATTGAAGACCTATTAAAAAAAATCTATATGTATACCAAGAAACTCAGAATATGGAACTAAAAAAATTTACTCTCTTGCAATTGGTTATTATTCCTGTGTTTCATATAAAATGGTACCAACACACAGATTTAACAATTTATTTTTCAGATTCTAAGGCCAGAAGGGACCATTGTGATCATCTAGCCTGACCTCCTGTATAGCACAGGGCATAGGACTTCCCCAAAATAAGTCCTTGAGCATATATTGTAGAAAATCATACAATCTTGATTTAAAAATTGTCAGTGATGGAGAATCCACCACAATCCTTGGTACATTTGTTCCAAGGGTTAGTTACTTGCACTTAATTTTTTTAAAAAAGTTCAGTTGTATTCATTTTGATATAGTCTCTCTACGCTGTAGAAAGGAACAAGATCATGGAACCAAATTTCGATTCCAGAAGGTGCTGAATGGTCTACTCACATGGGTAAAGTTAGGCAGGTGCTTAAGCTAGTGTAATTGTGAAATGACACCACCAAAGTCCTAGAAGCTGCTCTGATTTTACATGGGTATTACTAGGAATAAAATATGCCCCACTCTGCAGTTTCTCCTGCTGTGTATGTTTTAATTCTTGAACTGAAAACTCTGCATTAGGTATTTCTCTGCAACAATTCTAGTATCATTTTCTAATCACAGAATAATATTTACCATCCTCCCCTATGCAACTTTCAGAACAGACGGAGCTGCTGCAATTCTGTAAAGGTCACGAACCTGCCTGATGAACCACAGATGAATATAAAATATTCTACTGAGCTTAACAGGCTCTATTAATGTATAGATCCAATATACATTTTTATTTAAATTCATCGAAAGGTTAAAGGTCACTTTTCAGTATTTACTTTGCATTTATTGTTGTGAGATTAGTTTTACATGTTTCTAAAAAGGAAGTAGGAACTCTATAAATTACTGTCTATGAATTATAGTAGCCGCACCTAATAATGCTTTTAGAGTTCTGGGGGACGAATCAGACATTTCCAGTAGAAATGGTTTGGGCTCGGATAAATTGAGAATTGGCTGCAGTCTAGAACTCCAACCTAAATTTTGTCTGAAGTAATTCATTGAACTGTTCTCTTTTTTTTTTCATTGTTCTGCATCTTATTCTTTGCTCTGCTGAGTTCCATTGATTACCATGAGCAAAGTACAGAACTATAGCCATAAAGGAGTGACATTTTCAAAAATACCTATGTCACTTAGGTGCCTAACTCTCATTTTCAAAAGTGTATTGGGGCCAGATTTTCAAAGTGCCAAAACATTGATTTCAATGGGAGATAGGCACTTAATTTACTTGGGTAGTTTTGTAAATCACATTAACTGCCTATTTATATCATTAGAGGCTGAAAATCCTTTGAAAATCTGGCCATTAGGAGTCCAAAAGTCACTTTTCAAAATGGGACTTAGATGCATTTGCGAACATTACTCAAAGCGTTTTCTCAAGGTGTTTGCACCTTCCAGGAAATTGTACCAAAAATCTAAGAAGCTAGCACATTCGTACGAAATTCTTGCTCCATTCCTCATATCCAAATGATGTCAGATTCAGATAAAATTCACAGTAAGTATCCCAGAAAATTTTTTTATTATATATCTGTGGATATCAATGTAGGATAGGACAGAAAGCCATAAAAGAGTTCATTCCACAACTGCAGGCCTTGGGAAAGGTGCTGCAATTCACACTGGTGGAGAAAAAACTGCTGATGGTCACATCGGCCTTTTTTTCTTCCAGTTTTGAGGCTCAGAGAAAATGGAGCATTGCTTCCTGAGAAGTCAGAGTGATATACCCCCTAGAGCAGCTCTGCAGATCCTGACCCTGCCATCTGGCACAGCCCTGCGTGCCTCATCTGAACGTGTCCTAGACACAAGTTGAAATAAATTGCATGCAGCATTCCAGAGCCCTCTTTATTTATCAGTAGACAGAATATGTGTGAAGAGTGTTGGTGCCAGTCAGGACTAAGCAAGTATTCCAATATTATAAGGGAATCAGAGAAGGACAGCAGAATTTTTCTGCAACATCAATCAGGACGGTCATGTTGGCTGTCCTCTGTCATTGAAGCTTCACCTACCCATCAATGCATGTGTGTGTAACATCCAGGAGTGGTTCACCTATCAATCCATCTAGCTTGCCCCCATCGGGTCTGCTCCTGGTGGGAGTCCATTGTTGATACACCAGGGTGGAGTTGTTCTATTGCAATAGCGTTTTAGCACTGAGTACCTATTAGTGAACATTTGGCTCCAGACTTTGAATGCTTCTTGTAAATGAGCTAACTAACTTTTTGGAGGGGAGCTCATTATTGATTGCACACCTCATTGTGGAAGGTTTATAGTTCAGCTACTCTTAATTTGCCATGGGCTCAAATTTAGCATATATGTTCTTGGCTCAGATGCAGTTATCAGTAGTTTACAAAATGCATTATATTTACTTATTTATGGGTATAATAGAACAAGTTTGCCCTGGCATAATTCTATGGAGGTCAGTGAGATTACATTGAAGATGAAATTGGCCCATTGTTGGTATCAGATATCCTTTATTTGTTCATACCACACTGTCATCCCAAAAAGTTAACAAGCTTTTCCCAGAGACACACAGAACCAGATCTTCAAGTACAGCTGAGAACCCCTTAGCACAAATTAGGGATGGAAGTCCAAAGGGGGTTTTAAACCACATTTGTGGTTCCTCAATCCTGAAACCATTCTGAATTAGAATGGTTAGAACATTCCTCAGGCATTTCTAACTTGTGCTGACTGCCTATGGCACCAAAGAGCTATTACAGTAACTAGGGATTGCCAAGGTGCAGTCACCCTTTCCTCTTCCCTTACCAGCTGCTGGGAGTGGTGTAGAAGCTGATATGGTATCTGTATCCCATCCAAGGAACTCCCTTTACAAAGAACTTGTTTGAAAGCCACTTTACCTAACTACAGCCTTGCTCTGGTGGTGGGAAGGACTGGTCTCAACTATTAGAGTACCCAAGTGCCCAAGAAGGCATATGTTATAGTCTAATAGTTGTTTCATTCTATCTTTGCTGTTAGTGCTACATAATGCTTAGGGGAAAAAAAAATCTCCAGCTTGTTGCATGTGTCACTACAAGCAAAACTAGTACATAGACACAACTTCATTTTTCAATATTTGGGCCTGCAAGTTGATATTAAACAACTGCAGTCCCAGTATGGGCATCCTCTCCAATGGACTTTAATAGGACAGCCCATGTGAATAAAGTTTGTGGTATCTGGTCCATAAAGTTCTGGGCTTAAAAAATGAATATATTGAGGTAAGAGTTAAACAAGACAACTCTGAGTAGATTAAATGATCAACTGATTTGATGTCTCTTTAAGTGGTTTTGACCTAATGCCTATATGTGTTTTATCCTATAATCCCCATGTGTAACCATTAGACCTCTCCATCTCAGATAAGAAATGATATAATTTGTTAACTACTGAGATACTGTGAAAATTCCCAGCAGCTCGGTAAAAAGAAGCTATTCAGCAAGGGTGATTCTGTAATTGTGATGTATTGAGAAAATTCAGTGTTAAATGATCCTCCAACTTGCACTTCTTCATGTACACAGTATAGCGTAGTGTGGAAGACTAGTATGAGTACACTGGCGTGTGATATTAATTATGTAAGAATGCTGGCTGGCTCAGGTGCCAGATGGGTCAGATAGATTACACTTGATTAGCCAGCTGGGTCAGGTGTCTTGATACTGATCATCCTTAACGGCAGTACTTAAGTACTAGTATAGGAAGGTGAATTCACAGTGGAGCTGCAGTCTTAGCTTGCAATGTCCTTGCTGCTGTCAGTTTAATTTAGAGCTGTAACAGTATATTACTGTGTGGCTCGTTTTATTTATGGCACAAAATACAGACAACTGATACAGTTTATTGTTCATGAAATTAGACTGTTCTGCTAGGGCCAAATCCTAGTCCTTTAATATGCAGCATAATAATGCTTCATAGTCCTTTACCTCCGCATAGCCAATGAACTGATACTGCTGGTCCTGGGGACAGTTGTGGGGGGGAGCTTTACTGAGCCTTGGCTCCCCTGACCACTACAAAGGGGTGGCTTTGGCCAGATGGGGCCTGAACTCCACTTCTCTAATGACCATCATTTTGGAGTTATCAGCCACAAGCCTGTCTTTGGCAGTCCAGGCCTATCACTCTTGCAGACTGTCAGTCAGCTGAGGAGGAGCGCCTCACCGGAATGTTGAATAGACACTTCCTCTCCTGAGATCATCCCTCCCCACCCCTGACTGCAATGTAGCACAACTGGACAACGTCACTGACTCAGATGTTGGTGAAAGGAGCTGTTGACTAGCTGCATGGTGCTGGGAAGATGTGGCTGCCTCTGATTATTTCTCTGCTGAATTACTTTGACATCTGTGGCTGCAGAGCCCCAAGACATCATGGTACTGCTCCCTGGGGCTCAGGAGGGCTTACTGTGCAGTGGAACTGATACAGATTCTTAAAGCCTCTGCAGTAGGTATCCACTCTCCACTGGAGCTCCTTTCACATCAGTATGGAGCAGCAGGCTTGAGCAGGGGTGAGGCAGATTGATCGATGACTATCTGGATCCATAGACCACTTCACTTGACTTTCCATGTATAGGGCAGTGTTGGATAGGCAACAGAAGCTTCTGCAGGCCTGAGGCTTCAGAAACTGTCGTGAAGAAACATGTGGGGATTCTGCCACCCACAAAACCTTCCTGTGCCAAGCCTGTTTATTAAGGCGTAGTATTTTTGGGCAGGGCTGAGTTTCAATTATTATTGTCATGGGGTGGTGTTGCTTGTGTGATTTTTATGTTTTGAAGTTAATCTTTCAGTCCTGAGCCACAACTCCTATTTATGTTAGCGGGACTTATGCAAACAGATCGAGGGAGATTAGGGCAGTACACCCTGTGTGACGTCCTTACGCACACACACAACTGCCACTGAAGTCAGTGCATACAGCAGGGAATTATGCACTCACAAGACCTTAGGGTCTTACTGGAATAGTCCCTGTTATTGTAGAACTTAGTTACAGTATTTTATCCAGTAACTCCAACAGAATCTTAGACAAATGCAGGAAATGTCCTTAGCATGCAAACTGCATCCACTAAACAAGAATGAAGATATACAGAATAATAACAATGCAATTTCTATTTTTATAAAGAAATCAAAACCAGTCACAATTAAATTGCAAACAAAGGAAGAACTGGAATCCATAAAACAGGGAATGTTTAAAGTAACCAAGCTAAAATCAGTTCAATATTTTTCTGCTGTATTTAAATCCATATGCCCATATTTTTAAAGTACCCTGATACTTAATTTTGTTTTCAGTTGTATTTTTTTATTTGAATTACATATGGTGCTGTGATAGGATGTTTCAGAAAATCATAAAGTGTTCCTGCCTGTAAAAGCAATGTCCTTTCTTCTTAATGCCAAGAATGCTTTTCCCAAAGCACTCATTCCCCGATCAAGACACTGTAGCCGCTAATGAGGAAAACACTGCAACTACCTCATTCAAATGTTTTCTTTTGTTCATCTACAGGGAGTTTACTCTGTAATAGTGAAGAATCCCTGAGTATCAATGAGTCTGAAAGTGCTCATATTCTGCCAAGAATAAAGTTGTAAAGCTTTGTGCCAACACTTTAAATTAATCTAAAATAATGCAAAGGGGACTTTGTCATCTTGGAAGGTTTTTTACAGCCTCATTGCTACTGTCTCAATTAATAAGAGCGTTCCATATCATTGACATGGGTTCCCTCTCTATTGCCAATTACAGCATCGATGGATGACATCCCTCTGAGGACATATGTCTGAGCTGATGCGGGGTGAGTAGACATATCGGCATGGGGCAAAACATATTTTTGTATGTGAAGCTTTATGGCACGTCACTGGTTTCCAAGGCAGCTCTGTTTACTGGCATCTTCTTCCTTGAATGCCACTTCATGTCCAATGCTAATCAGTCCTGTTAGATGGCTCTTACGAAGCAGATAGCACATTAATTCAGCATACAAATCAAGAGAGAACCTTTGATGGTGAAAAAGATTAAAATACCCATGCTTACATTTCAGTTTCATACATAAAACATAAATAATGCGGAAACCCTCCCCCGTGCCTTTATGTGCTCTCAGAAATCTTCAGATTTCCCTTGTTGAATGGTGTTTAGCGGCTACATCTATCATTAACTTAAATAAACAAACAAAAAAGCCCGTAAACAAAATATTGCTGCCAAAATACTTTTTCTCTTTTTTCTCTTATCCACAGGGTCCTTAGTCACAATTCTGGCCTAGAATTTTCTCCTGAGATGCAGTAAAAGAGCTTTTTAAAAAATCTCAATGTCTTTCCCATGAAATAAGCAGTTTTAAAATTTACATTTCTGTATGGCCAAGCTGCTGTTTGTTATAAACATGTGAAATCCCCAGATTACCCAGAAATCCATTTTACTGCATCATTAAGTACGAAAGGAATATAATGTAACTATTCAAACTGCTTAAAATATTTCGTAGCCATAAATTATTATCCAAAAATATTTTTCGAGTAGATATAAAGAGTTGTCAATTCTGCATAGTGAATGCCTCATAAGGGGCTCATTTATGGTTGAAAACTGAATAAAAGCAGTAAATTAAGAACAGACGTAACCATAGAGAAGCTGTAATCCACTGCAGATTTCCTTGGTGAATGAAGTATTGTTGTGTGGATTTATCCTCCTTGCTTGTACAGTTAACCAGTCACATCTGTGGCCAAAGTGCAGTCTGTGCACCCAGACAAGTTGGTTCAGTAACCCCATGGTGGAAAGCAAATGCTCGTTTATACTGTATTGATAAAGTGCAAAATAAACTATGCCAACTGTTTCATTGGGGCATGCCAGGTTCAAGGACAGATATAATATTGAATCTGTACTCCTGTGAGTTGGGGATCGAAAATGATAGGACATTTGGAAGCAAAAGCAGCTTTTGCCTAAGGTTTTACATTAGTATTTTGATTTAGAGAGGTGAAAACATTATCTAGTAGGCCTTGTTTAAGACAGGTTGCAACACTGACTCAGAATTAGTGTTTGTACTTTCTAGATATATGTAATAACGAATTGAACCTGCTTCAGTAGTGTTTGTGAAGGGAAAGCCACTTGTTCATAAATATTCATTTGCTGAAATGTAAACAGTTGTATATGAGTATAAATTGTTGCAAGTTATTTGATTCAATACTGTTGTCTCTTCTGTACTATTTGTCACCAATACACATAATGAACTGACAAAGGGGGCATGTGGACTTGACAGTAAATCAGTTTACCCTTATTGCTGTTTATTTAACTTTGTGATTACACACCAATCAGATAACTGATCTCCTTTATCTTGAACAAACTAGAAGAAGGTCCATATTCCTTACATCTTTTTGTTGCTGCTTTGCTTATTCTAGGACTCCAGCTTATAATAGGACACAATTTTGACTTTACATCTGAAGGATTGCATCTTTTGCAAAATTTCAACACCATCTTATTAACTCAATGTAAAAAAAATCCCAATGCCTGTAAATTTCTTTTCATTAACAAGTTCTTTTTAATTATATGGCATGGTTCCCAGGCCACATTACCTTTCATTTCAAGTAAATAAGCCTCATTCCAATTCTCTCTGTAATATACATTTAAAAACAGTATTACTACTCAAGTCAGGAGGAAAAAACAGGGCCGCTCAGAGGTGGGGCAAGTGGAGCAATTTGCCCCAGACCCCAGGTTCCGCAGGGGCCCCATGAGCCATGGCCGAGAATCCCTTCCCTGGCTAGAGGCGCCTTTTTAATTTTTACTCACCCGTCGGCAGTCCGAGTCTTTGGTGACACTTTGGCAGTGGGTTCTTCAGTGCTGCCGAAGACACGGAGCAAGTGGAGGACCCACCGCCGCAGACTTGAAGCACCGCCTGGTGAGTACAAGCGCCACAGCAGCTGGCGCATTTTTTTTATGTCCACTCCCCTGCTTTGCCCCAGGCTCCCTGAATCCTGTGGACGGCCCTGGGAAAAAAACTTTAATATTTAAATGATCATTATGTTTAAGTCATTTAGAACCCAATTTTCCTTACCTAGCTATTAAAAGCATTACCTAGACATTAAGACTTCTGGCTCGTCTTAACTTAATGTTATAAAAATATAATACATGATGAACATTTTAGTGTTAGAAGTATGCTGAAGTGCCTGAATATTTCAGAGGAAGACATCAAAGTTGAGTAATGCTGATGGATTTAGCATGCATGTGAACTGTAACAAGCCAGTATATAAAATGTATCCTGTGATTCGTGTGTGTGGTTATATATGTTGGTTGTAAGTTATAATAGCTCAGGATCAGGGAAATAGTATTGGCAAAAACTTGGATTCCTTTAATTTAGTAAAGAACTCTAAGGAAAGTATGAAAATGTTATGTTTGACTTGATTCGTAGCATAAATTATCAAGTTTAAAATTACCATTGCCACTTAATGGGAAAAGAGGTCACTGCTCCATTAGTTTCTGAGGAGAGAGCTGCATCCATTTATTCTCCAGTGGTATTTTGTCCTGTTGTTCCTTGATAGTCTGTGTGTTTGGTTCTGAGGTGACTTCCTTTTCTTTACATTCACTTATGTTGTGAAATTATCTTACCTTGTACAACAATTTTTTTTCACTATGGTATAGAGAATAGGGTGATTTTGTCTAGAAGTTTGTGTTTTCTCAAACTTAGAATCAGTGGTTCTCAAGCAGGGGTACATGTATCCCTGGGGGGTACTCAGAGGTCTTCCAGGAGGTACATGAACTAATCTAGATAATCACCTAGTTTTTACAACAGGCTACCTTAAAAGCGCTACCGAAGTCAGTACAAACTAAAATTTTATACAATGACTTTTATAATATAAAGAGCAGTATGAACACTGAAATGTAAATACAATATTTATATTCCAACTGATTTATGTAATAATTATATGGTAAAAATAAGAAAGTAAGCAATTTTTCAGTGATGTGCTGTGACACTTTTTTGTATTTTTATGTCTGATTTTGTAAATAAGTAGTTATTAAGTGAGATGATACTTGGGGTTACGCAAGACAAATCAGACTCCTGAAAAGCATACAGTAGTCTGGAAAGGTTGAGAACCACTGACTTGGAAGACTTCATGTGACTGCTATTTTAAGGCCCGTTCCAAAGAGTCTAGTTGACTTCAAAGGGTTTTGGATCAGGCCCTTACTGAGTGCCAGAAAAAAAAAGATTTATGGTTTTTAATTAAAAATATTTGGGATTTTTTAGGAGGAGGGGTTGGAATTTATATAAAAACATTACTGTGAAGAAGCAGTGGTTATCTGGTACATTAGAACATAATTTTGTGAAACAGTTGCAGATTGATTTACAGCTATCAAATGCAGATGAGCGATATGGTGGTTTTGAGGTGAGGGAGATTCTCTCCATTTTGTAAGATTTTTTTTTTTTTTCCAGGGAGGTCAGCAAGACTTTTCTGAAGGGATTTAATTAAAGTTAGCAAGTAATTTTGTGTTCTGCAGCATATTACATGTTGTGAAAAGGTTAGAGATTCACTCACTGCGGCACATCAAAAACCTAAAGGTGATAGGTGAAATTCTCTTTGTAGCAAGTGCTGAGAAATAATCATTTAAAAGGTCACTTGCACTCAAAAAAGAGCATTTATTTAATAAGTAACTTGTTTTGGGAAATGCTGCATTTTTAAAGGTTAATACAGAGTCTAACTAGCCAACAGCGTCAGTGAGAAGTAAATCATTGGTGATTTAAAAAAACAAAACACAACTGCTTCTGTACCTTTCTTACAAAATTCAAAATATCTACTATCATATGCAGGATTTCATCAGACTGAAAGCTCAAGCTATTAACAACAGTTTTTCAGTGATTTATTAAAGCACTCATGCTTTCTCATGAAAGATATTTAATATCTATTCTATATTTTGATGGTAGAGCTGTAGCATTTTTAAAAAACAAACATACAGGTTTGCCTGGTTTCTTACTGTTTAGGGATATAGTTTTGTGTACAAAGAACTGACCTGATTGGCATTTTCTCTCTCTTTAAATGAAAAAAATAATTGATTTATTTTAGTGGATTAATGGTGAAGTGTATTATAGATCTGCTACATAGCCAAAAGAGAGGTGATAAACGTGAAATTGCAGCAGCTCTAAAAAGGGTTTTTAGAGATTTGAAAAGGTAATAATTTATCTAATAAAATACTTGGATTATTAAGATTCTTGCCCAGTGGGGTCAATATGTAACAAACAACATGTTGTGAAATTAATTTTTGTATCCCCTCCTCTCTGAGTGCTGTTTCAAATAGACATTAATGTTCTTCAAGACCAAGCTTTCTTTTTGCTTATGTAACTAAAATCTTTACACAACATGGAGGAAAGAAATCTTTCTAAACTATTCATTACTTAATAAAATATTACAGTTATTCATTTCTTTGGTCTAATAGATAACAAGGCTACACAACAGAATATGAGTTAAGAGTGCTTTTGTTGAATTTATTTTGTAGAGCTGTTTACAAACTTAATTTAACTGAAAAAATAAGTTATCAATCACTTGTGTAAATTGAACATTATGCTTTTTCATTGTAAGGTATACAGGTGAAAAAATGAAAAACTCCTGCGTACATAAGGAATTAATAGTTAGAAATTTACATATACACTTGTTTCAAGAGAATTTTGTCACAGATAAAGTCATCCTCCTTAATTTGTCTTGCTTTCCATTTGAAGGAGGGCAAAATCTATTTCCTGGGCAATTTTGCACAGCAAAGATATTAATACTTTTGGGTTTAATTGTATCCTGTGTTTAAATACACTGTGGGTGAAACCCTAGACCTCTGCTTAATTGCTGTGAGAAAATAGCCTGATTTCTCTGAGATTAGGCACACGCTTATGTATACTTTGACCCAAGAGTGCCTCCTTCAGAATTAATCTTCTAAGGTAGTGGGATTTGCTTTTGTACGTGCACTAGACCCATTCATGACAAACGGTGCCTAATAAACCAACTTCACCCTCCAGACCTCTCTTTTGCTGTCAGTTTTTCTTCGACTATTCATTTCACACATCCCTTGTCCAATTGCTTATTAGCAAATAAGCCTTAAAGGAGGCAATAGGAATAAATTTAATGATTCCTTTTAATTAGAGAGGCTTAACATTTAAATAATGTGCTGCGGAAGTGGAAATGTAAAGAATTTCCATTCGAGCTGTTAAAAGCAGAGAATATCTACAATTGATCCAAACATGCTGCTCTGTTATAAGGCAAACTTTCTCATGTTTATTTAACATTCATGCTCTTCTGCTATATTTCATTTGATTCATCTATTCCATAAAAGCACGTCTCCCCATCAGCTATATCAGGATTGTTTCTATAATATGTAACAAAAAGTTCTGGTTTTCAAATATTTATATTAGTCCAAGTTAGTCGTGTTTATAGTTTTTAGCAATAGAATTTTTTCTTTAAAAATGAACTACTTCAGTTTAACTAAACAAAATGTGTTGAAATGGACTGTCCTATAAACTTCAGTCAAGTACAGTCAGCAATAGAAAGGATAAAGGCCCCAACCTGCAAACCTTTACTCAAGTGAGTAGTTCCTACTCCTACAAATGGTGCCATTAACTACAAAGAAACAACATGTGTGAGAGAATTTGCAGAATTTGACCTTAAGGCACCAATCCTTCAAATACTTGCACACATGTAACTTTACTCATGTGAGTCATGACTGTGAATCAAGTTATGCATGCGTGTAAATATTTGCTGGAAGCTGAAGTTGCAAAAGTCGGATTCAGTTGAGAATGGACTAGTAAATGCACAGCATTTCTTGCTTCCAGAGTGTTTTGTGATGTTGCATTCTTCCCTGTATCTGTATGATAAGTACTGAAGCCATCATACATCTATTCAATTTACAGCTGACCAGCAATGGGTTTGTCTTTGCCGTTTGCTATTTCTGCTGTGGAAATATTCCTGTTTGTGGTGTAACACTGGAAGAGAAATCCCAGATGAAGTAATTATTTTAATTAAAAACTATAGATTAAAACATTATATAAATCAAATCCAAAAATATTATTTGACTTCATTTAATTTATATTCTTTGCCAACAGACTTTTCTTCACACTAATTGTCACTTATTTTATTTTATTCAAGTTATTTGGCTGTCATTTTCCAAATACGTGATCAGAAACAGGCTCAAATGAAAGCGTATTTTTGTGGTAAACCCTCTAGCTATTGTTACGGCAATAAGCCTTGGTTGGCTGATATTGAACTACGTAGTCTAGACTCTCATAAGGGAAAAACAGCTTTCATTAAACAAGCCTTTTAACAGCAAGCCAAGCTTGATTAAAATCATATACAGATGAAATCATTTCTTTACAATTCCTTTGTAGTTTGGTGCATCCCCAATAATTCTTGAAGCTTAATAATACTTAGGAGACAGCTGGGGTACTACTTAAAATTCTGTTATTTCCAATTACTGCTCAGAAGTCAAAACACAAAGTATAATTTTGTTCAAATAATTACAGATGTATGAATGTGATACACAAATGTTAGAAGGGTTGGGCAAAAGTAAATGTTACAGAATGCAGGAATTATGGCTTGCTGCCCTATGTGGGATTCCACAGATAAAACCTTAAGGGGGAAAAACTTGTAAAAATAAACAAGGAACATCCTGTGTGTGTTTTGCTCCTTGTTACCTTGTTGGGCTGTCACAACACAAGTGTTTTGGCTAGGATACTGGTTTGGTTTTACTTTGTGTAACACTTGATATTACCTGTACTTTGTCATCTTAATTTATATTTTATGCTTGGTCACTGATTTTTCCATTCTCTACATTTATAGGTATAATATTTAAAAAAACAACTTTTGAACTAAAAGCCTAGGAGACTAGGAAATCCTGTTTATGGCACCAGTCGTGTCAGAAAGGGGAAATGATCTTGGTGCAGTAAATATACTAAAAGAAATCACTTGAATAATTTAGCTCTCTCTATTAACCAGAGCCCATATAAGTGAATATAATCCTACTACAGCATTGATGAGCATCATCAGTATCCCTGATGTAATTTCAGTGTCACACAAAGCTCAGGACTACATAAATGGCAGGGTGGAGGACATTGTAAGTGACTGTTCAATTTACAAACAAAGCAGAAAAACAACATGTAATGGCAATGCCAAATTCCTTTCTGTGGGGGAGAGATTAAGATAGCAGAAGAGGGAACCTTTTACATCCTTCCATTCCAGGGCACCCTGACACAGTAAAGCAGAATTCCAAGCTGTACTATTCAAGGACATCCCGAGAGGGGCCTCCGCTTGGTCTCCTAGTTAGGGAGCAAGGCCAGGACCACAGCCCTGTATACTCTGTGGTGCCACACTGCTGAGTGGGGTGTACATTGCTTTTTTTCAGAGCACCTATTGATGTCTGTGGGCTTTTCCTGACTGAGACTATACCCAGAGCTGTTCTATTGAAAGAGTTTGGTTCAGTTAACTAAGCAAATCCTTCATTGCATGGAAAAAATTGGAGAATTGAGTTTTAGAAGTTTCTGTGCACCCTTCACTGGGATCAGAAGCTAATGTACGAACTCCTGTGAATCCCGAGGGAATATGCTGAAGTTATGATCAACCAGTGACAAGTCACGGCCGTGCAGAGAGCAGGTTATGAATCAATGCAGTTCCATTCAGTAGATAACACTTCATGCAATATTTCCTTCCCCACAAAAAATAGAGACATGGGTTTGCATCTACTAAATCTATCTATAGCTCACCACTGCTTCTGTTGCAGTGTGTGACTGCCTTTTCTCAGGCATTGCTGTGCATGTTTACAGTCAAAGCCGTTTTCTGCTGTAACATTCAGTAAAATAACCAGAAATAAAATATCAACAATGAAGAACAAATAGTAGGCCAGACCCTTGCTGGGTGTAAATAATCTACCCAGATTTCATCGGCTGAGGGTCTGGCTCCTTATTGTTAAAAAATTGTGTTTGCTAATCATTTATATATAATTAACGTATGTTAATTCCATGTCACACAAATATGCACATGACAAATTGTCTTAATCTGAAATATTTGTGGAAGAGCAGTGTAGGTAGAGACCGAACAGATCAAAAAAGGAAGATGAACTTTCCAAAGTGTTTGTGTCCTCTGCAGTTCCCACAAGGTGACAGACAGCTATAGAGGGCTACCCCCCTTTTCTGAACAGAGTGGATAGAGTGTTCAGCCAATCACTCAATTGGTTGTAGTTTAGAAAATATATACGTAAAAAATCAAGGGCGAGCCCTGAGGTTGCTTCAACTTCCACATGCTGCAGATGGCAAAGAAGGGTCAGGGATGTATGTCAGGATGTTTGTGGGAGGGGAACAGAGAAAGACCCTCCCTTCATGGCCAACTGTTAGGTTAGATCAGTGTTCAATAAGTTAACAGCTCCCATTGGGGCAAAACATCTTATACATCAATGTCAGCCATCCTGAGGATTTAACCCATAGTTTTATATCAGCCTTGACCCTTACTCTGCTTATTCTACTTTATTGCAAGTTGAATTTTTTAGATGTCTCTTCTGAAACAATGTTAGTTTATTTTCTTCCTATTAGATCTAATATCTCTGTTATTAGTAAACTGATTTGGACTTGGTTTTCCTTTCTGAAAAAATATATCTCTAGATATATCTTTATGATGAAATAGATATGTCACTTAAAAAGCTAAAATATTTTGTTTTCATTTCCACCCTTACCACTTGTTTCTTTATAAGCTCATGAATACTACTGAACATAAATGGATTGTTTCACAAAACTGGAAAACAAATATTTCCTTGTATATATTTACAGGCACTCTATCTTAAGATGTAACAAGCATACCTGTGTTCTAACTGAACATGATTCTATTTAGAACCATGCTATTTAGAAGCTTGTTGTTCTATGTCCTTCATTTCATGTTATGAAAAATATCACCATCATCTTTCAGCCCTCTTGTCTCTCCTCAATAACTCAGTACTCGTCACACTTGGAAGTGGGACTTAACAGCCAGGAAACCTTGCACAAAGAATGTAATTATAACGCAAGAAAAATGTCCTGAACAGAATCATGATCTCATTATCTTTCAATAGCAGATAATATAAATTTTCTTTTTAATTCACTATAAAATTGTGAATCAGATTGATAGATCAAATCGTATTTAAGCACGTTTGCACTGCCCAGATTGCCTTTAATACTGTTCCACTCTACAAACTAGCGTCTGATACAAAATCCTAAAGTTCTCAAATATACACAAATTCTGATACTCTTTCTTTTAGAAATCACCAGAATTTCTGATATCTGCAAAATGGAAATGTTGAGTTATCTCTTCCTGTATAAAGTATGCATTTATAGAAAAGGGGAAACCTATGCCCTTTAAAATAAGATAAAATTAAAGATAGAGACTTCTTTGAGATTCTTGAAAATAATCATATCCTCCATTTTAAATTCTGGGGTTTTATGTCATAATGCCATATAAAATTGTATCTACTTACATTATGCAACATTGAAATATTTTTTAAAACATCTACGCGTGCCATTTTAATGCACATGATGCTAAGTTAATATTAATGTGTTTTTAATAAAACTAATAAATGAGCCTTTCCAACAGGAAGGTGTAACTTGAGGATACTCTTACCCTAGTTTTAATCCTACATTTTTAACAGTTTCTTTTATAACTTTAGGTAGAGGCTAGGCATTCTCCCCTCCCTCCTTTAGTTAAATGCACTGAGATTCTGCCCTAGGCCCCTTTCTCTTTTTCATTTGCCCTTGGGTGAGTAAGTGGGTTGGTTGGTTAGGTTTTTTTGGATGCCTTATTGCTAATTTAAGTCTAGACAAGTGACATCCAGTTCTACATCTTCCTCAATTGATTTTCTGATCTATTTCCCATCCATATTTCAGCTCATGGTTGTAGCATAATCTCCTTTTACTGTATGCTGCCAGCACTAAAGATCAAATGTATCCCTGGTTGATTGAAGCCAACAGAGGAAAGTTAACAGCAGGGATTAATTTAGGCATTAATGTATACCCTCCTTTTATTATGAGTTATGATGATGATTATTATTTGTGTCTGTTATGCTCACCATATCTGTTTTCTCAACATAAAAGGGCCTTGCCCCCAAAAGACAAAATAAATAGAGCCAGGTAAAAGGTAACAGGGATCAACAAACAAATAACATTGGCCAGGTGATAATTGGCCATATCCTGATCATAGAGAGTTTTTTAATGACACAATTATTGTGCCATTATAGGTACATGGAAGTAACATAGTAGAAGTGGCTCTTCAAGAGAGATTTGAATGAGAAGAAGCCAGTGGCCTTGAATTAGCTTAATTAGGGGACAGCTTGGAAGAGGGTGTGAAGACATTTGTTGGAGAAGCAGGCTGGAATGAAATGGAGGAGACTGAATTGAAAAGGGCACAGGGTGGATAAGTAGGGAGAGTCAGAGTCATGCAGAACCTTGAAAGCAAGAACAAGAGGTTGGAACTTGATACAATAGAGGAAAGACAATGCAGAGGTGCAAAGAGGGATGGATCTGGGAGATCACATGGTTAGAATGACGGAGAAGAAACATGAGAAGAATGGATTTATTAGCTGCCTTTTTCATGAATGAGAGAAATTAACATGGGTTAGAGGGAGGCTGCAGAAGAGGAGGTTGCAGTAATCAGGGCAAGATCTTGAGCAAGAGTTTTAGGTATAGAGATGGAAAGGAAAGGACACATCTTCTCTGGAGAAAGCAGCAGAATTTAGACCTATCTTCGCTATGTGGAGTAAGAGAAATGGAAGGGTCAAAAAGTTTCCATAGGTGATAGGCCTGAGTGACAAAGAGGATGTCGTCATTTTAAACAGTGACGGAGAATGGTCTGGGAGGGAAAGATTTTTTTGGACTTTTGGTTTAAACCCTTTTCTGTTTCTCTGACTTAACTATGCTCCTTCCTTGGGTGAGATTTAGAATGTGATGCCCAGGTAGGGTTGCCAACATTGTACTCGCACAAAACCAAACACCTCGCAGGGAACCTGCCAGCCCTGCTGCGTGGCACCGCCAACCAGACAGTCAATGGCCCAGTCAGCTGTGCTGATTGGAGCTGCCAGGATCCCTTTTTGATCGGGTTTTCCAGTTGAAAACTAGACACTTGGTCACCTTATGCCCAGGGAGAGAGGGCCTAAAGTGGTTGTGAGCCACCTATACCGTGGGGGTCTGATTAAGTTATAGCAGCCTCCCCAAGCTAAGAGACGTAGCACTGTCCTGAATCTGTGCTGCCGTCACTCTGCAGCAGCCATTCCTCCTTGTCCCAAGATCCACCGTTACACCAGGGCTTGTAAGAGAGTGCTCAGAATGCAGCCTTACAGCTGTTTTCTACAGTGTCTGCACCAGGGAGGGAGTTGTTCCCCAACTGGAAATAGGACTTTTAGGGCCCTTTCATGCCACTCTGGCCCTTTCATCCAGAAACCCTTTCATCTGGCCCTTTCATCACTCTACCTCTCTTTAATGCTTGCCTTGAAAACTTTCTTTTCTCTTTAGCTTATGAGTAACTCTTTAAAATATATTATGGTGGTTTTATACAGTTATATATATAGTGGGCTAAACTAATGACGTCACACCAGCAATGAATTTTGCCCATTACTTTGCATCGTGTTGTTGTAGAATTGAATAAAATGATTTTTAAAAGAAAAATTTTAGGAAAGCCCTATCAGTTTTTAAAAGCATATTTGTAATTATTGTTCATTTACCAGAGCATTTACTATGTTCTCACCACTTTCTAGACACTGAAGAACAGATAGTTCCAATTTTAGGGAACTTAAAATCTAAGGCAGTAGTGGGCAACCTGCGGCCCGCAGGCTGCACGTGGTCCGTCAGGGTAATGTGCTGGCAGGCCGCAAGACAGTTTGTTTACATTGACTGTCTGCAAGCCCGGCTGCCCGCAGCTCCAGTGGCCACGGTCCGCTGTTCCCGGCCAATGGGAGCTGTGGGAAGCAGCAGCCAGCACGTCCTTGTGGCCAGCGCCACTTTTCGCAGAGCCCATTGTCCAGGAATGGTGAAACGCGGCCACTGGGAGCTGCAGGCAGACAGGCTTGCAGACAGTCAACGTAAACAAACTGTCTCATGGCCACCACCAGCAGACTGTCCTTATGTGCTGCAGGTTGCCCACCACCGATCTAAGGAATGGAAAAGACCTAATAGGTAGACAGTATATTCTCTGGTGCTTTGTCTGATAATCTGGCAATCCACTATGTATTCGTAAGAGCCCTCTAGATTACTGTGCCTGCTCTAATTTGGCTATTTACATCCAGTTCATATGCCTGCTCTATCATCTCCAACTTTATTTTCTATTATGCTTATCACAGTTGTGCCTAAGGCCCACCATGAATGGGGCCCCATTGCGCTAGGCACTGTACAAGCACGGAGTAGCCGACTGC
Organism: Chelonoidis abingdonii; assembly: GCF_003597395.2. Lineage (NCBI taxonomy): Eukaryota > Metazoa > Chordata > Testudines > Testudinidae > Chelonoidis > Chelonoidis abingdonii. Next base: position 28,081,257 of record NC_133775.1, read on the forward strand.
CTCTGCCTGGAGAGTTTACAGTCCAGCTAGAGAGGACCGAGGGTGAGGTGTAACACACAAGCAGAGAGAGCAGAAAATGTAATGTTTGTTGTTGTTGTTTTGGTGGGGATATTGATTTAAAAAGGGCTTCGCTAAATGGAAAGAAAAGTAAAGGGAGAGGAGTCATTGAAGGGAAGAGGGACCGGGCAGGGGAAAAGAGGGTAAGGTTTTGAGTGAAACTCAAGAGAAGAGCCTGGAGGGGGGAGGAAGGGTTGGAGCAAACAGCCAATCAGCATAGGGCAGAGAAAATCCAGTCAGAACTGTAGACAGTTCTCTGAATACCCAGAGGTCCCTGTTTTGGCTGCGTTTGCAGCTGCTTTTACTGGCAAGAGTCACTGCCTGATTCTTCTCTGCAGTTTTCCCCCAAGGCCAAGTGGCCAGGGAGAAGAGGCACACTGCCTAGGTCCTAGAATGCCCTAAAGTGCAAAGGTGGGGTCTCTTCTGTACAGTTCTGGGTCAGGAGAGGTACTGTGGGGAGGGGTGGGCCAAGCTGTACCTCATTTTGTCCCCTTCCCTCCGAGTGCAGCAAGTCCCTGCCTTGGCTACTTCAACAGCTGCTTCTCCTGCCTGAAGTCTGTGGCTGGCTCCTCTCTGCAGTTTTTCAATCCAACAGTTTTATCTACAATAACTTTTCTTTAAAAAAGTTCAAACTTATATTTAAATCTGAGATACAAATAAAAGCTTGGGGAGGATTTATGTCTTTTTGAATAGCAAATTGAAAGCCTGAGCAATGCATTATTTATCTGTAACATCTTAATTCTTGAAAAGTAGGAGTATCAAATTACCTTGTTGAGAATAAATGCATTGAAACAACTTGTAATTACATGCCTGTTTTGTCTGCATTTGGGCAAAGCATTAGCTTTTGCTGTTCACTTTGCGACTGATAAAATCAAATCACATGCCATCCTGACCAAACAGCATACAGATGTGCATGAAGGTAAAGGAAACAAATTAAGGCAAGGTCTGGTAATGTTGCTTTTACCATTTGTTTAAAGGCGGTTGCTAATAATTTCCATAATAATAGAAAGGTTACGGGCACAAATGTGGAACAGAGGGATGGCTGCAAAAGTGATTCATTCTGGAGTAATGTGAATGCTAATGCATGTCCTCCACAGGTGATCATAACCTGGAGGGGGGCAAAGAGAGTAAATATTTCTTCTTCAAACCATGCAAGGTTTAGCACAGTGATTTATAAACCACAACACATCCTAGCTTGGAAAAAAATCATTAATTAAGTAGAATGGCTTGTGATATTATTTGTTCCCTTTTTTATAGTTATTTTATAGCTAAAGACAGGATAATAAATTGCATTGGTTTTAATCATTTATGGAGAGTCCTGTTATAATGTGAGAATATTAACTTTAGTGTGAGTTTTAGTTTGCTTATACTGACAATAATACTACATTTCTTTTACATATAAAAAAAGCATTGTAGGACCCCAGTCCTTCCACAGAAAAAACTCCCACTGAAACTAGTAAGAGTTTTGCCTATGTATGGTCTGCAAGATTGGGCTCCAAAAACAATGGGCTTGCTACTCACTTATATTAAGGCCACTTGACACCACTCTGGCAATGTAAAGATCCCTTAAAGTGACTATATGTTACATTTTATATTCACCTCCAGGTCCCCTTACTCTGCCAGAGTAGATGTAACCTTAGTGTAAATGAGAGTTAGACTCAAAATGTCAGAAAGTGCTCCTGTGATTCCCCTTACACAATTGCCAGTATTTTTAAAGGGCCTATATCAGGGACTTCCTGTCCCTCTGAGCCGCATTCAACAAACTTCAGAAGTTCAAGCGCCGGAGCACAACTTCCAGGAGCTGTCAGTCCCACTTCTGCTGAAGCCCCAAGACCAGAGAATAGGAGGGCCAAGGGGGCTTGCGAGCCTCACTTTAATGGTAAAAGATGCACATGACTTGCAAGCCACAGTTTGGCCATCCCTGGCCTATCTATTATAAGAAATAACTATGAACCTCCAAACACCACCAGCACGTAGATTAAAAGTGGTACAGAAACTAGATACGTTGGATTGAAGGGAAGGAAGAAACTAGTGGCTGATATACTCAATCATCTAGATGAAAATATTCCCCTTCAGTTCCAATTTCCACATGATAAAGGAAAAGCATATGAGGAGAAAAGCTGGGTAAACAAGCTGCACATCAAAGCTCTTGTATTGAGAAGAGTATTTGGATTTCCCCTGAGATGTCATCAGTTTTTCATGAATGATCACTGACTGTCTCAGGAAGTTATGTAGGAGGATATTTAATGAATGTCTCTTCTATAATAAAGGGGATAAAGCTTCTTGGTAACAGCTTTGCATTAGGTTTTCTCCTTTAATTTCACTTTAACACATCTGGACTGTTGTCTGTTGTGATTCGATTTTACAATCCTAAAGAGAGCAATGCAAATCATCAATGAAATGTTTTCTGGTTAAGGCCATATATAGCTGAATTGAATTCCTTCTTGACCAGAGCTCTTAAGTAATATAAATTTACTCAGATTTCCAGATACTTTTTATCACTTAGATTTTAAAACTTTAGGAAACGGTATCTCCTATCTCAGACCCTTTATTAATGGCCAGTTGTAAATGACTTTAGCAAATGGAACACCATTTGTCACATTTCTAACAAGTGGTATGCTGTACTGTATCTCTAGCCCCACCACTTAATTTAACCATTGAGATTTATAGCTTGTCATCATCTCCTCTATCTTTCTGTTCCTTCTTTGTGCATTCCCAAATGCTAAAACAGGTTGTTGGTGGTTTTAGGTATGAGTTTTTTTAAGAATAAAAGTGAAGACATTTACTTTTAAGTGCATTGTAAAACATGCATTCTACTCTTGTCACTATATACTCAACCCTTCTGTTGGCTTTTTCTCCCCCTTTTAATTGATTCCCCACATTTTCTTGATATTTCATGAATGGAGCCCACTATTTTAGGATCTCTTTCAAAATACTCCCAATGTAATTCAGTTGTAATTATCCTGTATATACACTGTTTGTTTGCTACTTTGAAACAAATGTGTGTGTGTGTGTGTGTAT
>NC_133775.1:28084371-28150355 GCF_003597395.2 Chelonoidis abingdonii
TATATATATATATATATATATATATATAAAACCTTACATTGTCCAGACTGGTTGGTTTGCCAGACAGCAGGCAAGCTATGCAGCAAATAAAAATCCTTTAATTAAACTTGATATTAGCTCTTTCTTCAACATGCCACCAAACTTGTGTCATCAGCAAATTTCACCACTTAGTAGCCTGATCCTCAGTCTGGATTATATAGATTTTGTTATAGGTTACAGACAAAGGATATGATTCATATACAGCACATTAAAAGCATCAGCCATCCAAGAAGTGACCCCCACTAGCTTCAGTTAAAGCTTCTCTCAATCAAACATCTGTTCTGTGTTTGTTTTTGTTTGTTGTTTGTTTGCATAAGAGACCTAAGAATTTGGCCATGGGCTTGCTCACCCTTTTTTTTTTACAGCTAAATTAGATGCCAAAAACTTGTCTGTTGTTCTTCTGTCATTATTCTACTGTTAGTAGTCAACACAGTCCTAATCTCCAGCCAAAGTAGTGAGATTTCTGGCCTTTGAAGCCAGTGTTATTATTTTTCTATAGACTGATCATCGAGTCCTGAAGCAAACATTATGCCTACAGCAATATATAGGCCTGGGCTACACTAGGAATTTACTTCAGTATAGCTACATCTGTCTGGGGTGTGAAAAATCCACACCCCTGAGAGACACAGCTATACAAACCTAGTCCCCGGTGTAGACCTGCTCTCTAGGTAGATGGGAGGTGGATTACCTACGCTGATGGGAGAAGCCCTCCTGTTGGTGTAGATAGTGTCTATACTGAAGCAGTTCAGTGGTGCAGCTGGACTGCTGCAGTATTTTAAGTGTAAACAAGACCATAGTTACAGGAGCGGCGCCCGGGTTTCTGACGCCCTAGGCGGATGGCCATTTCGCCGCCCCCCGCAGGTCCAGTGGACCTACCGCAGTCATTTCGGTGGGCGGTCCGCTGCTGGAAAGGCTCTGGTGGAGCTGCCACAGTCATTTTGGCAGGCGGTCTGCTGGTCTAAAGGCTCCGGTGGACCTGCCGCAGGCATGACTGCGGTAGGTCCACTGGAGCCTTTAGACCAGCGCACTGTCCGCCGAAATGACTGCGGCAGCTCCACCGGAGCCTTTAGACCAGTGGACTGTCTGCTGAAATGACTGAGGCAGCTCCACCGGAGCCTTTCCAGCAGCGGACCGTCTGCCGAAATGACTGCGGTAGGTCCACTGGACCCGCGTGCTGCCGCCCCTGGCAAAATAGCGCCCCCCAAAAATTCTGGCGCCCTAGGCCATTGCCTAGGTCGCCTAAATGGTAGCGCCGGCCCTGCATAGTTATAATATCCCTAGATTACAAACATTTGGCCTGTTTCTACAATGCCTTGCATCTTGTGAAGTCATATACAATGTGCATATATAATGTTGCCCCCTCATAATTCCCCACTCACCCCAGAGGTAGCATTTTGAACTCACTTTGCACTTACTGTGCCCAGATGTAAATGACCATACACAGTGCAAATCAGCAAAGAATCTAATAAAGCTATAATATGTCCACAGTCTTTCAGCCCACAGAGATTAAAGGTTGACAAACCTATAGACTCAGACAAAACACTGTGTGGCATTGTCTTTGTACCATCTCACCATCAGGCCAGCTATGTTTTCTACACTGAAAGAATTCTTAAACCATTCCAGTGTGATTCTTTGAATCTCTGTAACTACAGGCTTAAGCAGGAGCTTGTCATGTGAAAATGGCATAAGAAGCTTTTTGAAATTCCAAATAAATAATATCATATGACTGTAATCTTCTCAAAACAAAGCAGAAAAAAATCAAGGCAACTATTTAGGTAGAATTATGGTTTCAAATGTCTACCTTTTTAATGGCATGAAAGAGAAAAATGCAAACTATGTACCCCAGCAGTAGTCTGTAATCTCAGTCAAGATTCATGAACTCTCCATGTTTGCCTGTAAAATTGTCCAAGTTTGGGTAGCAGCTCTCACACACTCTTTAATATGAGCTTTCACTCAATGAAGCAGGTAGGGCCCTGAAACAGTTTCACTTTCCCCAGGGTGTCTAAAGAACCCAACTCCAAAGCTGGGAAATAAGCCAAGAATAATAGGAGGTGGAAAACTGGTCATTGACCCACAGATGTCTGACTTAGTCTCCTTTAAAGCTTTAGGATGAATGCCAAATGGTTTTCTAAATGTAAAGGTGTGGTGATATCATAGGGATCATTCTAATTAGAAGTAAGAAAGGCCTTTTGAATTTGAATAAGTCAAATTCAATTCTGGAAAAAGCAGAAACAACTACATTAAAGTCAACGCAGTTGCATGTGTTTACACCAGGTCTGAATTAAGACATATGATGCCACTTTGTCCATCCTTTTTCTTAATTCCAGATTATTTCCTACAACAGGTTCTTGAGTGCTCTAAATTTCTCATGAGATGTGACTTCCACCACTTCACTTTGAAAGTGATCTCACTGTATATGTAGTCCAAAATCACATTTGTTTGTTTTTCTACTTCCATATCATATTGCAGACTTTATTTAATTTGCAGTTCACCACTAATCCCAAGTCTTTTTCAGCATTAATGCCTTCCAAGCACTGTCTTCCTCCCATTGTATATTTATGTTTCAGATTATTTCCCTTAAAATACATTACTCTGTTGTTTTCTATACCAAATCTTATTTTGTTTTTATTTTTTTAATTTTCTGCTTATATATCTAACCTCTCTAGATGTCTTTATATTTTCTCACTACTGTCTGCAACTCTTCCAATTAAGCAATATGTAATTAAGGTGCATTTTCCCCTTTCTTCCAGATCATTAATAAAGATGCTAAAATTAGACCTAACATCAATCTGTGTGATACCCCACTGGACACATCCACTTACCTTGATATATCAATATGTTCTTGGCATAATACCTCAACTTACCTTCCTGAGGTCTCCTGCTATATTGAAACCTACGTCTGTTAACTGCATACACAGACAATCTACTTCGATAAGATTTCTATTCCCCTCACTAGGTCACTGCCTGTTTAGCCTCTATATTCCTTTTTTTTGCTAGCCATCATACATTTTCACGAGTACTGTATAGAGTAATGTTGTCTCTGTTATACTGGGAAGCACAGCAGAAAAGACAGCATCCTAGTCCTTCTCAGGAAAGAGCTCTGACTTCTATTTAATCACTGCATTAGCGCTACTCACGGCTAGCAGCAGGCTCTAATATCACCGTGATATTTCTGTAAACAGTGCTTTTCCAATTTCAGACACAATTCTAAGATCATAATCTAAGACATTCTCTCTGGAGATGTCTTTGCACATAAACACACTGCAATAAGTGAGCCCTCTGCTAGGGTCATCGGGACCAAAGTGAACAAAAAAACCCCCCATCTGCACTGCTCTTATTTCAGCTAGTGACCCAACCTTACCCTTTAAATACAGTAGGATCAACATAGTGGGGCACGACCTCAATGAGGTGTGTTATCATTTTTACTCTGCTTTAATTTTAAAACTTTGAGAGTTCAGCAACAATGTTTGTTGCATCAAGTGTCTAGATTATGGTAAATACGTCTATGGAGAAGGTATATTTAATTATTAGCAACTTTATACTAAGATTCTATGGTTAAAATGGCAAAATGTCTGAAGTAAATGGTTAGCATACAAGAATGATTATTCGTTCAGTATTCGCTAGTTCTAGCTGAATCTCCAGCAAACATTTATTGCTGTTCCAATCCACATCAGTCTGTTTTCAGACTCAGGCTACTCCTAGGCTACTCTGTAAACCAGCTTGACTATTAAAATAGGAACAGCAAAGATTTCTCCCATGTAAAGTCATCAATTTTTTTTCATGTTTTGAGACTTCTTCCACAGATGTTATGAAGACAGGAAGGTGACCATGTTTTTATTATAGTGGTTTTTTTGGTCTGAGGTGGGGGCACAAGAACACAATGTCTCTTTTTGTTCATTGTACCAAGAAATTCCCTCCTGAGTCCATCAAGTGTGACCTAGCAAATAACTTGGATGTATTCAGACATAAACATGGCATGAATAAAATATGCTGTGATTGTTTGATACAGGTACATTTTCACAAAGAGAATATTTTTGTCTTTACTATGCCTACAAAGGTAACTTCCTGTCATGATAACTCATAACTGTTCCATTTTCATTTAATGAATGACTAAATATAAACCGTATTTACTGGCATGCTGTGTTTATTGTGACAATAGGCAGGTCGTAGATTTGTTAGCATGAAGATATAACTTTAAATGTTGCTTATATTTCAAGTGACATCTGTAGGACAAAGAGAGTGAGATAATATCTATCTTTTATTGGACCAACTTCTGCTGGTGAGAGAGACAAGCTTTTGAGAGACACAGAGCTCTTCTTCACAACTACAACTACACTACATCTATCTCTAAGACAAAGGCAGATTCCAGATGTGGAATAATTCATTTCATTGCTTCTATTTTTTGGTGACACTTCCACACAAACAGACATTATTATTTTACTTGAATAACACATGGATTATTAAAATGCTGTTTTGCAGCCGAAACAAAGAGCATGTTGTGAAACTTGAATTGTTAAGTATAAACATTTCTTGATGTACCTAAGGTTTCTGAAGAATACTAATAAAAAAGACAAATTACGGCATAAAGGCCACGGTAATATTACTGACCGCTATCATACGACCAATGCAAATTAAATAAAATATACTGTAATTTCAGAGGTATCTGAAGGAATGAGGCAAGGCCACATCACCTAAAGGTCAACAAATTTTAATATAGTCCACAGAGTTCTCATACAGCAGCAGTGGCTTCCCTTAGAGTTAAGGTTGCCAACCTTCCAGGATTGTCCCAGAGTCTACAGGAATTAAAAATTAATTTTTAATTAAAGATTATGTCATGATTAACTCTCCAGGAATACGTTGAACCAAAATTGGCAACCGTACTTAGAGCCCCTCAAAAAAACAGGTGTGAAAGGTCAGTAGTATTTGCATCAAGTATGTTAAATCTGTTCAATAAGAATCATGCACAAATAGATAAAGATGTCCTCAGTTTGGTTTTGAGGAATGGAAGGTTAAGAAATTTCACCAGTATTTATGTGGATGACCCAGATTGTCATCCTCAGACATTTGCCTTCAACCCCAACAAAAAGTATGGCTGCTTCATACTTGCAGTGTTTTGCTTTGTTGCTTAGTGAGTACCAATATAAAAAGAATATATGAATATAGCAAATATTACAATACTGACCAGTTTTAATTTTTTGACTAAGTTGATTTTCATGAACGATTTAAAAGTTTTTGCTTTTTCAAAAAAATTCACAATTTTGAAATAATTGAAATTGAAAATTGTCATTTTACTGAAAACCAAAGGATGAAAAGCATTTCAATAGTGTTTTTATGTTTTCAATACAAAAATGTTTTAAAAATGTAACAGCACAACATTCTTCACTGCAATTTTCAATGTTCACAATATTGTTTTAAAAAGCCATTTTTGGAAAGAAGCCATTTTTCAATGCAAAAGCTTTTGTCTGGGAAACATCAATGAGCTGTACCCATTGATAGTCCCAACCACCACTGGACAGCAAAGAATGATCTTTCTATTTCAAGTAGAGACTTTACCAATCACCTGTGTGATGCTGAAAAAAGCAACCATGAATCCATAGGTTTATGAGACCACTATGAAGGAATAAATATCTTAACACATTGTACGTGTGCCTCACACTACAGATTCTCCACAAGAAAGTCTAAAGATGCTATATCCCCGACCAAAAAATGCTCAGCTCCAAGTCTCTGATAGTTTCACCACTAATACTATCAGTCTCAATGTGTCTGATCACAGATGTTGCGGTGGCTCAGAGGTGATCTCTGAGATAGATCTTTGCCAGCCCATTCAGGAATTTAACAAGTAGCATCACCCCTGAAAGTCAATCAGAACTGCCATCGTTGTCTACAGCAATCTTGTGTAATGGACTCCCGTTTGATGTATCCCACTTAGGAGGGGACCTGTTGTCCAATGAATAACTTTTGTTTGGCCTTCATCTTCTGTCTGAGGTAGAATGCATTAAGTAGTTCATCTTGAAGGTAAACATGGCTTAAGGTGGCTAACTCCTGATATGAAAGGAATAGGTGCAGTCTCCTAGCTAGCTAAAGTTGATACAAAGATATTCTTTCATTATTGTTTCAGAGTAGCAACCGTGTTAGTATGTATCCGCAAAAAGAACAGGAGTACTTGTGGCACCTTAGAGACTAACAAACTAGTTATGTGACTCCCGATCATGCTCAAATAAATTTGTTAGTCTCTCAGGTGCCGCAAGTACTCCTGTTCTTTTTTCATTATTGTGTTTAAGGTGCATGACTAGCTCTGAGTCCAGAAAGACTTTGATTCTGCTTACTTATTGGCTACTTCAGGACAGATGGCCTTCATAGGTGGTACATTCTTAGTTTTTTGCCACTTCCTCAAAGAATTTTTCCACTTCCTATTCTCATCATCTCCGTTTTCCCTGAGTTAAACTTGAAACAGCTATCCCTCTTCCACATTCAGATTTCCTTCAAGCACTGGGATAGTTGTACTGAATACAGAAGGGATTTAGAAGTAGGTATCATTATTATATTCTTGATATCGTAGCCAATTATTTCTAAAGGAAATGACAGAACTGAGTTCTGCGGGATACAACAAGTGAGATCCCTACAGGTGGACATCGTCAGAGAGGAATAAACAAAGCTAGCTTTAGGCAATTTCATCCATCTCTGCAATGTCTTACAATAGCATTTTAGGGTTCACTGTGCCAGAAGTCACTGAAATGTCAAGTAATATTAACATGAAAGTGCATAGCTATGGAGAGATCATCCATCAGTGCAACCAGCCTTTTCTCATGCTCTGACTGGAAAGGATGTATAACATTGGCAAATGACAGGTGTGTCTGGCATTAACTCATTGCCACTTTTTCAGGAAGTTTGTCCAGAAACGAGACGGTGATTATTAGAGAGTAGTTGCCAGCGTTACTTGCAGTGAGTGCTGGCACGTTTTGTAGGGGCACTGGTAAAATGCCTACCCTGAACACAGGCATTACAGATATTGGGCAGCAGCATCTTTGATTAGCTTAAGAGTTCTGTATGGATAATATCAGAAGTGGAGCTGATTGAAAAATTTCAGATGAAAAGTTTTTTCATTGGAAAATATGGTTTTGTTGACATTTTTTTGAGTTTCTGAAGAGACCTTTCAAAACACAATGAAACATTGGTTCAGACTGAACCAATTAGTTTCTAATTGGCATTTTAACTTAATGTAATTTGAATGTCATTTTACTTTGAAATGTCAGTTAAAAATTTGAATTGCTGTATCAGAACAAAACATTTCTGTTTGGATTGGGGTTATTATTTTTATTTTTAATCTCAAACATTTTTATATTGACATTTCCAAATTTATAATTTTTGTTAGAACTTTTCTTTCCATGAAAATTTTCAATATTTTGACTTTTCATCCTCAGTCAGGACCAAAATATCAGAATTTATCCAGGGAATTCGGATCTGTTTTCTGACCAGTTTGACCAGCTGTGATCACAAGGTAGTTTATTGGCAGAAGTACCTTAACAAGACAACAGGTATATAAAATTATTACTTCATTTTTCTTTTTTTTATTTTCTTTTTGTCACAAGGACCTATTAGTTGAAAGTTCATTTGCATCTCATAGTGATTGGTAGCAAATTCAAAAAAGGAGTAGCCCACACATAGAATGCAAACATACCAGAAAAACTGAAGCGTGAGATTCACAAGTGGGGTGTGTAAGTATATATGTGTCCCATGCATTGCTCACTAAAGATACTGTGAAGTCCAGGAGTTATCTGATTGATATGAGACTTTTCTAAAAATTGTATTACCTCTTTTTCCAAGATTAGATCTGTGTATGCAAATCTTGACCCACACAGTGAAGGGAATAATTCGCAGGTTGGGTAATGGACACAAAAGTAGGCTTTTGGCTAAATAGAGTTTTCCTGTTTTAGGGTTCATGCACAAATCCGTTATTTCGGAGACTATCATTTCTGCCAAGTTGTCAGTTTTCTATCAGTTGCTTTTTACTGTACAGAAGAAAACTGCAAACCTGCCAAGTCTGAGTCTTTAGAAGTGAGACTCATTTTGTTCTTTAGAAAAAGTCCAGTCTTAAGCTGTCTCATTCCTTCAAAATAAACATTCCCAATGTGGTTCAATGGGGAATTAAAATTTTCATTCTTTCTTTCTTTCTATGAAAGTTTAATTCCTCTAGGTGCTGTTACCTACACACTCTAAAAACATACCAGGTAAGGCTAACCCAAGATAATCTCCATTCACTGTAATTATCTAGGGAGACCTGTGATGCTTAAAAATAACAGCATGAATTGCAAAGGATTTTCAATGCCTATGTTTAAAAGTTCTTTGTTTAAACAAACGTTCATGAAGAAGTTTTCAGAAGAATTCAGTGCTTTTCCCTTTTATTCACTGTGGTTGAGTTAAAGACAATCCTTGAGGGCATTTACTTTTACATGTTTAAAATAATCATTAAGTATTTTGACAGCAACAGAAATCAAAGGTAGTTGAGTTTCACAAATATAACTTGTGTTTATCTCCCCAAGTTTAAGAAGGAACCAGATAGGATGTATTCCATTATTATTAAGCATTAGCAGTTGTTTAAAAGCTCTTGAATTTGCAGTGTGATGTATCCAAATCACAGATTGTATATTATTCCCTGGTCTCATTAGAGCTTCCAAGGAGAAAGTCATCTTTATTTCTACAAGCTACTACTGTATCTGCCAATAGAATTTATGGTGCAGAAGTGATGGTTAACTCCTACTCCTTTAAAGCATATTTTTTCTTAGAGACCTTGACAGGTTAGCCATAGCGCAAAAGCTTAGTTTAACTTCTGATTGAAGAAGATGAAAAAAGATATTTTGCAAAGGTACAGTAACAAAATTAAAGCCTGACTTATACAAACCTATAAGGTAATAAACAACCTGATATACCAGATATTGAATTCCAGCTATTATTCTATAATTGTTATTTATTATTTGTATTACCATAGTATCTAGGAGCCCTAGTTGTGAATCTGGGTCCTATTGTGCTAGATGCTGTACCAACACAGAACCAAAAGATTGTCCCTGAACCAGAAAGCTTACCAAATACTTGTCAATTAAAATATACACTTGAATTGAGCAAAAGTGGCTCAGTGGTTTGAGTATTAGCCTGCTAAACCCAGAGTTGTGAGCTCAATCCTTGAGGGGGCTGCTTAGGGATCTGAGGCAAAATCAGTACTTGGTCCTGCTAGTGAAGGCAGGTGGTTGGATCTGATGACCCTCCAGTTCTATGAGATAGGTATATCTCTGTATTTTTAATCAGTTAATTAATAAAATATATAAATACTAATAAACACGTATTTTAAAATAGTCTAATTACACTCTAGTACTAATATAGACTATACTAGACTATATTAATATTTCATCATATAACTCTTGTGTTAGTATCTAGAGGCCCCAGTGTATCGGGCACAGTACCAATACATAGTAAGACCTAGTGTCTGACAGACAGAAGGTGTCAGGGAAAATGGGGGCCCCCTTTAATGTCTCCCTAGAACATCTGCACTGCTCATAATTGTGTGCTCATAATTGTGTTCTCACAATGGCCCAAGTTGTTGTGTCACAGAAAAAATAGGGTAAATGCAGGACCTCATGTGAGGAGGGCTGAGTGGTACCCAGTGGAATGCCAGGGGATGATGGACTGAACTAACACAGAAGGTAGGAGACACCAGAAGAGGTAAGAAAGCAGAGATCACTCTCACTAAAAAATGTGTAAGACTAGGCTTCTGTGCCCATATATAACCAAAAGTTGGGTTTACATCAGATTAAATGAAAGGCACTTTTGTTGATTTCAGACACTGACATAGCTGAATAGTTAAAAATTGCCTATTCTAGACTTATATTGTAGAACTGCTGCATGAATGCCATTCATGCTAGCTAAAACTGTTCCAAGAGTGCTTCTGTTTATCACACATTCCATTTTTGGAAGATTTTTTGAAAGCAGAATAATACTATTATGAGCTGCATTAAACCTTGTTATGGGTTGCATTAAAACCTCATTGAAACTGATGAGTAAACGTGCTCTTCACTTAAGATTGCAGTAAGAAACAGTTAAGGCACAGCGCAACACTGAAAACAAAGCCTACTGGTGTCTTCCCAGAAACTAGCATCATGTGGGTGAAGGATTTGATTAGGTACTGTCTGGCCAGGTGCAGGGGTATGGCGTGCGGAGGGAGGGATGAGAGAGAGAGAGAGAGAGAGAGAAAAGCTGGGGGTATAGATAAGAAAAAAAAAAAGAGACTAAGAGCAGAGAAAGAAAGAGAAGCAGAAGCCTGTAAGCCAGATGTGCATATGACCCTGGAAGAAGCCTAGAGTCGAGTCAGGTTACTCTGAAACCTGGTTTGGGAGTGTTGGCTGAAAGAAACTTGGGCCTGTAAGCTAAGTAACTGCTCCTTTTGCTGTTGGCTTCTCCTGTGTTTACAGAAGCAGGACTTAGTTTGTACATTCCTTGTAAACAAACAAGATTGCATCAAAGAAAATACTAGACTCCATCAGTAATTTCTGCTCCCAACTGGAAATCCTCAGGGCCTGAAACTTTGACCAGCCAATTGGGTCAAGAAAGAATAACAATATACCATAACATTTAACCTGTCATGCGGGCATGGACGGACCATTCTTTTAACAGAAAGTCAGTGTTATTCAGTGGAGTTTACCCTTTAGGGAGTTCTTGTCCTGTGTAGAATCAGTGGAAATTTACAGGCTCCAGAAATGTGCATGTAGATTTGGTCAAGAGTCTACCTCCAACACTTTCTCTCGGCTTTCTGCAGCCCCCTCTTATTGGCATGTTTCCTGAGATGTGATTCAATTGCAAAGAGGAAAAATACTGACTGCATAATTTAAATGAAAGGGATATGTTGTGCCACATTTTCATTAAAATTGTAGAAAAAAAAACAAGCTGCATGGAGTGTAAGTGAGATCAGAATAGAGTCCAAAGTGCTATCATTACATATGATAGGTTTTTTGTAGCTCAATAAAGAAGATGTCCTGTATTTACTAAAAAGCATTGAAAATGCTGGTCATGATGGAAGGAAAGATGCAAACAGTGTAAGGTTCTCTTCCCCCACCAACTCCGTTTCCCCCCCGCCCCGAGTGTTTGGTCTTACATTTCTCTAGCAAACAGTTTTACATTCCCTTAGGTAGATGGTGGGCCAAAAAGATATAACAAAGATCCGCAAGACCTCAGCTTACTTTTACAACTCTCCCCTGAAGAATAACAACAGGGAGTCCAGTGGCACCTTAAAGACTAACAGATTTATTTAAGAAAATAAATTTCACTCCATGCATCTGAAGAAGTGTGTTGTTGTTTTTTTACTCATGAAAGCTTATGCCCAAATAAATCTGTTAGTCTTTAATGTGCCACCAGACTCCTCGTTGTTTTTGTGGATACAGGCTAATGGCTACCCCTCTGATACCTGAATCATAATAAAATTTTGCTTAATAGTTTGAGGGACAGTTGCAAAAGTTGCATGAAAAGTGCCTGAAATGACAGGCAACATACTGAAGGTCACATTTGCAGAAATTCTGGGAAAAAATCAACATTTTTGCCTTTTCCTACCTATAAAATAGCCTATGCCTGCCCTTGCTTCTCTGCTTGCAGAGCCAGAAAAGGGTGAGGTCAACAGGGTTTTGTTTTGTTTTTCCTCTCCTTGGCAAATATAAATAAGCATCTATGACCCTTTGAGCCCATTCCACCACTCCTGGAGCCACTTTCTTTAAACAATATGTTAGTGTAGGATCCACATGTTCTCCCCATCAGGCTATGTGCACAGCATCCAAAAATATTAGAGTAATTTTCACTCCTTTGATTAAGTTTTCTCCCCAAGTTTGAGTTTCAGCTATCACATCATCTTTTATATAAAACACACATATATATATAAGCATTAGGATAGCTATTTATCTATATAGTATGAGGCCAGAGCCTCAGGAGCCATGCAGTTGTTTTGGCATGCAATGCTGGCAAAATATGACCATAATGCCAGCATAACTGTCCCTCAGAGGATCAACCCAGTGAAGAAGTGGTTGTTGGTTTTGCAGAGGCAGCGAAATGGATTCTTCTGCACCTCTTCTCCTTACACTTAGTATGGGGAGGTGGCGCCTCACCAATGCCCAGCCATTGGCAACCAGCATGATTTAGAGCAGCCTTCAAGATTATTTAACCTATTCCAGGTTATCAGCACAGAATGAGCTCATGATTGGAGCAGTGAAAAACAGGCTTTATTCTATCTTTGCATTTGCTGCCTGGCCTGTGCTGTGTGCTCCTCAGTTGAAGGACGCATATCTTTATCTCGCTCTGTCTTTTTAGTGTATTCTCTGGTGATCATTGCTTACACTTTTGGCCACATTTGTTATATCTTGTTATGTCTCATCATGTTTGCTGCTATTCATAACCCTGGCTTCCAGCAGCCTAATGGGATGGCATGTAACTGAATTTAACACAACAGAATGTATCAAAAATATTTTTTTCCAAATGTTTTTCTTTATCTGCCAGGATGTTAGGTAGTGAGCCATGAATCTGTGAAATGGGGAAACAGAAGCTGTACAAGCAGTGAAATACTTCTGCTGTTTGTGAACTAGTAAGCAGATTTCTTCCAAGTAAAACACAATTTCAATTCAAACATTTGTTAGAGCTATTACCATGCAAATGCTTCATGTTCTCAGGGCTTGGCTACACTTGCAAGTTGCAGCGCTGGTGAGGAGGTTACAGCGCTGCAACTTACCAAGTGTCCACACTTACAGAGCTCAGCCAGCGCTGCAACTCCCTTCCTGCAGCGCTGGCTGTACACCTGGTCTGCTACGGGTGTAGCGAATCCAGCGCTGCTGATGCAGCGCTGCTCATCAGGTGTGGACACTCACCAGCGCTGTTATTGGCCTCCAGGGTATTAGGAGGTATCCCACAATTCCTGTATACAACAAACCGGAAGGTACTCCCCGGAGCTACTTATCTAAAAAACAAACACAGCTGCTCTTTGCTGCAGCGAGCGAGCGAGCCGAGGCTTTGGAATGTTCACAGCTGTTTGCTTGAGGAGACAAACAGCACGGCGGGGGGAAGGGAGTCCGTCGGAGAAGCTGCTTATCTGGTCTGAAGCCTTTTTACATTTAAGAGTGATTGAGAGAGGGGTGGGGGAAATGGCCAGAATTTGCAAGGCAGGGAGCTCACAGTGTCTGCTCCAAAAATCCGCTCTCTCTGTCTCCCCGACGCTCCCTGTCACACTCCACCCCACCCCCCTCTTTTGAACTTGCAAGGCAGGGAGCTGTCACAGTGTCTGCTCCAAAAATCCACTCTCTCTGTCTCCCGCAAGCTCCCTGTCACACTCCACCCCACCCCTCTCTTTTGAAAAGCACGTTGCAGCCACTTGAATGCTGGGATAGCTGCCCCCAATGCTCCACTCCCAACAGTGCTGCAAATGCTGCAAACGTGGCCACACTGCAGCGCTGGTCGCTGTCAGTGTGGACACACTGCAGCGCTGGCCCTACACAGCTGTACGACCACAGCTGTAACTAGCAGCGCTGCAAAAATGTAAGTGTAGTCATGCCCTCAGCCTCCTCAGGGTTTTAAACCATTGTCTGCATCTTTCCCTGCCAGTGACCAAAGACATGTGCCAAAGATCTCCTTTATCTAGTTAGGGTATGTCTACACTTGCAGAGTTTTTGTGCTGTGAGTTTCACCAGTGATAGGGAACCGGTGAAAGAAAAGTTCTGGTTTGTGTACTCAGTTCCTCAGGCGTCAGAGAGTGTTTACACTAGCAGCACTTCCATCACTGATGAGAGCAGCACTGTAGGGCAGCTATCCCACAGTGCAGCTCTCTCGATAGGTCTTGTGGGAAGAGAGGGTGAGCAGAAGGCATTCTGGGTCCTACTCAATGCCCCATGCTGCACTGCTTCATGTCCCAGCAGCCTCATTACTTCCTTGTTTCTTTCCTGGCATTTTTTTTAAAAGCCTGCTGTCTGGCTGCTTTCCCCACTACATCTACAAGCAAAGGGAAAGGGAGTTTCAAACTTCCCGGGGCTTACAGGGGAGGGGCAGATGTCCGTATAACTGGCATCAGAGCAGTGGAGATGCTGGCCAGCATGGTCACTTTGGGAACTGTGGGATATCCTTCAGAGGCCAAAAGCTGTTTACACTGGTAGAATGTGTCTTCATTTTCACAACAGCGCAAAAAGAACAGTGGTAAGAGCTGTGTGCCTCTCGTGAAGGTGGTTTTCTTTTTGAGGTGAAACTTCTGAGTTTCACTGCAAAAAGTCATTAACAAGTGTAGACACTCTCATGGTTTTAGTGCAAAAAAAAGACATTTTACACTTTAAATGGCAAGTGTAGACATAGCCTATGGCAGTGATTCCAGCAATTGATAGCTATGGAGTTAGTCTCCAACTGTTCTTCTATGGGCTGCCATTTTTGTCCTTGTTAATTCTATCCCTCTCCCAAGTGACCTTGCTTTTATTAATTACTATTTATTTGTTGGGCACCTAGATAAAGATACGATTTCTGCCACAAAGAACCTGGAGTCTACTTTACAAATCAGACATCTAATATATTTGATATGCAATAATCTTTAAGACTGAGTCTTTTGTCTATCCAATGTACTACTTACGGTGCTCAACACCATGGTATTTCAGCACCTCAAACTCTTTAATGTATTTATGCTCACAACAGCCCTGGGAGTGGGACAGTGCTAATATCCCCATTTCATAGGGGCACAGATTGACTACGTGACTTGCCCAAAGTCACACAGGAAGTTTGCAGCAGAGCAAGGAATTGAAGCCAAGTCTTCCCAAGCCTAGTCTAGCACTCTGATCACTGTACCATCCTTCCTTTTTGTTATGCAGTGGTTCAGATACCTTTTTTTTTTAAAAGAGGCATTTATCTCATTATTTGATCATCTTGAAAGGTTGTGTGGAAATACTGCACCTTGAGAAGGGATGTGAATGAAGATAGTGGCTGTCTAATAATCAGAGGAGGATGACTATAGCAAACATAGATACAGAGTCACTAAACTCTCAAAAACAACAAGGAGTTCGACGGCTTCTTAAAGATTAACGGAATTATTTGGCCATAAGCTTTCATGAGTAAAAAACCCACTTCTTCAGATGCAGTGAAAGTTACAGATGCAGGCATTATATAATGAAACATGAAGGGAAGGGAGTTACCTCACAAGTGGAGAACCAGTGTTGGCAGGGCCAATTCAATCAGGGTGGATGTAGTCCACTCCCAATAATAGATGAGGAGGGTAAATTCCAGGAGAGGCAAAGCTGCTTCTGTTGTTGTTTTTGTGGATACAGACTAACATGGCTACCCCAATACTAAACTCTCAAGTGAGTGTGGGAGATGGCTACAGTGGAAGGGCGTAAGCAGAGCGTAAACAGCAGAGTGAGCAGTAGTATGAAAAGAGAGCCAAGATCAGAAGCAAAATTGCATAAAGTCATGGAGAAGTTTGACCTTCATGTGGAAGCAATGGGAAGTCAGAGAAAGGATCCACAGAAGATACATGGTCCAAGCAGCAGGACTATGGATGAATTGGTGGGGAGCAAACTGTAAAATGAGGATGCCAAGAAAAGGAGGTTTTACTCATCGAGGCAAGAGATGACCAAGACATGGACATCTGTTTTATTAGTGGATGGAGAATAATGGATAAATTTTGGAGATCTGTTTTTTTAAAAAAAAACCCACAGTATTTACTGACAACCTGGATATGGGGGGAAAGAAAAAAAAGAGGAGTTGAATATGACCCCAAGCCTCAGTGATATGGTCAACAGTGCACTTTTCAACAGGAATGGAGAAGGGGATGGTTTCCAGGGAAAAATCAGATCAATTTCCTCCTTCTACAAATTACATCTAACCTAATTACTGAGAGAATTAAAAGGGGCATATATTCCTTCTTCTGTTTTTACATGAGGTTTCATCTAATGCGCCCCATATATATAAACAGAACAACTACAGATGTATACTTTTGCAGAAAACATTGAATTACATGTCTATCTGTGATGAGAAGCCCTTAGTCCTGCCAAAATTTTAAATGAGGCTCTTCTATTGTTTAGTCAGCTCTGAAATGAGACCCTCCAGCACATGCAGTGCTCCTGTGTGCCACTGTATCTGTTAAAACATTTATTTCCGGTGGCAAACAATGGGAAATGCCACTTGGCACTGAGAACCCAAATTGCAAAAGAGATGCAACATCACAAATAAGTATTTGTAAAGGTTTGTCAGTGCCAATGAAGTTATGTTTCTTGTAGACTGCTTTTTTCATGTACCTCCGCAGTTACTCGTGCCACGAAAAAAAGGATGCTACTACTAAAATGATGAAACCTTAATGTGACCTTTTCCTTGAGAGATAAAACATATTGATTGGTGATTGCTGAATGACATCATTAAACTCTCAATGTTTGATTTCATTTCATTTCATTCATTTATTTATTTATTATTTGGTTGCCCAGCAGGCATCTCTGTACTGACTGACCCTGCCAGTTCAACTATTAAAAAGTTTATTTCTCTGAGGAGGCCTGATGTAAACATGATGATCTCTTTGGTGGTCCTTATGATGGCCCATGAATAAAACATATGACAATGCAGTTTGAGTTGAAGAGCTTTCTATCTGTTACCAAAGAGAACGTTTGGAAGCTCCGCAAAAACCTAGGCGTTTTTAATCCCGCAGGCCTAGTGCTTTATTCTCCTCTCAGGCTAACCCATAAGAGGTGTGGTTAACTGTTTTTCCCTGTTGACAACTACTTTATAATGGCTTAGTAGAAAAGAATTTATGCAGGGGATTGTGTTTTGAATTACTCAGCTATCTGTCATAAGAAGTAAGGGCTTTTCTCTAAAGCGATATAGTTTTCCTTGGGGAAGGGGGAGGGGAGAAGTGTTGATTTTCTTGGCCCTTTATTAAATGCAAATTGAAAAGGCTGTTGTCATACTTTGGAATAATGTGGATGAATGTACTGTCATTGAACTAGTAAAATGACTTGCTCAGATGTGTTACATTTGTGAACTACTTTAGTCAAGTGAACTTTTCCCCTTGATTATAGACACCAAGTATCTCAGATTCATGGCTGGAACCAAAAGGTTGGTAATCAGGGTCTTGGCAAATCAAAGAGGCAAAACCTGTTCCTGGTTCAGTTGGTGTTAAGGGTGGATAAAACCAGTGGGGAATTGCTGAATGTGACCTTTCCAGTATAACGAGAACTATTGTTTTTATATTTCAAGTTTGTTTTTAAAGCCTAGTCATTAAAAAAAAAAAATGCTTACAACACCTGTTTTCTTGAAATCTCTCTCATTATGTATAAGCTTTGGCCATTAATCCTGTAATTATGGTCCTGCATATATTTAATTTTTGATCATCTGTACAAGAAACAATAAAATACACATTTAATATAAAGGCTGATTTATACTATAACTGCTATAGGCCAGACAACCTTCCAGGGACTGTCTCTTATCCATCAACAGTTCTGCTTACAGGAACAAACATCATACTGTGCACAACACTTTCTACACTGTAGCCACCCTATTTTCTTGTTACTTTTTATCAGATGCATTTGTTTCTCTATGCTAACGATGTCTTCAGAAAAGCCAAACTGCTCAGTACAAAGTACAGACTTATTTTGAGTAATTTGTATAACACTATAATTGAATGTCAAAGATACGTCTAATTTAAGGAATAACGCATAGCTAACTATGCAGATCTTGCAGATTCCTGAGGTTTAATTTAATGCACAGGATATTTCTGATACTAAAATTATCAAAATGATGTCTTAGATGTAAGTCCTCTTGTTTTAATTTTGGTTTTTATGAACACACAGTAGCATATGCAACACTTAAAACACGGCCCTCTGGTGCTTCCTATTTTTATTTTCTCAATGTAGATGACTGGATTCCCCTGTAATTTTTGTTTTACTCCCTCTTTCATTTGGATCAGGGGTAGTGAAAGTATTTAGTGTCTCATCTTTTTGTTGCAACCATTAGTCATTATATTTCCTGAAAGAGACAAGGTGGGTAATATATTTTATTGGGCCACAGGGAGCTCAAAATCTTGTCTCTTTCACCAATAGAAGTTGGCCCAATAAAATATATTACCTCACTCACCTTGTCTCTCTTATATCCTGGGACCAACATGACTATAACAACACTGCAAACATTATATTTCCTGACATCTTACAGGGCCTATTCCTGTAGCCATTATTAATTCTTTACCCAAGCACAAGTCTGATTGTCTTCGTTGGGAGTTTTGAAATCAACAGGAAATGTACTTCAGTAATGAATAGGACATGTGGGATTGTCCCTACAGGAAGTAAAATTCTGTTGCCATTGAAATCAATGGTAGGTTTGTCATTAATTTTGATGGGATTGGGATCTGACAGATGTAAATTGACTTCAATGGAGCTATGACCATATACACCAACTGAGGATCTTTCCTGACAGTCTTTAACTGCATAGCACTGAAGTGTATCTAGTTTTAACTTCCTAGGATTTCACCAATGGGTTTATATTCCTTCCTCCTTTTTGGTCTTCTCCAGCAAGCTGTTGAGAATCAATTCCAGAAAATATAGACCTCCTTAAACTATAACTCAGAGTCTGGAGGGGAATCTAATAGAAGCTTCTGCATTCACATCCAGAAAGTGTTACTTGACACCTGCCAATGTTTTGTTTTGGTGTGTTTCGGAAAGCCTGTGTGGTCTCTTTCAACTCGGGGAAAATCACTATTTTGTCAACTTCATAAGTTAAGTCCCTCTGTTTCCTAGCTTCAGCCAAAACCTTGTCTCTGACTCATATGTCAAGAGAAAGGCAATAATAGTGCCTCCCCCAATGCTGTGCTTGGCTGCCTCACATTTGTTTTGCTGGAAGAAAGTTGTTCATTGTTCTTATCCATTTTCCCCTTCAGGATATTTTTATGTGCTTTACAATGATTTGGTTGTAAAAGCACAGACTATAGCAGTAAAAATCTGCCATTGTCAGTCTCTAAATGAGCCCCACCATTTGCACCTGCAAAATTTGTGCCTGCATTTTGCACACACAGTTCAATGACAGGCACCAAACTGTACCTCTGACTACTAAATACCTCTAACTACTTGACTGGTGAGGAGCAAATGATGGGGGGATAAGCATTCAGATCTGTGCCTGCAATTCATGTTTGCAGGTATAAATTGTGATGGCAGAAAGGTGAAGCAAGGCCTCAAACTTTGAATATTTACCCCTCTCTCTATTCTCAGTGGCCTCTGGCTCAGAGCTAAGAAATCTTAGGGCCTTCAACCAATGAAGACTACTTTTATGAGTCAAGAGAATAGGATTTGGCATAAAGTATTGCAGAAAATGGAGCATTGCTTTATGCCCTGCCAGCAGCAGAATGGAAAGAAGAAAATGAGAGAGGAAGAAGAAAGAATGCCTGTTCCCCATATTCAGCCTTTCATTTGTTTGGTTCAGTTTAAGCAACACTGTGGGGTCAATTAAAAATAAAACATCCCATTTCATGGAATTAGTTTATGATAGTTGCAAGTGGATTTGAAGGAAGCTTCCATGAGTATGGCTGGTTATTCAGTGGTCTCCTGCTTGCCACCTAGTCTGAGAACTTTCTTACCATTATTATTGTAAGAATGAAAAATATCATCTTTATATTTTATATTTGGTGGAGGGAGAATACTAACTTCAAATGAAGGAAAACACAAAGCATGACTTCATGCTTATTATTAGTCACCCAGGAAGAAATCATCCAGATCACTTATGGTCCGTATTATTTGACAATTGCCTTCTGGATCCTTCTGCATATGAATATATTATCAGTGATGTAGCAATGTCTTATCTTTGTATGGCTTCTCACAGGCTGCTTCAGTGATATTCTGAGGCAAGCGGATTTCAGAATACATATTAGAATCAAGAAGTAAAAATTTAATGGTATGGAAGAGTAGTGCGTTTTTTTATGAGATTTGAACAGCTGTCATCTCTGAAATTTCCCTCTCCAAATCATTTTTGACTTTGAACAAGCTTTTACGCAGCCTGGATGATGAGGGTGCTACACTTCTAACTATTAATGTTAACTATGTATTGTTGTGGGAAACTGACATTTAAAAAGAACTGCTTAATCAACATCTTTCATTACATATCAAGTAGATTAGTGCTGTGGTAATTGAAGAGAATCCAATCAAACTTACAGAAAAGAATACTGGTACAAAATGTATGAAATATAAATTAAATGGTATTAATTTAGCACAGAATTCTGCCTTTCAGGTACACTCTACAGTGGCAGATGCAGACTCATACTACTTCTTGAGAGCTCCCACAGGCATTGTGCCTGAGCAAAGTATAATTCCTGCAGAGGCTCCTGAGGTATGTTGGTCAGAACAGTCAAGACTGTACAAAAGATACAGCTACACTCCACACCCTTTTGACAGCAAATAGTGTACGAATACTACATGCCTCCTTAGCATGGGTATAACAGCAGTGTAGCTGGTGAGATACTACTTAGGCAAGCAGAGTAAAGACATATCTGAACTCTGTGGCTATGTGTGTGTGTATGTATCCTGCATGGCTCTCTACTCACCCAAGCAGTGTCTCCTCAATCTGCGCCGCTGTGTAGCATCCCTCTACCTCCCCAATGCAGGAGCCCTTCCCCACTTCAGGGAAAAAAATTAGTAGGGGAACAGGGAAAGTCTCCACCAGCACCCTATGGCCAAGCCCTTCCCTGATGCCTCCCCCTGACAGAGCTTTTCACTGCCATGTGTAACTACAAAGTCCAATGTGTGTGTAGCTATGCATACCCTATGTGCTGCTGTAAGTGTTGTGCAATGTACATATCGTCAAAGTGTTGCATGCCCAGTCAGGACCAGCTCTGTCTAATGCAGAGGAAGATAACAGGGCAATTTAGGAAGACTAGATCCCAAACTCAGGACTGAGACTGGGTCTGAACCCTTGTGCTGATGTATTAGGGAACCCTTTGTATCTTCCCCTCCTTGTGCATGCACCTACAGAGCCAGGCCCACTATGGCCTTTAATGGCACATATTCTACATACAACACAATTTTGTTTATTCTTGTTCTGTTGCTTTTAAATACCATTAAGAACTTTACTCTGAGGCTTAGGAGCATTGCTAGCCCACATTAATGAACTTACAGGAGCTATGCCTGAAATGTAAGCAGGCTTGTTAATAAGAGACAAACCAAACTGATCTGGACAATTTGGGGGCATCATTGGATGTACGATATCTGACTCTCCAAAGTTAGTCATATATTTTATTACAGACACAACACTGTACAGGCCACCAGTGAGATTGGTAGTTCAGACTTGTTCAAACCAATCCCTGAGCAGTTGCCTAGGGGAACCTTTATAAAACCTTCCTGTTGCCATGCATAAATCACTCATGTCATGTGATGAATGATTTGTGGTTGGTGGTTTTGTGTGTGTGTGTGTGTTTTTCCCCTTCCCAGCATTAACAGCAGCCATTCCAGTTTCTCTGTTACTGTGAGACAAATAAGAGCCAGTACGTGAAGCTGGCTCGGAAGATAACTCCCTGAAAATTCTTTAACACAAAATATAACAAATTACTTTAAATACTTGGGAAAACCTTTAAGATATTATTTATCTTAGGTTCTGTGTTGTCAATTTTTTTTATAAGGGAGACTAGCTCTTTAGGAATACCTCTTAAACCTTGAAATTATTTTATAACTCCTAAATGCTTTTGTCCTTTTCCCTTTAAAAAGCATTAATTTGTTTCTTCTGCCTCTTGATTAGAATTAAAATAATTAAGTTATTTTATTTACCAACTGCGATGTCCCAAACACCTTATCATGCCAGAAAACCCTCTTTGCTCGTGCATTTGCGCAGTGATTAATGGGAGCACAACTTGGGAAATAGTTATTGGAAGCTACAAAATGTTGTAGAATGAAATCCATGCTTTGGGGGTAGTGCAGAAGTGCTGCAGCTGAATGAAAGCTCCCAAAAATCCAAGGCACAGCTGGGGGGAGTATACATGGATTCTGCATCACATTTTAAGGACCATTACAAGCCAGCTCTCCCTTTGTTTGGGAGCGAATCAGCTGCTAGCCTAGAGTAGACCATAGAGTCAAGGGTCCTTGCACTCCAGATGTTACCAGTCCACACGCAGTTCTTGTACTCAGGTTGTGGCTGGCCTCTACAGGGGGTGGGGAAATGGGAGAGAAAGCTGTCCCTACTGCCTTGTGGAGATTCCACTCCTTCATGCTGTGAGGGTTCCACTGGTTTATCAAATAAATTAGTTTAATGGATGTGCTACCTCCTCTGCTAATGTCTCTAAATAACTCTCAGTGTTAGCTGTCAACTGGGAAATCAAATAACCATCAAACTATTGAACAGGACCAATGCCCCATTTTACTTCCTTAGTCTTCTCCACTGGGGAAACACTACTCACATTAAGACAGTGCAACCCAGACTCACTATCCTTTTCTCATTTACTCTTAGCCAAAAAAAATCTCTCACCAAATTGGAGAGATTAGTTGAGAATCTGATAGCAGCTAATTGTCTGGGGTCGGATGGTGGGAGGTAGGGGGTGAAGTAAAGCCACTGAATCTTTCTGATGGGACAGGAAAGGAAGAAGGAGAAACTGTGTTTGAGAGATCAAATTCGGGAAGTACCTCTGCTGAGGAGGAATTTGTGCCAAAAGGACAATGGCAAGATACCGAGTTACAAAAGGAAGCCAAGGGTAAGCCACACTGAAATCAAAGGAGTCCCACTGTGGAATGAATGGAATGTTCAGAAAGGGAAGACTATGTATTGACAATCCGGCTTGATCTGCATGTCAAAGCCAACATCCACTATATAGAGACATGCATTGCTGGAAGAATGCTGTGATAAACAAAGTGCTTGAGGCCATGTCATGTTTTCCTCATCTGCCGCTTTCAGGACAGGTACATAGGCATTCTGTTTCATGCTGCTTTTCCCAGAAACCTCAGTGTACGAAAGGGACAATTGAGATAAACAGTAACAGGCACATTTTAATGACTGGGCCCAAGAGCAGCACCAGCAGTACCATTCACTAATGCACCATCACAGGTTTTGACTGCTAAAGGAAGAAAAACACATGATTTTTCTCATCAGCTCATTGTGGCTCAGAACTCTCCAATGAACTCAAACTATTTCAGTCTAAAGGCTTGTCTACACTGGCACTTTACAGCACCGCAACTTTCCCACTCAGGGGTGTGAAACTTCGCTTTAGTCCCACTTAAGCTCTGTGGTATCTGATGTATTGTCTATCTCTTCTTGCTAAACAAGTGAAATGATCTTAAGTCAAATAGCTCATTTGTTATAGTTCAGTGGCAAACAGAGTTGTCAGGAAATTTAACTGGAGCTGATAAATGTCATTATCAAAAAAAAAAAAAAGGTTCATTCGAGGATGAACGGTTTAAACTTATCATGACAGATATTCAGCCAATTTACAAATGTTTTACCTGGTTTAAATGCCATAATTAATGTTAACAGGGAGATTTTCATTATCGTTAACAGAAAAACATTGCGCCTGAAGTAGATTGGCATAAATCTCAATTGCCTCTGCACTGCACTTTTTTTTTTTTAACTTATAGAAACAGAAGTTGCTAGTTCAGAAAGAAGGCCATTATCCTTGGTTCTTTTGCAAGCAAGAGAGGTAAGAAGAAACTGAAATATTGATACCAAATGTAGCTTTAGTTTGAAAACTACATTGCTCTGAGCTGCCGTGATGATGATCTTTCCTGGAAAGTGCAACTTTTGGAAAACAAAACTTTCAGACATAATACCACAAAGATAAGCCAACAGTGGTTGGAATGCTGATTATGTCATGGAGGTCACAGAAGTCATGACTTCCACAGACCTCCATGACCTTGGGGAACTCCTGCAGCAACCCAGCCAGCTGGCAGCAAGGGGACCCTGCAGCTGCCCAGCTGCCACGGAGGATAATCCTTCTGCCCATCCAGCACTGTGGGCAGCAGGGGACCCCCTACAACTCCCAGCCACTTGGAAACGAAGGTTCTCGCAAGTGCTAGACCCTCCTCCCTCTCCGTTTTGTCAGGGATGTTTTTAGTAAAAGTGTGGAATGGGTCACAGCTTCTGTGAATTTTTGTTTATTGCCCGGGACCTGTCCATGACTTTTACTAAAAATATCCATGGCAAAATTGTAGCCTTACTTATCAGGCATTCTAGGTCTGTACCATTAGGACTGGCACCCTCAACATGCTGGCACCATTGCTGTTCAAAATGGTCAACAAGATGACAAGATACTAGACTACTGAACTCAGTTCATTTCAGACGCTGGGATTGGCTAAGTAGTCAGCCAGGACCCCAGAAGATCAGGCTTTCTTCTGTAATTTCAAATACTTCTGATCTAGGCCAGAATCTGAAAATCCATAGTCCTGTACATTTCCCC
Organism: Chelonoidis abingdonii; assembly: GCF_003597395.2. NCBI lineage: Eukaryota > Metazoa > Chordata > Testudines > Testudinidae > Chelonoidis > Chelonoidis abingdonii. The sequence continues at coordinate 28,108,796 of NC_133775.1, forward strand.
TGTAAAGTTCTAAGCAAAGGCATAGCTGGTTCTTATTTTCTTGAGACCGGTTTGCCTGTCCCCATAACTTACATAAGATCTGAAAGTGCCAATATCTATCTTTTCCAATTTCTACTAGTCTTAACTTTGATTGCATGGTAAAACAGACATTCACATCAGAAATGCTCTTTCAGTCTTCAGAATTCCCCCTGAGTGAAATTGACTTCTGAGAGAGGACATGCCCAAGGCCCCATGCACAGCTTAAGCCCTGTTAAAGACTCCCATGTTAAGGTCTTAACTAAGGCTTAAGTAGTGCAAAAGAAATGCTCTGATTTTCACCCTTGCTGAGTTCCAGTCTAATGCAGATAATGTTAGCGACACAAGTTTACTGCCATGTGGTTTACATAGCTGTGCATGGCTCATTTAATATGAAGATACCAGGCTAAATCCAGATCGGGTATTAGTGAGCACTGCTCATATTGACTTCAGTGGAACTGCACTCATTCACAACACCTTTGAATTTGTCCCACTATGTTAAAAATCCTTGGATAAGAAGAGAGGGCTTTAAACAAGAAACATTTTGTTAGTAAAAAGATGGATTTACATTACAGCTAAGGCTGTTTTATTGTGGACATATTGCTTTCAATTGAACAAAAGTGGGCCAGAGAGACTTTAACCTAGTTAGGAGAGATTGCGGCGGGGTGGATGTGTGTGTGTTTGTTTGTTTGTTTTGTTTGGGGTTTTTTAGTTATCAGTCATTAAATAAAGACAAAAAAATCACAGGGGAAGACTTGTAAAATGGTTCTTGTGATCCTAAAGGGCTTTCTTTCAGTCTTTTCATCAACAGAACTGGTCTGTATTGTAAGTCTTATTTATAAGGAGGCTTTCAGGCAATTTCACACTGCTTTTCTCTGATGCAGCGCAAAAAAACATGTAAACCCAAGGGATTAGTAGCGATTTAGAGGGAAAATAGTGTAAAGTTACACTATGAACTGAGCCAGTGCAGCTGGCTTGATGCACTGTTCCCTAGGGCTACTACAGTGAATGAAACTTATCTAAGTGCCCCCAGTCCACTCCCACACTGCTAGTGTACTGAATCCTTTGTTATATTGTGCCCTAGAATTACTCAGTCTCAGAGGACAGTCCAGTCTTTAATGGCCTGCAGTGTGGAAAGAGACAGGCGCTCACTATCTAGGAACAGAAAGCTAAACCTCTTTTTAGATTTCTTTGCCAGTAACAATTGGGCAGCATACTAAACAAAATGTTTACTCAGGCAGTGCCAGTTGGTTAGCCTCCTTTGATTCAATTACTGACCTGCTATAATATCCTAAAATGGAAAATAAATTATGGAATTACCGGCCCATTGTGGGTCAATCTAGAGTTACTTAAAAAAACAAATTGTACCAATTATATTGCTTTACAACTGGTCCAGGCTGATAATTAATGATACTGCAAATCGCAGAGACTTATTTTGAGAATATGTATTCTCATTCGTTTAATTTCAACTGCAAATCAGCTGCTCAAAACCTAACCAAAATACTTTTTATGTACAGTACTTTCATCTTATGTCAACTAACTTAACTGACTTATGTCAACTGAATCTACATTTTACGTTTAAGCAGCTACAAAAATCATTATATAAACAATTGCTTTTTTGTAAACATTAGAAGTATACATATGCAAATAAAAGTAACTAGTCACAAATTTCAGTTCAGTCTTAAACGTGAAGACCATAATGCCCATCATTTTTAGAATGAGAGAGGCTTGAAAACCCATTGAAGAATCAGGCCCATACAGACTGTAATCTTTGTGGTCTAGATTCCAACAGTCTTGCTGCGCACTTTGAGTAGTATTCATTTTAATGGAATTAACTCAGAGGGTAGGCTACTACTCCATGTGAGTCAAGATTGTAGAATCTGGGAGTTTTCCTTGATAAGTAGTGCATGATTAGGCTCAGCCCCTTTTCACTGGAGTGTTGTCAGGATTAATTTGTTAATGTCAGTGCAGCACTTTGTAGATATAATAAAGAAAATAAAGTGACTTTGGTGATGAGTGCCATAGAAATGTTTTTAAATGAATAAAATGCCATCTAAGTGCTAAGTATTATTATGATTACTGCCTGCATTTGGGAAGAAGTGGTTAAATACAGTGGGATGTGGGTATAAAATTACATTTTAAATGGTTCTATTTTTGAGATTACTTATCAGCATGATTAGTGTGATAATAATTACATTTATCATTAATAATGCATTTTTGGAAAGTTAGGCTGAAAAAGCTAACAAGTTTCATTATGATTTTGCTAGAAATGTACAGCTCTTTCCAAAAGCAATCTGTGGAACTTGTCTCTGGAATGCAGCTGTGTAAGATTTCACTAACATCTTGCAGGTGGAGCCTAATTTTAGTTCAGCCTTGAGAAGGGGGAATTGTTTTCCCTCTGATATGCACAGCACCATAACAGCAGCAAAGCAGGTGGAGCCTTTAGACTAGTACTTGTTTACTTTCCTGTTTAAAAAAAAAAGAGATGATTCAAATCGTTAATCATACAGTTTCTATTTGATTTTAACGAGTTTAACAAAATAGTCTGGAGCACATTTGACCTACTGTGACTCATATGTGGAACAAAAGCAATGAAATGGAAAATGTTCAGAAATGAACATTGAATCCTAAATATAGTGGAGAGGGAGCTAGGGAATGATGGGAAAAAATATTGAGAAATACATCTGCTCAGCCACAAAAGAGCTGCAGAATCAGTCTCAGCAGCCTCTCATTTAGGATTATGAAGTTAGCTCATGAAGTTGACTACTGCTTGTGTCACTGAAAACAGAACTGTACCAGGAGATAAAGGCTGAATCCTGTAAAGACTACTTACTATTGCTAACTAGTTCAGTTGGCAAAATAAGATGGAGATTATAAATCTTAATGGTTTACTAGTGATAAGTTTAGTTTTTAGGCCTGCCAAAAAGCCTTAATCATTAAGTGGTGAACAACTTATAATTTTTTGTAATTTGTTTATGAAGCATCTCAGTTTGTACTCAGTATGGCCCTGAGAGTAAAAACTCTTACTCGCACCAGTACCATTGGAGCCAATAGGTAAACTCTGTATCATTACCCTAAAAAGGACAGTTTTCTACCTGTGGCAGCTGCAGCAATTTCCAATATGGAAAAGGTGTATTAAATGGTATTTTAGTTCTCTATTAATGCTATTTGGCTGCTAAAATGCAAGGCAAGCCAGCTCCAGTAAGTGCTCCTCAGACAATCAAGTTGTCCATAGCCCACAGTTTGAGAATTAGCAAATCTATGTCCCCAATCCTGCAAATACTTATGTGGCTGCTTAACTATCTGCACTGAATAGTCCTGTTAATTCAGTGGAATTACTCAGAGTGCATAAATTAAGCAGTTACTTAAGTCTCTGAAGGATCAGGGCCAGTGTCCATTTGGAAGAACAACTACACTCCTATAGATAATGTGCCATCCTGGTGGAAATTGTATTACCTACATAGACGGTGAGCTTCTTTATTTCTGCCAGGCATAGTTTTTTAAAGGAACTGAATGAGTGACTCTGCTGACCTCTGCAAAGAACTATTGTTTCATTTGTTACCATCTTCAGGAATCCTTCTGGGAGTTCATAGTTACAATTTTGTTCATTACCCATAAGTATATAGACACTGCATTCCAAACACCTCTCTTAATGAGCCATTAAAGGAGATGTCTCAATTTGTCTCCATCAACAAGAAGTATTCTTAATAATTTCTAAAGAAATCTAAACTGTTCCTGCATTGAGAATTAGGTGGTTAATTAAAGGTCTATATGCTGTGCTCCTTTCTTTCCCCTTCCTTTAACCAGATGTGGCATGTCTAAATGTCTGCTGAAGAAGGAAAGAATTTACTTAATCAACTAGGTTATCATCAATTATCTCTTAATAAAAGTCATAATGACATAGGACCTTTCATCCAAAGATTCCAAAGTGCTTTATGAATTTTACAAACTGCCCACCTACTTCAGAAATACAGTAATGTCTGGAGTGGAATGCTGGCTTCTGTTTAAGAAGTATTGGCATCCATCACTTGATGCTGAGAGGCCTGTGGAGCTCAGGTGAGATGAACAGGTCTGCTCTCAGGTGGCTTAAATCTTCTCTCTCAGAGGTCTCCAATAGGGCAGTGGTGGGCAACAGTTCATATACCCTAAGGGAGCAGTCTTGTGGAGGTCACAGGATTCCTTGATGTCCTTTCCTTGTTCAGAGTTTGTAGGGGACTGTGAGGAAGGTTAGTGAGGAAGTGTGGGTTGTAGTGTCTTCTGTATGCAGAAGATGCCCAGCATTATTTTTCTCTCTCTTCCAGTTGAAGTGTCACAGCTGAGCACCTTTCTGGTGTCTGTTGGAGAATGGAGCATGGATGAGAGCAAATTGGCTGAGCCTCATACATAGAGATGAGGTTGGTGGGGTAAAGGAAACAACCAAAAAAGGCAACAAGAATTTGCAGAGCAATACTCCATACCTCAATGAGGATGCACACCCCAAACCCTGTCTTCACCTTGCATAGTGAAAATATACTGGCTACAGACTCAGGGGCCAGTCTGCCCACTGAAAATTAATATCATCTACTGAATTCTATAGCACAGATAGCTCTGAAATTACCCATAGCCAATACCAAAATATTGAGCTTTTAGAACCATTAAGAATGATGTCGCAACACTGAACAGGTTACACATGAATTACCGTTATTCTATCATTTGTTAAACCTCACTTGCTCTTGCTCCAAGGACAAACTGCAGCTACATGTATGAAAAAGTCTGTTCTCTCCCATTGGTGCCACTAATGTGCATCTGTATTAGCTATATTAGTACCCACATTTCATCAACAGCCTGCACTAATTCTAAGCTGCTGGTGTAGCATTACTGCCATGTTATAAATGGCTCAGTTCTGTCCATGTTAGCGCATACACCATCACTACCTTCCAGCCCCAATGAGTGGTGGCAAGTGGCGGTAGCTTGTGGCAGCTATTCACACCAGTGCTTTTTGTTGGCAAAACTTTTGTCATTTGGGGGGATGTTTTCTTCACACCCCTGAATTACAACAGTGTAGCCCAGGGATCGGCAACCTTTGACACGCAGCCTGTCAGGGAAATCCACTGGCGGACCAGGACAGTTTGTTTACCTGCAGCGTCTGCAGGTTCAGTCGATCACTGTTCACCGTTCCAGGCCAATGGGAGCTGAGGGAAGTGGCAGAGGCCGAGGGATGTGCTGGCTGCTGCTTTCTGCAACCCCCACTGGCCTGGAATGGCAAACCACGGCCACTGGGAGCTGCAATTGGCTAAACCTGCGGACGCTGCAGGTAAACAAACTGTCCCGGCCTGCCAGAGTATTTCCCTGATGGACTGCATGCCAAAGGTTGCCGATTCCTGATGTAGACAAAGCCTAAGTGAATACATGATACAGCTGAAAGAAAAGCTAACTTTTAGAAGCATGTGAAAATGAAACAAAGATGATTTTATTCCTATCCCCAATCTTGAATTCCTTGAAGTTACTAGGTGTCTTGGTTCTCAGGAAATGCAGAATGAGGGCCTCTAGTATGTTTTAAAGCAAAGAATACATTGACATAGACATTTTAAATATTTTTTTATAAAAAAAATGTTTTCTATTAAGTTTGATTCTGCAAACGTTTCCTAAGCCTGCTTCCATCCTCCAACATTTCTGGTGATTTCAGTTCTGTTAACCCCTAATAAATCTACCTGGGTTCTCCCACATTTCTGATATTTTGTAGCATTTCTTTCTTACTCCTGAGAGAAACTTTTGGCTCTGATTTAAAAAAAAAATTAAATTTAAAAAATGGTGCCAGAACTACCCAACCCATTTCATACCTTACATTCCTGAATCAGAACTGTGATAAGGTCTGATCCTGAAATGGAGGTTCAGAGCCCTCTTCACCTCATAGGACTGAACCCAGGATTGATTGCCAGTAGCAATAAGTGTTACAGTCCAAATCCTGCTCCCACTGAAGTCAGGGAAAGTTTTGTCAGTGGATATCTGTAATATTTCAGCACCTGCTATGTAGATTGGAGTCAGATCTACTACAATGATAAAAATAGTTATTCTTGCCACTAATATACATAAGGCCTGAGTTCTGATTTCATGTACTCCAGTGTAAATCAGGAGTAACTCCACAGAAGGCAATGGAACTAGAAACTACCGTCATTTCTGCTATATCTTAAAAGATATATTTGTCAAATAAAAGTAAATAAGCACCCCGCGTATTGGCCGTAAAGGCCAGAACTAATGCAAGACAAAAATAAAGGTTTTATAACTAGACTCTTTAACATTACTTCGCATTAGAGCCAAACATTAAAGACCATATACTCCCTCTACCTTTGCCTTAGCAATGAGATTTCTGCCACCAGATTATCAATGAGATCTGATGCTCTGAGGCATAAAGTGATCACTGCAGGGGTCAGGAAGCCATTTCCTGCTACTAGACCACATTGCATAATTGTCTAGGTTGGTTGAAATTCTTTTGTGCCTTGCTCTGGAGCATTTGATATTGGCTGCTGCCAGGGGCAGGATACCAGACTATGGTCCTGATCCTGTTTAGGAGTGTTATCACTGATGTCAGTGAGGAAACTGGATCAAGCCCTAAATCTGTTGCTTTAAACAACGATAAAACCATTGACATGAAAGGAGGAACTCAGGGAGTTCCACAGTGGATCAAGGTCAGCCTATGACTCTGGAGATATAAAATAATAAATTCTCTAGCAATACTTTAGCACTACAGCAGATGAAAAATTCCATGGGAAATTTTTCAACCACAGAATACTAAGGGACTTGATTATATTATTCTTCTGTTTCCAGTGGTTTTATAAGTTCAGATTGGAGACATATTTGTGAGATAAAAGATCATAATAATATTTTAATTTCTCAGAGGACATCTTTACAAAAGAACTGTATGTGAAAGGAGTTCTTTCAATGGAATTGTGAAACGAGAGCAGATGAATTTATTGTGAAAGAGCTGGGGACTTGCTGCTGCCCCAGATATCAGCATTTATGGATCTGTACTGTAAAGAATGGCCTCTACTCCTATTCCACTCTATCTGATGAGGATTCCTGAAATCTTAATCAGATCCAACAGCAATCTCTTCTGCTCTGCCTCCCCAACTCCCTATTCTGCAGTTGCACTGCCTTTAAAAATAAAATAAACCTATTTCAATGAGAAAGAGAAAAGGAGGGAAGGAGAGAGGTTTTTTTTAATTAACATTGAAATTGCAAATACTAATTGTATGTTAGCATCAAACACTTTTTGTTGGTGGTAGTGTAGTGCTTTTTTGTGTTTTACAAGTTTTCTGTAACCACTAATCAAACATGGATGAGTATCCCTTGAAACAATGTATGTAATTTGTTTACATTGTTAGTTGAGATAATTACAAAGCAAGCACAATGGAAATAACTGGTTTCTTACTTTTATGTGGAAGGCAGGAGGGGAGGGGGGACCTAAACCAACCAGCCATTGTCAGCTGCGCTCTAAAATATTGCCTAATTTACAGTTGTTGCATATTAGCATTGCTAAGAATGCTAGGGACATAAAATGTCACGTTGAATATAGGGTGATGACTTCATACTATGGCAAGTCTGGGGATATGACCAGTTTGCAGTCACAGAGAAATCAGCTTTAATTAATTTGAGTGCCAGCTCTGTGTATAATTACACAGCATGAGAGTTTGCATGCAAATGCTGAAATGCTGATTGTTCAAATACTTGCATTTACTCATTAATACAGTGGGACTAAGCAGAATATAGCACACACACTGCCTGCAAGCTAATTTATATTATACTATAGTTAGCAAACAGAACTCAAACGGTTCTGCTGTCTAAAATAATAAGCACAAAATATAAGTCTTTCAGACTCTTTCGTGACATACCTTGTTGCTCTCTGTGAGCAACCGCAATTAAAACAAAATGATGAATGTTGGGGTGTCAGAAGCATTTCAGCAGGTTTTTACCTTTACATATTTATTTACGACAATAGCAACTTAATCTTCTATTTTAGAGTTCACTCTTTTATGTGCCAGTTATCACATGTTGTCACTCTTTTCAATTAGAAAAAACAGCCTGGAAACAAATTTAATTTGATAATAAAGGACGTGCCTGCACATAGGAATTGCCATAACAAAACATTGTCCATTGTCACACCAGACTAGATGGGCTATTTTAAATGCTTTAAAATGTATATAACTCTGTTCCTTGCCTAACCATAAGCTGTGTAATTCTATACTTTGGGCGTTATTTCTTTCTGGCTCAACTGGTTGTCAGATTATGGCCTGAGATAGCCATAGTAATTTTATCCTAGCTTTTGTGTATCCATAGATATTGTTCTTCTTCATAAGTGTCTAATCATGTTTTTAAGAAATTTGCCTCAACAGTTTCCTGAAGCAGAAGGTTTCACTGATTTATTATAAGTTGGTAATAAAATAGTATTAAGTGTTAAAGTTGTTGCTACTTAATTTCACTGAGAGTTCTTTTACTCATAAAATGTGTAAAGGAGAACCCAAGAGGCCCTCTCTTTATCTTTCATTAATTTATACATAGCAGACACATTTGCTGTTATCCTTCTCCTTTCCAGGCTAAATAGTCCAGAGTTTTTAACATCTCCTTTACTAATGTTGATGTCCCTCTCTTGATCTCTTTGAACTATAGTCAGAATTCAGAGAAAAGATTGGATACACTTATTCAGAACAGTTATTTTTATATACATCCATGCACAATAAGAGAGGCCTATATATGAACTTCCGCTATATGTGTGTTTATTTGCTGGGCTTTTTGGGTTGGTTGGTTGGTTTTGGTTTTGGTTTTTTTAAGTATATTTTTCATTTGCGAAATGTTCACATTTGTTAGGGTTATTTTCAGTCACATAGAAAAATGTACCTTTGTGTATTTTGATTATTTAAAGCAATTTTATTTCCCTTATGCATATGTGCATCCAGCACAGCATGTTCACTGCATTGAATGAATATGTGGGAATGTTGTTAGTTTCCTCATGTACACATAGAGGAATGCTTTTTATTATCTAACGCACATGTTGGGATGGTGCTTTCTGTGTCTTCTCTTTCATATTGTTTATTTAGAGGAGGCTTCTTTTCATATTTGAAATATAATGGCTATATCAGGTTATAGAGCTGACTATATGTAGACTGTATATGCATTACTTACAGAGGGCATTGAGTATACTACTTAGATTGTAGTGTGTTAATGATACAAGTTACTGATGCTCTACAGAATTATTGCTTAGTTTTATGAATTGAGGGATAACTGTCCTGAAAACATTTAGGCCTTAATCCTGCCCATAACAGCATAGGCATGTATTACCCTAAAGACAACAGGATGAGTGAGGTTCTATTGCACAGGACTCAGGCCACTTCTACACTACGGGATAATATCGAATTAGCTAAAATCGGTTTTATAAAACTGATATTATAAATTCGATTTCATGTGGCCACACTAGGCACAGTAATTCGCCGTTGTGCGTCCATGGTCCGAGGCTAACGTCGATTTCTGAAGCGTTGCATTGTGGGTAGCTCTTCCGTAGCTATCCATAGTTCCCCCAGCAGTCTCCCCCGCCCCCTTGGAATTCTGGGTTGAATCATTATTGTCGCGGGTGGTTCTGGGTAAATGTCGTCAGTCATTCCTTCCTCTGGGAAAACATCAGCTGACAATCCTTTCGCGCCCGTTTTTCCCTGGATTGCCCTGGCAGACGCCATAGCACGGCAACCATGGAGCCCGTTCAGCTTTTTTTTTTTTTCGGCACGTATGTGTACTGGATGCCGCGGACAGAGAGGCGATACTCCAGCGCTACACAGCAGCATTCACTTGCTTTTGCAATGATAGCAGAGATGGTTACCGGTCGTTCTGTACCGTCGTCTACTGCCGAGAAAAACTGGCAATGAGATGACGGTTATCTCTCCCCCTCTGTACTGTCCGCTGCTATCATGAGTGCCCCTGGCTGAAATCGGCCGGGGGCGCAACGCAAAAGCAAAATTGGGATTGACTCACTTGGGACTGAGTCAATCCCTCCCTTATGGTTTCTAAAAATAGAGTCAGTCCTGCCTAGAATAAGGGGCAAGTGTATTAGAGGACCAGTGTATCAGAGCACAGCTGCTCCGTGTCAGTATTCACAGGGGGTGCCCCTGCAACAACCCCACCCGTTGCTTCCCTCCTCCCCCAACCTTCCTGGGCTATACCGTGGCAGTGTCCTGCCCATTTGTGTCATGAAGTAATAAAGAATGCAGGAATAAGAAACACTGAGTGTTTAGTGACATAAAATGAGGGGAGGCAGCCTCCCGGCGCGATGATAGTCCAGGCAGGACATTAAGCGGTGTGGGGGAGAGGAGCCCAGCATGCTGCTGCTATGACAGTCCAGGCAGTACAGAATCTTTTCTTTACACAGGAAAGGGAGGGGGCTGAGCCCCCAGTTGCTATGATGAAGCTGGTTATTAGCCGTTCTGTCCTATCTACTGGGAGTAACCAGCAATGTTGGCCTCGATGTCAACATGTTAGATATTCATGAGGACGGTTACTAGTCCTATTGCACACTCACGTCTACCACCGGGGAGGGGGAGAGGAGAGAGGAGCAGATACTGCTCTTCACTGCTGCAGCATCGCGTCTACCAGCAGCATTCAGTACACATAGGGTGACATTGAAAGAAGTCAAGAAATGATTTCTTTCCCTTTTCTTTCACGTGGTGGGGGGGGGGGAAGAAACTGAGGAGCTATTCCCTGAACCACGCCAGACACTGTGTTTGAACCTACAGACATTGGGAGCTCAGCCAAGAATGCAAATACTTTTCAGAGACTGCTGTGGACTGTGGGATAGCTGGAGTCCTCAGTACCCCCTCCATCCATGAGCGTCCATTTGAGTCTCTGGCTTCCCGTTACGCTTGTCACGCAGCGCTGTGTATCCTGGAGATTTTTTTTCAAACGCTTTGGCATTTCGTGTTCTGTAACGGAGCTCTGATACAACAGATTTGTCTCCCATACAGCGATCAGATCTAGTATCTCCCGTACGGTCCATGCTGGAGCTCTTTTTGGATTTGAGACTGCATCGCCACCCGTGCTGATCAGAGCTCCACGCTGGGCAAACAGGAAATGTAATTCAAAAGTTCGCGGGGCTTTTCCTGTTTACCTGCCCGCTGCATCCGAGTTCAGATTGCTGTCCAGAGCGGTCAGTGGTGCACTGTGGGATACCGCCCGGAGGCCAATAACGTCGATTTCCGTCCACACTAACCGTAATCCGATATGTTAATATCGGAATTTAGCGCTACTCCTCTCGTCGGGGTGGAGTACAGAAATCGATTTAAAGAGCCCTTTATATCAATATAAAGGGCGTTGTAGTGCGGATGGGTACAGCGTTAAATCGATTTAACGCTCTTTAAATTGATTTAAAAGCGTAGTGTAGACCAGGCCTCAGTGCACACAGAAAATCCACATCTTCTGCATGCTACAAATCTGTGCTTCCTATGGGCTCAAGGTACAGTAGCATGCCGGGGTGTTTTGCAGACAGGGACATTGCCAATGGATCTGTGGTTGTATATATATCCACCTGCCAAGCACCCACATATGGCTACAGATTAGCATGGAGAGGGGTTTGTGGACTTGATTCAGCAAAGTGCTGAGAATTCTAGCCCAATCCAGCAAAATACATGCTTAATTTTAAAGCATTAAATAGTTACACTGACTTCACTGGAATTATTTCTGTACTTTGTTCATATTAGTATGTGTTTTCTGTGAACTTGCTTTAAAACAAACAAAAGAACTCCAGTTATTTTCCAGCCAGTTTCGCCAAAATATTTGCAAAATGTAGTGGGAATGGGAGAAATTCCACATAATTTTGCGGTGTGTCCCAGCTGAGCTCCAAAGAGATTAGTGTTGAGTAAATAATTGATGATAGAGCAAAAATTTGCTTTCCTTATTCCAAAATACAAGTCAGCATCAACACTATAAAGGAGATAAAGAAGATTTTGAAAACTATAACTCAGTATTAACATTTAATGGACGTGACACTTGCCTTGTTGTGAAATGTTATAAATCACTCACTGAGGGAAAACAACAGAATATTTGAGAAGTATATTGCAGAAGGGTTGTGTGGTTCTGAAATAACCCTGAAACAATGACCAGCTATAGACAGTTTTATACCTTTATGACAAAGGTACCCCACTCTGATCATTTCCTAAAAGCAGATTCAGATGCATTTTTTAATTTTAACCTTTATATTCCAGTAAGTCCTGGGAATAATCTTATTTTTCTAATAAAATTATAATCTCTTCTCATTACTTTTCTCACTCTCTTCCATGTTTGGTTAATAAATGCTTTTATTCCCATCCCAGTTTTTAGCTTATTGTACATTTATTCATTTGTGAATGCTTCATTGCATCTGAGTATAAAGTTAAGTGACCTGGCTACTTTCTAAGGACTTGATTCAACCACCCTTACTCCTATTGAGACTGAGGGCTTGGCTACACTTGCAGGTGTGCAGCGCTGGGAGTTACAGCTGTCTTCGTACAGCTGTGTAGGGAAAGCGCTGGAGTGTGGTCACACTGATAGCTACCAGCGCTTCCGTGTGGCCACATTTGCAGTGCTGTTGGGAGTGGTGCATTATGGGCAGCTATCCCACAGAGCACCTCATCCCATTTTGGCGCCGTGGGTTGTGGGAAGGGGACGGAAGGGTTCGGGTCATTCTGCTTCCTGTCCCAACGCCCCGTGATGCATCGCTTCACATCCCAGCAGTCCATGTTTTTCCATCCACATTTGGCGCCATTGTGACTCTCCCAACGGTTTCTGTGCAGCGTGATTTCTGTGGGAAATGGAGCCCGAACTGTTGAGGAATATGCTGGCGAGTCTCGCCAGCACATCACATTTGGCAGTTGAGCTATTCCTTAAGCTCCAAAGTGATGAGGAGTCCGATGATGATAGTGAGTCGCCTGACGCGTACGACATGACATTGCTTGTGGCATTCACGGAAATGCTCAGCACCGTGCAACGCCGCTTTTGGGCTCAGGAAACAAGCACTGAGTGGTGGGATCACATCGTCATGGAAGTCTGGGATGACAAGTAGTGGCTACAGAACTTTCGGATGAGAAAAGCCACTTTCATGGGACTGTGTGCTGAGCTCACTCCCACCCTGTGGCACAAGAACACATTGAGAGCTGCCCTGCAGTGGAGAAGCGGTGGCTATTGCAGTCTGGAATCTGGCAACTCCAGACAGCTACCGATCGGTCGGAACCAGTTTGGAGTGGGAAAGTCGACCGTTGGATTTCGTTTGATGCAAGTTTGCAGGCCATTAATCGCATCCTGCTAAGAAGAACCGTGACTCTGGGGAACGTGCAGGACATTGTGGATGGCTTTGCACAAATGGGTTTCCCTAACTGTGGAGGGCGATAGATGGGACGCATATTCCTATTCTGGCACCACCCCACCTAGCATCCGAGTACGTTAATCGGAAGGGGTATTTCTCTATGGTTCTCCAGGCGCTTGTGGATCACCATGGGCATTTTCATTGACATTAACACAGGCTGGCCTGGAAAGGTGCATGATGCACATCTTTCGAACACTGGCCTGTTCAGGAAGATGCAGGCCGGGACTTTTTTCCCAGACCCGAGGAAGATCACAGTAGGGGACGTTGAAATGCCCATTGTGATCCTTGGAGACCCCGCTTACCCGTTAATGCCTTGGCTCATGAAACCGTATACAGGGAAGCTTGACAGGAGCAAGGACCGGTTCAACTACAGGCTGAGCCAGTGCTGAATGACTGTGGAGTGTGCTTTGGCCGTTTAAAAGGGCGCTGGCGATCTCTGTATGGGAAGCTAGACTTGGGGGAAAGCAGCATCCCTGCGGTTATATCCGCGTGCTGTACCCTCCATAATATTTGTGAAGGGAAGGTGAAACATTCAGTCAGGCATGGACCTCTGAGGTTCAACACCTGGAGGCTGAATTTGCACAGCCAGAGAGCAGGGCTACTAGAGAGGCCCAGCACAGGGCTTCAAGGATTAGGGATGCCTTTGAGGGAGGAATTTGAGGCTGAAAACCAACAGTAATGTTTGGTGCCTTGCACGGAGTGAAGTGCAGTGGTTACAATGTTAGTAGGAATCTGTTTTTCCTAAGCTGATTTTTTTGCAGTGCCTGTTTCTTTCCTGGGCTAAGGTATCTTTCACTTTCTGCAATAATAAAGACTGTTTTCAAGCCAAGAATTCATTTATTGAAAAGAAAATAACTTTATTGACAGACACACAACATTTTGGGAACCTAAAAGGGCAGGGGATGGGGTGGGTGAACTGTACAGTCACAGGTTTGAATATGTCCTGTCTGGAGTGCTGTGCAATGACTGCTGCACTTCAGGATGCCTATACTGCATGGTGATGGGGTTGAGTGCAGAGGGTAAGGGTCGTAGTTCTCAGGGCTGGTTGGTGAACGTACAGGTGTTGGAAAGGCAGCTGGTGGTGGTAAGAACCTGGATGCTGGGGAAGGGGGTTTGGAGCTGACATTGGGCACAAGGGAAAGAGCTTTGGGATGGGTGGGGCTGGGGCATGCAGTAGTGCTCTGCCTGCATGGCTACGAGCGCTGGATAGAGTCCGCTTGGCGCGCCAGGATGCTTATCAGCTGCTTTGTGCTTTTCTTCCTGGCCGCTGCGTTTCTCTGGCGGATCCTGCTTTCCCTTTCCCTCCAGTCCTGCAGTTTTTTTCTCTCTGGCAGAGTGATCCATAACTGCTTGCAGCAGGTCGTCTTTGCTTTTTCACGGCTTCTTCCGCAGGTTTTGGAGTCTTTGAGCTGTTGATAAACACGGGCAGCCTGAGAACTCAAGGTCGCTTGTGGAAAGCAAAAAAAGCAACAGTTAACAGAGGCAGCATTGTTTATATCACAGTCAGACAGTTATTCCCACACAGTGAAGGAGTTTACAGTCTTCACTTTAGCATAATTTTCCCATACCAAAGAGAGCGCACATAACCACAGGAGCCCCGAAATGGTGAGTAAGGGGACTGATTGCTTCAGGGCTGTGCTGGGGTTTCTGTGCATTGGGAAAGCAAACAGCTGCAGGGGCACCTACACTGAACACTCTCCCAACATTTTCCACAGGAGTTAATCCTGGAAGATATCTCCTGCTGCGGGTCACCTGGAAGAGTGGGAGGGTCTTCTACAGCAATGCGGATTCCGCCCTGGCCCCTATGCAGCTTGCCTGTGTGCAGCAATGGTCCCCCCCCCCTCTCAGCACAGTGGCACGGACGCGTTAGCCTGACTGGGACAAGGACCACAGTGGCTCTCCCTATAAACTTGCGCAAGCGCATTGCCCACTTCTGGCTGAAACTTTTGAAGAGATTACAGAGGCCGATTACCGCGACGTGATAGACCACATCAATGGGCTATTCCACATCTAGGCATGCATGCATGCAGCCCTAACCCTCCTCCTCTCCGAAACATTTCCATCCTGAAAATAAAAGCCGCTTACCGGGAACCCGCTCCTCTGCTTGTCCTTCACCAAGTACCAGGCTGCTGTGACTGGCTACCTTCCTCCTGGCTTGAGAAGAACAGCTCCTGGCTGCATGCCTCCTGGGACTCCGGGGTGTCTCCCCACCCCAGTACCCTCCATCCTGGCTGATGCTCCTGGACTCTGGTGTCTCTCCCACCAGTACCTTCATTCTCGTTGTTCTCCTCCTCCCCTCCCTGCTCTTGATACTTACGTTCCTCGATGCGATGGGGTCACCCCAAAGTATCCGCTCAGCTCTTGTAATTAAAGGAGGTCGTAGAGGCAGTGCTAGATGGTAAGGTTTCCCATCCACAGGCTTTGAATAGATTCGCACTCTTCACTTATCCTGCACCGCACGGTCCCACGGATGCCCTTATCAGCATGGCCTAATTCCCATCAGGTATCGTTAATTCCTAACGTCGGGATGCAGCCTGTGACTAGCCACTAATTCCTCCAACAAGACATAGTCAGTCCAAGCAACTCAACCTTGCTCAATGCTGTGCTGTTGGCGCGTGAGGCATGGTCACATAGAAGATTCCACTGATTGCACTCACCTGCTGAGAATACAGGATGTGATTTTAAATTCATAGGGATTTAAAGGGCCAGGTTCACTGATCAGCATAGAGTTCAAACTGATTAGAAAAGAGTGGCTGAGCAGGCATTCTGGGATACCTCCGAATATCTCTGGAGGCCAATAACAGCGCTTTTGGTGGCCACACTGGCGGAGCAGCGCTGCATCACCAGCGCTGCAATCGTTATTCCCCAGGCAGAGGTGGAGTACATGCAGTAGTGTAGCCAGGGAGATACAGCACTGTATGTGCCTTGCAAGTGTGGACAGTGAGTAAGCTGCAGCGCTGTAAAGTCACCACCAGCGCTGCAACTCTCCAGTGTAGCCAAGCCCTGATACTGATTCTAGCCTCACTCATGCTGAGTAGTTCTATACCTCTCAAGTAGTCTCATGGGAATCAGTGGGACTACTCATGTGATTAACTGTTCACCATTGTATGAGATTCACAGTCTGGCCCAATGGGACTACTCATTCAGTAACATACTACTCAATATATGTATGCATACCAAAGAAGTAACTTTAATGGGAGTACTTGCAGAGTAAGGTACAACTTAATGTAAATAAAAGCAGCAGAACTGGATCCTATCTTGTTTTCTTTCTGTACTGTTGCTTGTTGTTCCTTCTCATATCTAGTTTTTTTTCTGGATTAAGAAATTTAGTCAAATGTTTTTGCAAAATAAAAATGTGCCTGATTAACAGGTCCCCCACAATTGAGAAAAATACAAATCCTATTTGTTCACAAATGTTTCTTTTTTGTTTGCTTGCTTTAAAGAAGCATACTACATTTATTTTTAATTTATGGAAAATGGAACTGGCTTTGAACAAACTATTTTAAGCAAGCCTGAGGTCTAAACAATAGAAATAGCTGTGGCCCAGATTTTACCAGCTGAGCTTTTTAATATTTTTCCTCACTAAACAACAGAACTTTGTAAACTCTCATTCATAAATTCACCTTGCAACCTTATACACCATCATAATGAACCTTAGAAGCCACATGGGCACCTGTTACAAACTCCTTTGTTGCTCAGAACCTGGCCTTTTTCTTTTGATGTTTGGCTGCCAGGCGGAACATTAGCTGATTTCATATTTTCATTTTATGTATTTAAAGGGAACTCAACAGTGAATATTCCATAGAGGTTAGCCTTAGAGAAATAAATAAAGCCCTGTTTGCGGGGGGAGGGGGGGGAGAGGGGAGGAGACTCACCTAACATAATGGGTCACTGGAGTTTATGAATATTATAGACATACATATTCTTGTGTTCTGTAATTCATTTCACTTCTGAACTTTTTGTTAATCTTTCTATTTCTGTAACTTAGATAATTGGTATAGTACGCTATTGCTAGCCCTTAAGACCAGATAGTGTCCTCTATCTACTCAGTGAACCATAGTTGATATTATTGGAAGTTGCACTTACAGACTGAGGGAACCATGGATTTTAACAGTACAAGTTGTCTTGAATTTCATTGCCATACAACACTCTCATTGACTTCAAATGGCTTAGAAGTGAAACTAAGGCTATGGTTCATTATGGGTTAGATTCACCCCTGGGAAGACAGCTAACACAAGGGTTTAATCTGGACTTAAGCTGTATGCAGGCTTTGTGCTGACCCTCTGCAAAGGGTGAATGTCACCTCTAAGAAAGAAGGGATCCTTCTAAAACTAGGGCTGATGGCTGGTCCTGCTTCCACTGAACTCAAGGGGTGAAATCCTAGCTCTACTGAATTAAATGGGGAAGTTTGCCTTTGACTTTCATGGATCCAGGATTTCACCCATGGAGTTCTGCCATCAACTTAAATGGAAGGGAAGTAGGATCAGATATCATGAGAGTGTTTCTCTTTAAAAATAATCCTTTATAAATCAGAAAAACTTAGCAATCAACGGGGGACACCCAGAAGAATGTAAAAATATCAAGAGATTCATCCATTCTCAAATTCAGCCACAAATTACTGGTTTCATTCAATTATTAGTGGGTGAGATTCTATGCCCTGTGTTACACAGAAGGTCAGACTAGAACAGGGGTTTCCAAACTTGGTTCGTGGCTTTTTCAGGGTAAGCCCCTATTGGGCCACACTTCCCGCACCTCCCATTGGCCGGGAACAGTGAACTGCAGCCACTGGGAGCTGTGAGTGGCCATACCTGTGGACGCTCAGGTAAACAAAGCATCTTGCGGCCCACCGAGGGCTTACCCTGAACAAGCCACGAACCAAGTTTGGGAATCCATGGACTAGAATGATCTTAATGGTACCTTCTGGCCTTAAAACTCACAAATCGATACCGTTCTCATATGAAGCTGGTTAATTACAGTGCTATATTTACCAGACACTAACATTAAGCTGTTGAATTAATGTATTATTTTTTCCATGAAGATCTGGTGATATCTTTGGCGAGTGTTTGATATCATTTCTTCAATATAGCATGTGGCAAATGATACAGCTTACTGGAGTTGAAACTGTGAAAAACTCTTGATAGCTGATGTTCACACGTCACTCACATCCTCTTGAGCCATGAGCTTTTAGACAGAGGTATTAAAGCAAACTCCATGTGAGGGAGATACACTGTACAAATACCAATCCTATTCATACAAGGGACCAAATGTTAACAAAAATTATTAAATCAGCTTTCTGCCTGCGCCTGTTCATTATTTTGCTGACTTGGAAACCTTGGTGTGTTTTGTATCCATTTCATTATCTCCAGACACATGAACTGTAATGGAATTTACATAAAAGTCCTGCTGGAGAGTGGAGACTTTACTGCACAGTAAGCTGCGCCTCCTAATCCAATCTTCCCCAATGCAGTTGGCCTGGCTGTTGCCAAACTCAAACAGCAGGGATCTCTTTTGTTCAGAAAAGTATGAATTTGAGCTTTAAAATAAGCAGAAGTCTTTTCTTTTACTCAGGATGCTTCCTCTTGCTGAGTTTACATGAGATGTCTAGCAGGAGGTATTATTAAACAGCCTCAGAAATTAGCCAAAAAACCAATTATCTGGGTTTAGCCAGGGAAAGGGGCACAGCACAAAAGGCTTAGAGAAATGAGCGCTTGAATTTTCATTACTGAGTATCTGTGAAACACTACACCACCATTTGAGTTTTATTATTAACCCTAGTCAATAAAAAGATTTAATAATTTTAATCAGTTTTGCATTGCACTTTGAGGATACTACAAGTAGACAATAAAACAAGGTTCCTTTATTTCCTTCTGTGTCATTTCACTGGACTCATAGTAATAGTTATCTCAAAATAGTTTTAATCTTGTGTTAGATTTGTCATGCAGGTTGGTAACTACATGAGAATTTCAGTCTGCTCCTTCACTCTTTACTTAAGCAAAAATCCCATTTACTTAAATTGGTGGCAGACAGAACACAGATGTTCCCTTAGAATCAGGTTAAATATCAGCTTCTAAAAAAAGTCTTAGGGCTGGAGTAGTCCATCCTGTTTGTTATTTCTCCTCTCCTCTAGATAAAATCTGGAGAACAATCCTCACCTATATATGAGAGATTGAAGGCAGTTCACAGTTTAGGCTCACATAGTTGGTCACTGAACCTTTTTATTTACTAGTGAATTTCTCTGGTTGGTGCAGAAGGCAGACATGCACATACTGATTTAGGAAGATTTGCTTAGATTGGCTGCAATTTTATCAACAAAACAACTAGCTACTCTGCCTTAGGGAAAGTACTCCTTGAAAATTAACTGTAGGGGATGATGGCCTATGCTACTTTCCTCTTCTGAAAACATAATTGTGGGACTCTTCATTCTTTGTTTTCAAGGCTCCAGTCCCTCATTGTCTACATCTTATCACTGGTCTCTCATCATTTTCATGTTCAGGCTCTTTGTTCCTTTCTCTCTGATGCTATATTCAGCACCACCATTCTTCACTGAATCCTCTTCAAAACCTGCCTTTAGTCACAATCTTCAAACAGGGATATTCAAATTCTTTTCAAACAATAAAAACAGAGAAGCAAGAGTTAACATGCAGTTAGACACTATGCAAGCTCACGAGCCATGCAGTCACCATTAGAGCCCTTCGTCTGGTGTCCGTTGGTGTCTGCTGCCAGACTCTTTTGATTTTTGCTGCAGGACCAGTAACCTTAAGAACCAGTAGATCAATATACTCTTTGCTGTGTTCTAGAATTCTAGTCACCAACTGGTACTATTAGAAACCATCTGGACATTTTTCATTTGGAATTTCCAATAGCAGCTTCAACGGCAGTTTTTCGTCTGACTGCAGAATCAGGCCTTTTAGTCAATACTTCCAAAGTAAATATGCCAAATTCTCACTGAATTGTCATTTTTTTACTGTTAGCTTCAATTAACTTATAGTGGTGTCTCTGAGAGCACAGATTGTCCCCACAGTACTATGGACAGTACGCTGTTACTAGCATTCTTTTACCATTAAAGAAATAAACATTTGCTAGCAATTACCAGGCAGGGCTTTCTGAGATCACCTGCTTCCTTCTGTACTAAGAAGGGGAGGTGTCTCTGGTAACTGTGTGGTAATGGGTGGCAAATATGTCATCTTCTTTATGCTGTTTTTTAATGTTGTCATATATTTACTGTATAGGACCAAATTTTGACCTTCATATTGTTGTAAGTAGATGTGAGAAGGTCCATTACTCCTTCTCTCAGATTTTTTTAAAAAAAAATTGCAGTGCAGCCTCTAGCTAAGGTAAAATGCATGCTTGGCTTTTGTCTCGTAGAGCTCTAGAATAGCAGTTAACTTCTGGAAGAAAGAATTAATGGAGCAGTTAGCATGTGGCTGGGTCCCTCCAAATATTGCTGATGAGGACACAGTGCTAGTAAATTGAGAAGGAACCAAAAGGGCTGCCATATTTTTTGCTGCAGCACTAGAAAATCTACAAAGTCACATAATGGCTAACAGTAGAAAAGCACAATCATGAGAAGAATCAAATATTTTGAAGCATTCAAAAGAGTGCTACCAGAAAAGTCAAATCCAAATCTGTAGCCATGATCACTTGGGCAAAGCTGCTTTCAAAGGTGATAGAAGTGTGTAGGATTGGTCCCGACACTGAAAAATAGTTGATGTGGTACCTTTGATATGGTGTAAATGGATGCAATTCTACTGAAGTCAATGCAGCTGTGCTGATTTGTGCCAGCTGAGGCTCTGGCTCTGCTTTTGCAGCACTCGTTTCTAGGGAAAGCAAACATTAATTGTCCTTTGCTGGGTCAAAGGAGTTACTGCAGAAGGATCCTACAATTTATAACTGTACAGTAGGATCCTCCTATTTACGATTAGTATTACTCACTTAAGTGCTATAGAATATACATGGCAGAACTTAACATATATGCTTCTGAATGTAGCTGGTAAGTCTTGACACCCTGTTGATGAATGAGGAGCAGTTTCTCGTTCATGAATGAGGGTCAGTTGGAAAAAAAAGATGCGTTATTTTCTGTTTCGTGCAACACAGTTCATATAACAGTAATTCAAAAATTGTAAGCTGAAAAATTACACACTGTACCATCTATTCTGGTTTAATAGATAAGTATTAGCATCTTAGATATTAAGCACTCATTTTCTTTAACATGGTCATTTTTCAGTACTGTTTATTCTTTCCTTACTTGTGTGAAGTTAGATGCTCTGTTCACAGTAAACTGCTATTACCTTTAGATCAGCTAACCCCTAACTTTGTTCCATGGAACACTGCTGGTCCATGGAGAAAAGACACATCACATTGTGCTCGCTGTTCTCAGTTCCAGCTTCACCTATACCCACGTCCACTTACTGTACTAACTCATTTACACTTCCTATATACTTGCCAAATATCACATCATGTGAACATTTGATTTAGTTCCCACAAGGATGTCACATGGCCACAGATGGGAGGAGGAGATGATCAACAAAGCACTTGTTTAAGAAGATGTGGTCTGCACACTGGGACAAAGTTTGAGAACCTTTGTGTTAGGTGTTTTAAAGCTGCTTTCTAGGATATAGGTCAGAAAAGGCCCCTCGCCAAATGTTGATAAAGAGATCTAGTGATTTCACATCTTTCAAAATTCATTTCTGTTCTGTATTAAAACAGCCCTTAGGTCCTCCACCCCTAGTTATTACTAATCGAATGTAACAAATTATTTATGTCACGACCTAAATGGATGGCTCCTTGGACCAAATCCTAATCTGGTATAAATTGATATACCTATGTTGATTTCACTGTAGGATTTTGTGCCTAGTCTTGGTCCAGCGTGGCTAGAACTCTGATATCTCAGAAGGGGCTTGCGGATCTCAGAGGAAGCCCTGGTTAAAATTTTATAGACAAACTGAAATGTGGTTTGG
Source organism: Chelonoidis abingdonii (assembly GCF_003597395.2). Lineage (NCBI taxonomy): Eukaryota > Metazoa > Chordata > Testudines > Testudinidae > Chelonoidis > Chelonoidis abingdonii. The sequence goes on from NC_133775.1 coordinate 28,131,122, forward strand.
GATGATTTCCCTGCCTCAGATGGAGGCACACTTTCCCTGCATACTGCTATATCTTCTCTGTCAGTGATAACTTACCCCTATGGCTCATAAAACACTAACGAGGAAGGGGAAATTTTTGGCCTTTGAAATGGACAAAATTTTGTCAAGGGTCAGATACTTTCAAAAATTATTTTCTGGGAAAGTTATGTTGGGACCCTTTACAAGAGTTTTAAACCCCCTTTCAAATGATAAGAGGTGAGCCCTGTGCTGTACTGCCAGTACGCTCAGCACGTTGTTCAAGAAAAAAGTATATTTTCAGCAAGTGCACTTAATATGTTTGTTTGTTTGAGTGATGTTGCCTTCCCCTTTTGTAGTACTGAAGTGAGACCATTTTATTTACAGTGCAAAGAGCTAGCACAACGACTATGCATTGCTTGAGTCCTCTGTAAACCCTATTTTCAGAGTTTACATGGGATTTAGGGAGTACAAAGAGGTAGGCATTTTTTTTTCCTGGCTCCTTGCACTGGGGTGGATATCACTGTAAATGAGACATAAATAGATTCTCCAGTCCCTCACCCATATTCTTTGCACTTCTGGGTTGAGCCCAGCTAAAAGGGCACATTTTTGTGGGACTCCCATATGAAAATATTGGCAGTCAATCACCATCCAGACTCCAATGGCAATTATTATTTGTTAATTAACGGTGCCACCGCATCCAACAATTTTAATACTTTTTGCAACGCTGTTTCCAAAAACAGCTTGACTTTACAAACCTCAAAAATAAACAAAAGCACCTATTTCTGTGCCACATTTTAAGCATTTTCCAAGACTTTCCCATATTATGGTATGATACCACTGAAGTACCAGGTAAGTGTATCTGACTCTGTGATGATCCTTTTTAGCAATTTCAGAATATTTTTACCACTCTTCCTCTGAAACACGTTAAGTTTATACATTAACAGCCAGACCCCTGATTTGCCTCATTAACATCATTTTTCAAATACCCTTTAAAAAGATTTTTTTGTCTCCCTTAATCTAGTTACTCAGTAAACCTCAGTTCAGATGGTGCATCCCTAGTTTTCAAAGGGGGCATTTTACCCAGCACTCAGCTGAGCTGACTGACGTTATAAGGAGGGCAAGTAACTTCCCAAGGTCACACATTCCTTCAGTGGCTCAATCAGGATTAGAACCAGGATGCTTCTGCCTCTCAGGTCTTCACTCTTACCTCTTTTAACATGGCCTCCCTCACTGCTGGAAATATGCAAGTAGATTACATTGATTGTGAGAATTGCCGCAGACAAGGACGAAAACAGTATATTGCACCTGCATAGCCTTGGGACTTGCGACAGGTCAAAGCAGGCTTAGCAGCTGGTTACAGGTAATGCTTCTTTTCACCAGTAAAGGTCAACTTAATGTGAGATCCATATCAAAAGCAGTAGCTGACATATTGCCTAAATTTCTGGTTTTACTCTCTAAAGAGGTACTCTAGTGTCTGGATCTTGCATTCCTGAGGAGTTTGGGGTGTGGAAAAAATGCAGGATCTGGCCAAAGATATCTTAGTTGTAAATGTAGTTTGTTAGATTTTATTTGAGTGAATCGATATGGGATTTCATATTATGTTTTCCTTATTTTATTTGTGGTTAAATTACGCTTTCCAAGTTACCATAATTATTAATAATATTTACCTTTAAATTTTGATGAACATTATTTGAGAAAGACTACAGATGGTTTTTAGTTTAATGACCAAGATAATGATAACTGCAATGATTAAATAATACAGTCCAATGCAAACCTAGCAACTTCTTAAAAATCCCAGAGCACTTTGCAAAAGCAATAAAACAATAAATTAAAATAACAGCTGGGCTAATCATAATCCAATTTAAAAAGACAACAATTTGGTTTGGTTTTTAAAAGTAAGTCATTTCAGCTTTTCTACTGTCCAAAAGAAAAGAATTCCACAGATACAGTGCTATATGCTGGCTAAAGGCACTCGCACTCCGCTTATGGTAAACCCCTCAGAACAGATAACAAACAAAGATTGGTAGAATAGAAGGCAAAGAGAATATGTAATCAATTCCATAAGATAGGAAGTGGTAAGATCATGGACTGGCAGTACCTCATATGTTAATAACAGAATCTTAAAATCTATTCAGTGTTAGACAAGGAGTCAATGCAGTGACCTGATTACAGATGAAATATGAAAAGGCTTAGTCTGCCTTTGTGTCCTGGTGCAGGCATTTTCAGTCAATGGAAGTCGGTACGTTTACTTATTAGAAAGCTATTCAAAAAAAGAGCTTCATTGTGAGTTCTCTGTAGGCAAAGTATGGATAACCAGTTTGGTGTCTTCCTGGGAGAGATGACCATGCGATGTTGAAAGTTCATGAACTAAAAAATTGCTGATGTATTTATATGTAATGATGCGCTATGATTATTAAAGGGAAAATAGGGATAAAAAATTACACTAAAGGTTTCCCCTGTTGACATAACATATGTTGTGTCACTTATCACACAAAAAAAGGATCTATCCTAATAACATTCTGGATTCATGATGACTGAAATGATGCTGAAAATATGCAATACAATGAAACTTAATGCAAATGTTCATAGTGTTATTCGCTCACTAAAAAAATCCAGGGTACTTTAGAAAAGCAGTGTAAGGTTAGCAACAGCTGTGCGAAGCATAAATAAACAGAAAAAGCCAAAGTATCAATTGGTCTTGGTTAATCAGATGTCACAGCACCCCCAGTGTTGCCAGTGGTTTCATATCTATGAGCAAAACATTTTATTGAAAAGTATATAAACAAACTTCTTTTTTAATTCTAAAAGCCAAGCAAACTTCTGGGATTTGCTGGAGCTCAGCTTTATCTGCAAACATTCTGGATTATCTTGCTTTGTTGAATCCTCCAAATAAAGTTTAGACAAGCAAAAAGATGCTGGTGGCAATCAGATATGGACATAACACAAAGGGTTAATACAATACTGAGTACACCCAAATTCTCCTATTTTTAATTATACTGTAAAAGTTTCTTGGCCATTTTGGACTCAGCAAAACTCATTTGAATACAAGTCTTAGAGTATGGCTGGTGTACACTTAAAAGTTAGATTGACCTAGCTACGTAGGTCAGGTGGGTGAAAAATCCAGACTACTGACTGATGTAGCTATGCCAACCTAACACCCAGGGTTATGCCACCATAGTCACAGTGACACAGTTATGCGCTGGTGTAGTCTCTGCTGACATGCCCTTAGTGGAAGTTTGTTTAATATGTCATAGACTATCAAACAAGCAGTATAAGAGGTCAAATATAGAGCTCTGATTTACAGTGACGATGTCAAATTAGTTTTACTGCAAATGACAGATTGTGTTGTAAAAGGGCTTTATCAAAACTAACACAGACAGAAATGTTTTCATGAATTTTAATTTCAGTTAAAATGATTTTCTTAATTTAAACTTTCCTTTGCAATTTTATGAATGCAAATACATATGACCATATGACTCACATTTTACCATGAATGAATTTAAGTACCCAGAAAACAAAATTGACTCATCTGTTCTCTGGTCCAAGCTGACTTCAAAGAAAAAAATATATTAGCAGCATATGTTAAAGTTTAAAAATTCTTTCAATTTTAAGTATTTCAGGGCTATAAGTAACACAGGTAGGGAATTAACAAAAATATGGCTAGTTCTTCACTGTCTTTGTTCACATGCAAAATGTGTTAAAAGGTGCTGTAAAACCTGCCATTCTGATCAGGTAGAATTTTACATTCACTTTGCATTCGTGTAACTGATCACGCAGGAAGCAGTGTAATGGAGAATCAGGCCCTTTATTTCTGTTTCGTTGTTGTACTTTCAGATGGTGAGCAATCTTGCAGACCCACTTCATTTATGCAGTTTGATTATTGCTGAATTCTGCAGGTGCTTCCAAGCACTGGAGCTCCTTGTTGTAAAATGGAAGATGGCATGCATGACTCCATTTCCTGGCAATTCTAATCCATTTTGGAATTGCACACACCTCAGTGGATTGGTGTTAAAGAAATAGCCTCATGTCATTTGACAAGATTTCATAGATCTTTGAAGTTGGTAAAAGGGATGCTGTCCATCTGATTTTTTTTTTTTAAATCGACCGATTCACGCCCCAAGCCCATCCCCAATCCTTTGAATACTACATTGATTTTCTAAATATATAGAAGGTTTAGGATATTTCTGTTCTGAAAAGAACCTTCTAAATATCAACAGTAGAAGACCTGAGAACCACACACACACAATGTTCACAGACACACTTTTCCCCTTTCACTCAATGAAATTCACTCCTGAAAAGGCCAGCCTAAAATCTGTGTGCCATTTAAATCCTATTTAAGCACTCAAAATAGGGCTTAAGTAGTGCACTGGTTTAGTGCTTGCCCTGTGAATAGGGGTGATTTTCATCTGTCGTGCACACTCCTGTCTACTGCCTCTTTATGTTCCATTTCAACTTTACTGATACTGGTTCCAGTCAACACTGTCTTGCAGAGATGAGTTGGAGATGCAAACCCATGAGACTTACTGCTCACAAAGTCCTGGAATGCACTAAGTAAGGAAGCAAAAATAGAGCAAAAGAAAAGAAAAATTGTCTAATCTCTTTCAGTTATAGAAATCTAAAACTGTTTGGAGGAGAGAGCCATTTTCAAGATCCCAGTGTCCTTTTACTGAGTTGGTGAAATATACTCGAGTTTCTGAGTAAAGCTGGTAAATTGTGAATATTTTTATCCAAGATTTTAAAGTTACTTTTTTAGTCTTACAAATTGGATACATAATATTTAAAGGCGCAAGAAGACAGACAGTACATGTAATAATACCAGACATTTACACACACATAAACCCAGCGGTGCTGTCCCCTCTGTACTATGTACTGCTTTTCATAAAAGAAATGACCCTCTGTTCAAGGCAAGGGAGTTATATATGTATACACATACTCTTTATACTGCTGTGTTATGGTATGTTATATACTGGAAGTTCTCAGGTGCGGATTCCACCCAACCAGTAGGCAAAAGAATGGTATGGGACTTTGAAATTGGAAAAAGTCAAAGTGATCTCTTGACAGAATTATATAACCGTCTCACGCTGTCTCTGAACTTCACTGAATCCTTGAGGTGACAGAAAGCTGGCAGGCTAAGTAGAGGCAGCTGCTCTCAATGGTATGCCAAAGATGAATCTGTTCATGGTGATCAATGACTGAATGCTCAACAACCAAAGTCATTGATCACCATGACCCCAGTTGCTGCTGAGTCTATTAGGTTGTAATGAAAGCTTAAAGAAGGGGGGAATAGGTGATACAGAGCAGGGCACACGCAGGAAAGGAAGGAGAAGAGTCACAAATACTACACCTAAAAACTGTGCAGGAAAATACAAAGCCCATTACTTTGTATGGGGTGCTTGATCAAATGGATTTTTCATTAAGATTCATGGATAAATAAATATTGAGAAATTCGGTTCTATACATAGGCTGAGATTCCAAAAGAGCCTAAGGAAATTAGATGCTTGTCTCCCATGGAATTTCAATGAGAACTGGTCACCTAACTTCGTTAGGTTCCTTTCAAAATCCCAGCACCCTTTCAGCTAATTTATGTATTTTTAGTTGCATATAAAAGCAAGACATCACCCCCAGCACACATCAAATGTAGCAAAAGAAAACAATAGAAATGGAATACAACTAGAGTATATTATGTGGATGTGCAAAATATATATATATATTTTATTATAAAAACAATGAGGATTCTGGTGGCACCTTGAAGACTAACAGATTTATTTGGGCATAAGCTTTTATGGGTAAAAAACCCACTTCTTCAGATGCGTGGAGTGAAAATTACAGATACAGGCATCGATATAGTGGCACATGAAAAGAAGGGAGTTACCTTACAAGTGGAGAACCAATGTTGACAAGGCCAATTCAGTCAAGGTGGATGTGGTCCACTCCCAATAACTGATGAGGAGGTGTCAATACTGAGAGAGAAAATTGCTTTTGTAGTGAGCCAGCCACTCCCAGTCCCTATTCAAGCCTGAATTAATGGTGTTAAGTTTGGAATGAATTGTAACTCTGAATTTCTCTCTGAAGTCTGTTTTTAAAGTATTTTTGGTTGAAGGATGGCTACTTTTAAATCTGTTATTGAATGTCCAGGGAGACTGAAGTGTTCTCCTACTGGCTTTTGTATGTTACCATTCCTGATATCTGATTGGTGTCTGTTTATTCTTTTACATAGAGACTGTCCAGTTTGGCCAGTGTACATGGCAGAGGGCATTGCTGGCACATGATGGTATATATCACATTAGTAGATGTGCAGGTGAATGAGCCACTGATGGTGTGGCTGATGTGGTTGGGTCCTCTGATGGTGTTGCTAGAGTAGATGTGGGGACAGAGTAGGCAATGGGGTTTGTTACGGGGATTGGTTCCTGGGTTAGTGTTTCTGTGGTGTGGTGTATAGTTGCTGGTGAGTATTTGCTTCAGGTTAGGGGGCTATCTGTAAGCAAGGACTGGCCTGCCTCCCAAGGTCTGTGAGAGTGAAGGATCATTTTCCAGGATAGGTTATAGATCATTGATGGTGTGCTGGAGTGGTTTTAGCTGGGGGCTCTACATAATGGCCAGTGGTGTTCTTTTATTTTCCTTGTTGGGCCTGTCCTGTAGTAGGTGACTTCTGAGTACCCATTTCGCTCTGTCAATCTGTTTCCTTACTTCCCCAGGTGGGTATAGTAGTTTTAAGAATGCTTGATAAAGATCTTATAGGTGTTTGTCTTTGTCTGAGACTGGAGCAAATGCGGTTGTATGTTAGGCCTTGGCTGTAGACAATGGATCATCTGATGTGTCCTAGATGGAAGCTGGAGGCATGTATAGCGGTCAGTAGATTTCCGGTATAGGGTGGTGTTTATGTGACCATCACTTATTTGCACTGTATTTTCCAGGAAGTGGATCTCTTGTGTGGACTGGTCCAGGCTGAGCTTGATGATAGGGTAGAAATTGTTGAAACAGAGGTGGAATTCTTCAAGGGCCTCCTTCCCGTGGGTCCAAATGATGAAGATGTCATCAGTGTAGCACAAGTAGAGGAGGGGCACTAGGGGACGAGAGCTGAGGAATTGTTGTTCTAAGTCAGCCATAAAAATGTTGGCATACTGTGGGGCCATGTGGGTACCCATAACAGTGCCACTGACTTGAAGGTGTAAGTTGCCCCAAATCTGAAATGGTTGTGGGTGAGGACAAAGTCACAAAGCTTAGCCACCAGGTGTATCTGTAATTTTCACTCCATGCAGCTGAAGAAGTGGTTTTTTTACCCACAAATGCTTATGCCCAAGTAAATCTGTTAGTCTTTAAGGTTCCACAGGATTCCTCGTAGTTTTTGTGGATACAGACTAACACGGCTACCCCTCTGATGCTTTTTCTTATGTTCCGCTCATAGGCAATAAGACAAAAATAATCAAACAATTGAATTGTTTCAAAAAAGGAATCCTTTTAGTGCAGGTCTGCTCTGAAAAGGTGACTTTGTGAGAATGACGGCGCAGGGTTCTACGTGCATTGTATCTCAATGATTTCCATATCAAATTTACTCAGTTTACTACTAAGAAACTGGTTTACTGATTCAAACTGCTAGTGCTGTAAACTCAACCTGGGTTCTAAAAGGCCAAGCTGGACTCTTTCTGTCTTATGCATCCCCTTAATTAATAAAGAGTCTGCAGGCCAAATGCTGTCCTCAGTCACACATGTACAACTCTAGTGCTTTCAATGGGGTTGAACAGTTGTAACCAAGGGCAGAATTTGAACACAACAAGGATGTATAAATGGCTTCATTGCTATAGTGGATTATGCACAAACTGGAAGAGAATGCAACTTACTCTATCAGAGCTGTGGCTGATGGAAATACAAATGTTTTTCACTGAAGTGAAATCTCAATACTAGAGATGGGCAAAATTTTTCAGCTGAAATGATTTTTGCAGGGGTCAAAATAAAAGAGATGAAAGACCCTGTATTCCATTTAAAATGCCCCGAGCTATCAGGCCTCCTCTTTTCCCATCCTCTGTACCTCTCTCTCTCATAAAAAACCAAAAACCAAAAACCAAAATATTTTTATTTACACAGCAATCTTTCAGCCTAGCCCTGGTGACTAGGTTTGGATCAGGGGAAGTAGTAATTTAGAACTTTTACATTCAAGGCCAAATTATCTATCATCTTATTATCAGCAAGCTCACCACGAAATGTGTGGCTGCAATCTCTTGCATTAGTATAACACTTCATTTGCAAAAACCCAAATTTACACATGTAAATGCATATTAGTGAACACCCATTTTACTGGATGAATTGCTGGTTGAATATTTCATCTCAGTATCCCTGATTTTGCACAATACATGTAATATTCTCTTGAATTTCCTTTGATCAGCAACTGCATACTCCTGTTAGGTCCTTTTACTGCAGTCATCCTCAAACTGTGGGGTGTGGAGAAACATGCGGGGGTGGGGAGTGCAGTAGGGCCCAGGCCAGCCTCCCAGTGGGGTGGGGAGGGATCTCCACCCAGTCCCAATCTGCCTCCAGCTTCGGCCTCCAGCTGCAACCCCAGCCCTGCCCCCAGTCTTGGGCCATAGCTCCACTCCAGGCCTAGCCTCAGCCCCCAGCTGCAGCTCCACTCCTGGCTCCAGTCCCGCCTCCAGCTGCAGCCCCAGCCTCAACTTGTCTGCCACCACGGACCGACTCCCAGCCCCAGTTCCCAGGCCGGGCACAGACAGGGGTCAGGGTGATGTGACATGAAAAGTTTGGGGACCACTGCTTTACTGGAATCTGTCAAAGGTTACGTCTATACTACCCGCCTGATTGGGAGTAGTGTTCGATGTATCAGGGATTGATTTATTGTGTCTCATCTAGACGCGATAAATCGATCCACTAATTGAAGCCCGTACTCCACCTTGGCAGGAGGAGTAAGCGCAGTCGATGGGGGTGCTACGGCAGTCAACTCACCACCGTGAGGATAGCCAGGTAAGTCGAACGCGAATAGCGTAGCTGAAATTGCGTATCTTAGTTCGAAACCCCCACCCCCACCCCAATCCCCCACTAGTGTAGCCCAGGCCAAAGTCTTTCAATGTGAAGGGATCTTTTACAGTTAGTTTTAGGACAGTTCTATCAGTATTAGACTTATTTGATTTTTCTTTATCACCTGAGATCAGTAATATCCTATTTGGACTCACATCTGATTCTCAGATATTCTGGATGTTGCTATGTGATTAGTCTGCCTTTTGCTAGGTTTCTGATCATGGGAAAGTTCTCCACTGTTCATACATTTTCTGTGCTCTTTTTTTTTTTCTTTTCTCTCATTCAATCTCCACCTTAGCTTGTTTAACAGGGATTCCCTTCAGCTTTTGTCTTGAAGGGAGACAGAGTTGCACATGTCATTTTGCTTGGCGTTCACAACACCTGTGTGAACATTTCTCAGATCACATCTGCTGCATAGTGGGAGCAGAGGCAGTAGACTCCAAGAAGTTCATGGAGACATGCAGTTCGAAAAATTCCTGCTGCTTTTGTTCTTGCCTGTAGGCATTTTTCAACAGTTTTTAGTTCAAGTGCACCTTTACCTCTTGTTTAATTTTAATTTGTCTAACAATTTAATAATCCCTTTAGGGAGTGGTAGTGCTATAATAAAAGCATGTATAAATTTTATAAATATAAAACCAAGTAGGAGCTCCTTACAACTGCCTCCTCGCCATTAAATGGTTAGGCTTTATCCTTTGACTCTCTTAAGGTTTGGGGGAGAAATAGTTTGTGGTCACCATATGTGTAAAACAGTGAAAACAGAAAATCTGTTGGCTCTTTCCATAAAGGCTAACCTGTAAAAATGAATTTGAGTAAAACTAATGGGATTCTGTAGAAGCCTACAGAAATCACTCCAACCAACATATAGAATTTAATGGAGAATTATATGCTGCTATTGAATTCCATGCTTTGGTTTAAAAATTCTATTAAAAGGCTATCATTCTCTATTAAAAGGACACTCTGAACTTTAAAATTACACTTCTATTACTTACTAACTATTAATTACTTACTATTATTACAAGTACAATTTAGGATTATTATAAATGATTGTGCAGAGAAAATAATTTTGTGCAGTTGACAACACCCTGTGTGTATCAATTTCTGTGACTCCCCTGTATAGTTAGCAAATTTCTCCTAACGTTTGTGTAGGTCTTTCACATGGTCACACAGAGAAAATGCTAACAATAATAAAAAAGGAAACACTTATGTATGTGTTTAACTTTACTCACATGAGTAGTCCCAGTTAGTTCAGCATTGAGTTCAACGAGATTACTCACATCAGTAGAATTAAACATGTCAGAGTTTGCCATGTTCTTTATGCAATGTTATGGTCTAACAAATCAAGCTAGCCAAGAGGAAAAAGAAAACTTCTATAAACAGCTACAAAGCATAGTAGAAAAGGTCCCAGAAAGAGACATACTCCTAGTAATTGGAGACATGCATGCTAAAATGGGGAGCAATAACACTGGCAGGGAAATAAGTATATGGAAACAAGGCCACAGTGAAATGAACAAAAATGGTGACATGTTTGTTGACTTTTGTGGAAGGAATGACCTGGTCATTTGAGGAACTATTTTCCTGCACTGTTCAATTCACAAAATAACTTGGAGGTTGTCAGATCACAGAACAGAGAACCAAACTGATCAGGTTACAATTTGGCACAAATGGACAACTTTAGCGGATATACATAGCAGGAACAAGGCAGAGGCGGGAATAGAATAATGGGAACGAAATTGAGAATAAAAATAAGAATAAAAAAGAGACCCAAACAACAGAGCTGCCCATACTATAACATCACTAATCTAGAACAGATGACGACACAGGAGTTCAGGAATTGTGCTAGCAAACAGATACCAGGCGCTTGAAGATGAAAACAATAGAAGACAAATGATAACATTAATCACTCTCTTTTTCCATATTATAGTCAGACATTTCCCAGTCACTTTTTTCATATTAATTTTTGTTGTTTTTTACAGTGATGTTCAGAGAAACATTTTCAGAAGTATTCAATAATCCAAAAGAGAACAATACTGATTATAGTAATGAAGTGAGACTATAGGAACGTTGCCAATTACATGTTGAGATAAACAGATCTTAACTCTGTCCCTTTCCACATCTCCTTTCTGATTTCCCTGCATTCATTCTGTCCAACTATTGTTCCCGATCATTCCTTTGTTTCCTTCACCATTTGCATTTAATGCCTTTTTTGAGTCCGCTATGAATGAAAACCAAGTTCCTGCCTTCCTTCTGCAACCAACTTCTAAACTCCCACCTGTTCTATGAAGCACTCCCTCATGCTCTGTAATGTGTTTTTCCTACTTGTGCCTCTAGTTCAGCAGTTCTCAAACTGTGGGTTGGGACCCCAAAGTGGGTCACAATCCCATTTTAATGGGTTGCCAGGGTTGACGTTAGACTTGCTGAGGCACAGAACTGAAGTCCAAACCCGAGGGCTTCATAGAATCATAGAATATCAGGGTTGGAAGGGACCTTAGGAGGTCATCTAGTCCAAACCCCTGCTCAAAGCAGGACCAATCCCCAGACAGATTTTTGCCCAAGATTTTGCCTAAATGGCCCCCTCAAGGATTGAACTCACAACGCTGGGTTTAGCTCAGGTTACAGCCCTCCAGGGCTGAAGCCCTTGGGCTTCAGCTTTGGCCCTGCTGCCTGGGGCAGTGGGGCTCAGGTGGGTTCAGGCTTTGATCTCCCCTCCTGGGGTCAGGTAGTAATTTTTGTTGTCAGCAGGCAGTCACTGTGCAATGAAGTTTGGAAACTGCTGCTATAGTTTATAAACTAAGGAAAGCAGGGAATAGTTATTTTTTTGGCATACAGGGCCATGGATACTTATAGTACTATAAAATAATAATAATAATAATTAATAATATAAAGATTATAGGGTAGATCCTCACCAGCTGGAAATCAGCATACTCCACAGAAGTCACAGGAATCACTTTTCATATGAATTCTATAAGTGAAGCAAGTTATATTGCAAACATTGTAATTATCGTCAATGAGTATGTGGGTATTAGATTTTTTTAGGCATAAGTACTTTTGCACTTCAATTTTAGTACAAGATTGCAAAACCTGAACTTTAAATGATCTTTCCTTTCCCTAAAGCTTAAATGCTGTTTGGATACTCACTGAAAACTCATGTGTATATACTGTAATAAATGTGACAGGGAAATAGACTCTTGGGGCCCATTCCTGCAAGCCCTTTTGAACATGAATAGTGTCCTTATTTGTATGAGAAATCCCATTGACTATTCCTGTAAGTAAGGGTTTGTAGGACTGGGACTTTAGTTTGTGGGTTCTGTTTCGGAAAACCACACTGGCGACATAGCAACCTAAATTGCTTTCATTAATGGAGTACTAGACAATGTCTGGTAGACACTGAAAATATGCTGTGACACTACTGTCCTTTTAGCAGGTTTACAACTATGAGGAAAACTACAGCTCAAGGACAATGTGGAGATTATAGTACTTACCCCACTGGCTTTTATTTAGAAGAGCAAAACAACAAATAGATATTTTAATGCATAATATGTGGAAATATGTCATGTTTCAATGCCCTGATCCCACCATACCTCTCATATCTGTCGTTCTCTACTATAATCTAATTGAATCCATGTAATATATTTCTAATTAGCCCTTCACCATAGAAACTAGGCATTATTAGGTGCTATTCCCAGTTTACCTGGATGTTTGCATATTTTCAACCTAGATGTTTTTTCTACTTATAAAATGCTAAACATTTCTATAATCAAAATTTACTAAGCCCTATGCGCATTTTTCTTTTCCTGTCTCTTGATACTGTCAGTATTCCAAGATGTAGTTCCTGGTATTGGTTCATTGCCGCTAATTATTTTTATTTTAGCCTTTGTTCCTGACTTCTCAGTCTGAGAGTTTAAAGAGCTATGGCATACAGCAAGAAGTATCTAATCAAGAGATGAGTAATCAAACAAAAAGCTTTTTGGGGAGGGGTGGAAATGGAATGAACCATACTGTCTGGCTAATTATTGTGTTTCCTGTTCTCAACCCTTAAATAGAGTTCTTGCAGAAACCAGAATACATGCCCATGGCTTGCTGGGTTGGGTTATTAAATAAGTGGAAGCTTTGCAAAGAGGGAGTGGCGGGAGAAACAGCATAAAATCGATGATGTAGAAAGGAGTTAAAGTATACACACTATTCATCTCTTACAGCCTTGGTTGTCAGGGTGCTAAACTCTCTGCAAGTATTTGGGTGGGTGGGTGGGTATGTGCGGGAAACCTAACCATTAATTCCAAAGAGGTGTTATCAGAGGCATCAGGGTTTGGCTGTAAATTTGACTACATTGCTGTGGTGCACAGAGAAATGAGTGAGGAAATATCTGATTAAAGTGTGCATTGCTACTGAGGCAACTGAATGTTGCCATAGCAATTGAGATGAAATGTGCAAGAAGTGAGATAATTAAATCTAACCCCTTTAGTAGTTTTGACAGTCAATGCATTGCCAATAGGAAAAGTTATCTACAGTGTTAAAGATAAAATACATTCCTCATGGAAGTAGTCCTTGCTGATATTTTGTTGTTCCCTTTCTAAACAAATTGCTTCAGGTAACCTAATCTGAATGTTCTTTTTAATAATCAAATACAGTTTTGACCTTGGTCTGTAACTGCTTAGAACTTTCCTGGCTTATTGTATCATGGGAACTGGCTACAAAAAATATCCAAATGTCCCTCCCCTCCTCCACAGCCCCACTTACAGTATGGTAAAGCCAGGACTGTCATGTTTTAGCTTACAATTCAATAATATCTAGAACGTGCTGCCCTCTTCAGGAACTGGCGATTAAAAATACTTGGTTTTGTTTATTGATTCAGAAAATGTAATGAGCAAACATGAACTAGAGCATCTGGTGAGTTTCTTGAACTTTGTAATACACAATCCAAAGACAGAGACTAGTTGCAGAATGCATGGAAAACTGATGTAAAAAAAAAAAGTCTTATCTTACTGGTGCTGGAAGAACAAAATTAAAGCCTGGGACTGTCACATTCATATCCACTTAAAGAATGTATTTGGTCAGTGGAAACAAAAAACTAAGGACATCCCGGAGTTGAGATTTTTTTTAAATAAATTATTCTGTATAATACCAACTGACTAGAAATTAAAGATATTGCATGGCTTAAAAGGGATTCTCACATTAGTTGTCAAGCTAAACTACTCATATGTGTATGTAATTCCCTTTGAAATCAAATGAAGTGTGTGTGTGTGTGTTTGGGGGTGGAGGGAATGGTTTCTAAAAATGACTATAGTCCTGTGGATTCTGCCACAGGAAGGGCAACCATTGCCTGGTCTAGGTGCAGGGATTTTCAAAGTAATAGTGCTGGACCAGCTGTGGGGAATCAATGAATTCACCCCAACACACCAGAGGGATAAACTGAGGGAAAACAAGGCCAAAGTCCAGCAGTCAGATTCAAGGAGCAAAGATCTCTAAGAAGAGCACTGGGGCTGTGAAGAGAACTGTTGTGGAGAGTGGTTTCCTTTTCCTCTTTGAAACTTGGCTGCATTGAGACATGCTGAAGTATCTTTTGCTTTCCTTTCCTTTTGCTGAGGGCTATCCTGTCGTCCTTTCTTTCAGTGGCTAAACAGAGGGAGAGATTCTGTGCTACATCTCACAGGATTGAATGTTGGTGAGAGTGTGTGGGGTGGTGTCTGTACTGAATTTCTTCCGTTTTCAGGATTGTCACAGAGTATCATTCATAAGCAACACTTTTTTTATTTCAGCAGATTATAAAGGATGTTTAATATCTTTTAATAGCCATCTAAGGAATAGTCTTATTTTAATCTTTACATAATGTTTTCAGTCCAGTGCAACATGTTTCAGTCCTTTGAAAAGGGAAATATTTGGTCTCATATGCCATTTGTGTCACTCTAGTTTTATCACAATATAATTCCATTGATCTCACTTTTACACCATTGCAAAACAACATTAATGCACCACTGAAAATAGAGGTTGATTTTTCAAAGGCACAAAGGGAAATTAGATGACCATCTTTGCATTGAAAATGTAACACTAGAATCAAATTTTCCAAACAGTGCACAGACAAATTCTAATGGAAGTGCAATCCCAAATCCCGAAGAGATTGTGAAATAGTCTCATCTCCTGCACAGAACCTCACCCACCCATCCACTCCTGTAATAGACCCAGAATCTCTGACTAAGTTACTGAATTCCTGACGTCATGATTTAAAGACTTCAAGTTACAGAGAATTCACCATTTACACTAGTTTAAACCTGCCAGTGACTTGTGTGCCGTGCTGCTGAGGAAGGCAACCCCCTCCGTCCCCAGTGTCTCTGCCAATCTGACCCAGGGGAAAACTCCTTCCCGACCCCAAATATGGTGATCAGTTAGACCCTGGCATCTGGGCAATACTCACCAGCCAGATGTGAAAGAATTCTGTATAGTTACTCAGAGCCCTCCCCATCTAGTGTCCTGTCAGCATTGGGGAATTTAGCTGTTGCCAATGGGCTACATGCCATCATAAGCAGTCCTATCATACCATCCCCTCCATAAACTTATCAAGCTCAGTCTTAAAGCCAGTTAGGATTTTTGCCTCCACTCATGGGCAGTGGCCGAACCCCGCCTTTGGAGAGGCTAGCCTGCTGGCCCCGCCCCTTCTGCCCGAGTCCCCCTGCCCCACCCCTCCTTGCAGCCAGAGGAGCTGTTGGCCAGCCCCAGCACTGGCCCATACCCCAGACTGCCATCTCCAATGCCGCTCCAGGCCTCTGGCCTGTCCCCTGGGCCAACCTGAGCCGCTCCAGCCCTTGGCCACCAGCAGGAGCTGAGCCCCTGCTGTCTTCAGGGAAGAGGGGAAGTGAGAGTGGGGCATCCCAGCAGAGCGTGGGCAGGGCCACAGCCTGGGTTAGGGCCCCCCATGCCTCCACTGCTCCCCTGGGAAGGCTGTTCCAGAACTTCACACCTCTGATGGTTAGTAACCTTTGCCTGATTTTGAGCCTAAACTTAATCGCCAGTTTATATTGATTTGTTCTTGGGTCCATATTAGTACTTAACTTAAATAACTCCTCTTCATCCCTGGTATTTATCCCTCTGATGTATTTATAGAACGCAGTCATGACTCCCTCACCCTTCTTTCGGTAAGTCTAAACAAGCCAAGCTCTTTGAGTCTTCTCTCATAGGTTAGGTTTTCCGTTCCTTTTTCAAAACTGGCCCTTACTGCCTAAGTACATGTAATATATGTTCAGATCTGCATTAAAATATTGATCTGTGCTTTCTACGATAGATTTGTTTCATTTTTGTTTTGTTGCTGATGTATTGTGTTTGGCAGTTAGAATCCCTATGGATGAAGGCATAATAACTAATAACATTTTTTTTTTGCTTTCCAGAGTATTTATGTTACAATGATGAATTTCTTCTTTCCCAGAATGGTAAGCAGAAAACTATTTCTACTTCTGATAATACTGACTACAAAGAAGAGAGAGTAAATTGTTATAATAAAAGATTGTACATTTATTTTTAAGCAAACTGACAATAGGATAATTATATGGTATATTGAAATGTAAATCTTTGAATATTCAAATCCTGTTCCCT
The DNA here is from genome assembly GCF_003597395.2 of Chelonoidis abingdonii. Classification (NCBI taxonomy): domain Eukaryota; kingdom Metazoa; phylum Chordata; order Testudines; family Testudinidae; genus Chelonoidis; species Chelonoidis abingdonii. The sequence continues at coordinate 28,147,721 of NC_133775.1, forward strand.
AGCTAGAAAAGTCCCACAGAGTATTACATTTATTTCTAAAGAGACATAAGAATTTACCATGGCCTGTCTACACTGGGGGGCGGGGGGGAATCGATCTATGATACGCAACTTCAGCTACGAGAATAGTGTAGCTGAAGTCAACGTATCTTAGATCGACTTAGAATCACTTACTTTGCATCCTTGCGGCACAGGATCAATGGCTGCCACTCTCCCGTCGACTTTGCTTCCTCCTCTCGCCGAGCTAGAGTTCAGCAGTCGACAAGAGAGTGATTGGGGACCAATTTATCATGTCTACACTACATGCAATAAATTGATCCCTGATAGATCGATCACTACTCACCAATCTATCAGGTAGTGTAGATGTACCCCAAATCTTTTGGAAATGCTTCTGAACCTGGAGTGTTCACCATTGAGGTTTTCTGCATAACTTATTGTAATATATACATAGCCACACACATAAATATAGTTTACATCCTATCAGGAGCGAAAGCAAGTGTATCTCTCCTTTACACTGAGAAAGAGTGAGTCCTATACAATATTTCACTGTCCTGAATTGTATAAAAATTGATCCTTATTTATGTTTCACTAGGGCTTTGCTGTATCTGTGAATTTAAAATTGTATGTTTTCCAAAAGCAGACATCACTTCTTCTGAGAGAGCTGCCTGCTATCATGTTGTTCAAAAAAAGATGGTTTCAGTTGTCATTCTCCATTTTTTATGACTGAAAAAGGCAATATTTATTTTACCCCTTGATCATAATGTCTTTACAATCAAATAAAAAGAAAAATTCATCATATTGTACATGTAAAGGTCATCCTAAAATAACACTTCTGAGCAAACTATACTGAATCCTATGAGTATGCTGCGAGGAGAGGCATTTCCAACAGTTCTTGCGCACTTCCTTTATAAAGGAATTTCTTTCCACTCCATAAAAATATAGTTTGAAATCAACATAAAACCATCAAGAAATGCAACTACTGTTAAAATGGAAAGAAATTTTACTGGAAAAAATATCCCCTCCAAGCACAAATTCAAACTTCAAATGTGACTGCTTCTTAGTGTTATAGCTGAAAGACATCCGATCTAATCCCAGAAGGAACTCAAAATCTACTTTTAAGAGGAGATTATTCAAAAAAATTAATACATAAGAGCATGAAACAATGAAGGATTAAAATGAGTGCCAGCCTGGTTTTCTGTTGTCTTTAAAACAAGGCAGAAGGGTTCCAGAATTCAAGAAAACCCACAGCAACACACAAGTTTAAAATGAACTTTTAAAAAATGATGATAGAGGACTTGTTCTTTGGAACTTTTTTCTCTTATAGGAAAGTAATGCCTGCAGGTGAAGCTGTTTTGAACAAACTTGTTTTTAACCAGTATATCAAACCACTTGAAAATAACGATGAGGTTCTCTGCTTTGTTGATATTTTTACCTGCATACAATAGTGGGTGTCTCAGCAGTATCAGTGTCAAGGATGTATTTGGGAGACTGTGATTAAAGGGGGAAAATAATCATGTACAACTAACAAATAAAAAAGAGCAGCTGCAAGCAGACATGAGAACCACATTTAACCTCCCAAATCCACAAACAAACAAAAAATGCTCAAAAGAACTGAAGAGTCATATTTAATCAAAAAGATTAACTATGTGACAGTTAAGTATGTTTGGGATTAAACCATCAAAGAACCTGTCTCTTTTGTGTATATTTGCCTCTTAGCAGTAGGTACTTGGCACAAGGATCATATGTAGGCTGCAGCCATAGATCCTTGCACTACATATACGCTTTTCTACAGTGTTAAGCAATAATATTGTTAAAGGTAAGTGTTTACCAACAGATTTTGTCCATGTGTTTACCAACAGATTTTGTCCACTTAAAACAGTTTTAGCTTGAGGCTGAATAAATGAAGGAGACTGCTAGGAAAGTGGTGGAAAAGAAACAGCATTTAATTTAGGCTGAAAACAAATCTATTCAGTTGGCATTGTGATTGGGGTCAATATAACTATAAGTTTGCAGGTTAAGTAAAATTATTATTATTGGTTGTGTGCCAGCAGTGCGCTTTGCACTATATAGAACAAAGAAGGGACAAGAGTTCTGCCCTCAAGGGTCATATGTCTTATACAAACAAACAAAATGAAACATGCAGTGCGCTGGGTGATCAGACACTGGTGCAGAATACCAAGATAACACTTTTGGGAGGAATAGGTTTTGTAGTTATAACCATATACCCATCCCCAAATATGACATTTTGCCTTTGGCTCCCAGGTACAGAATTATTATGCTAGTTATGGATTACCAGAATGATAGTATAGATTATCATACTAGTATGGATTACCAGTCGTTTTTTCCTGTTAATAAATTATTTGTTACCTTAAATTAGTGCTAAATATATATATATATATATATATGTTAATAGATGTTAATAGAGCCCTCATGACAATCCCTACTACCACCATAACTCAAACCAATGAACTCGTATACGCTACAGCCTCTGTAATCCTGGAGATGCTTGGCTACACGATCAAGAAGAACAACAGTATGTACCCACCCTGGAAAATGAGGTTGGAGGATAAGATCAAGGCGACTCGGAGAGAAGTTAGTCAGCTGGTGGAACTACAGAAGGGTGTAGAGATTAAGGATA
>NC_133775.1:28152699-28250529 GCF_003597395.2 Chelonoidis abingdonii
GATCCCAGGAACAACATCAGAGCTCTCTGTCCAGAAGAGTGCAGTGCTAGGAACAGCTAAGATACTGCGCAGAACCCTCAAACTCCCAGGCCTTTGGTAGAGGACCTGAGGTTGAGGAAGACACATATCACCCATAGGGGTGAGAGGGGAATTTATATATATATATATATATATATATATATAGAATTGTAGCATTTCATTAAATATATAACCATTTTGTCTTTAAATAGAGTTTTTAAAATTCCATAAATGTTTTTAATCTGGGAAAAATGGCATGGTTTTTTTTACATCAAGTGAGAATATGAAAGAACTGCTAAGAAAAGAAAGCTATTGCTGCTATGATTTCTTGAATAAGACAAAAAAATTGGTTCTCACTTTTCTCTCAATTAAAAGTCCATGCTATTATTTGTGTAGATTCCAGATCTCTTTTGGGATTCTGGCTTCATACAACTTTTTGGTTCATTTCACAGGAATAATATTAATCTTAATTAGCAAAAACGATGGGCTTTTCTCTCTTTTTTTTTTTAATCACTAGATTATCCTGATAAATGAAAACTTCTTGTCTTTTTAAACAGTAAGCTGGATATGTTATCTATCCTAAGGTTTGTAGTTTTTTTGTTAGATATCATCTTGTTGGGACGGGATGGCTTTCTTGATGAGTAGATGACCCTTTTTTTGTCTGGAACCCTAACATTGCTGGGCATTATGCCAACTTAGAGTCTAACTATTTATGACCATGCATTCAAGGTTCAACTACGCAAATCATAACTATTAAACAAAAAGACATAGCAGATTTGTTTTTTAAACATATTACATAGCTCATAAGATCAACACATTTGTTTTCTCCATTTTAAAATATAGTTTTGTCAGTAATGATCAGTAATGATTGAAGAGATCATCACCTTTTAACATTTTATTTAGACTGAGTCAGATGGAACATAAACATCTTTTCTCTCCTATGCTAGAAAAATAATCATATGGAGCACAGCTAAAAGAGAGATTTGGGCTGAAGTAAGAGAGAGAGAGATGCCTATGAAACGCCTAGATTCCCTGTATTGTACTAATATATAGTCTTTAAGGAGTGCAGTTCCACCATTATAGGAAACTATATATGAATGCCAGGCCCAAATCTGTCCTCAGCCTATAGGCAGGACAGCACCACAACAGCACCCTCAGTGGCTGCTATTTCAGTTTTTAGGCTACAATAGGAGCCATGATCCCAGCAAAGCCCCTCTCCAGGAGTTTATGTGGATCTACATTCATTTAGCAGGCACAATCACATAGTCCAGAATTATTGCCCTGACCCAATCCCAGCCACTACCATCCCTATAGTGGATCCCAGCTCTACTGCATGTAAGCATCTACCTATAAACAGTGCAGCGAAATAGTGGCAGTTCTCATATGCACTCTACAGCTTCTATGCCCTGAATGCATTCTGTTCTAGTCAGACATACTACATCCATCCCTCATGACATTTGAACCAGCACTCTAAATGAAAATGTAAGCATTGTGCAATTGTGAAGGGAGGTAAAAGTAGCCCTTTGGAGTAGGGCCTGCCACTTACTATGTGTTTTCAGAGTGACCAGCACTGATTGGGATCTCTAGGCACTACGATAAATAAAAATAGGACACATTAGTAATCTTGTCCTCAAGTAGAGCTTGTTGACTGTTGTCCAAATTCTTCGAATAAAAGTACAACAAAACTTATTTCAAGAACTGACAGAGAAATATAGCAAAACAGAAATCTACAGAATATCTGAATCTATTTAGATACAAATAAAAATTAATACTAATAAATACAATTTCCATGGCTTAACCAAATGGAGATTTGACTCTAAAACTATGACTGTAAACAATTTATCTACAATTTATCACTCTTCTATTGATCATAATTAATTACAATTAAAACTTATGTTTTTAGGTATTAAATATATAGTGTTACTGTTTGCACTTAAATCATATAATTTCTTCTTCTAGTACACTGAACTGCTGTAGCATTATTCTCTTCTCATCCTATGTATGTGTGTGGTAAAAAGCAGATGTGTTTATTTGAGTTGTGGATGTTGCCTGTTTATCATAGAAATATAATAGATAGATTCGAGTTTATGAGGAACATTTTTCATTCAGAAAATCTTGATAACATAACATAAATGATGCTAATGAGATTTGGGCAGTGTATGTAATACCAAGACTCAGAAGACAAGGACATTTTTCTTGTTAAATACACATTATCTGGTGCTTTTTGAAAATGCAGAAATATATGGTATCTACTTCGTAACTCATCACGTCTTTTTAAACTGTTTTAGCTTTTTTCTGGGTAGAACTGAAAATTTATAAGAATTAGTTTATAGCGGATAAGGTACTGAAGAAGCATTTGAGGGAAAGTTCATCTAAGTAGACAGCAACCATGAAAATAACATTCACGTATTAACAAAGGATCAAGGGCTGCATTCAACCCCAACAGAAGCAGGTTCCATGGATTTCATTGGGTGTTGTGTGCACTTGTTGCAGGACTGAATTTGTTCCCATATGAAAAACAAAGACTGAAATGGAAAATGGCTCACTGCACAGGACATTTGCTAAGGAAAGAGACAAAAAAGAATACAGAGAGACCATAGTTATATTATCTAATTAGCCATAAAAGGCAGAGAAGATCACTTAAACTGAAATAACCCTACTACATCGCAATTAGAAGATTAGTGAAAAATGCTAGAAATATAAAAATAGGCAATATAGTGTTAAGAATGGTCAAATGTAAAGTTTGTGTTCTAATATAAATAAAATATCAGTTTCATTTTAATCATACATAAGTAGTATAAGAGGAAAAATTAATAAAATCTCATATAAACAGCGGCATACTATAACTGCTCTTGGCAGATCTAAATTACATACTTTATTTATTGATTGATTGATTGATTGATTTTGCCTTCCTTAGTTACACAGAGATCAGGTCCATATTTTTGAGCAGGAAGAAAGTTGGGAGGGAACATATGCTTCTTTGTCAAGTGAACATGCCAAACGTACTACTGATGATGGCTAAAGACTGCTTATTTTACTGCCCATAAAAATGGGGTTAATTAACAAGGAAAGGTCGGACTTTTGGCATAGTCTGTATTTTTCCCAAATAAATAATTAACTTTTTAAAGGGGGTGTAAAATAGTTAAATGATCTTGTAGTTGTAGGACAAAGGGGATTTTTCAAATGCTATTTCCCAAGCTCTGACTAAATAAAATAACTTAATCTGAATCAAGAGTTGAGTATGGCCAAGTAAGGATAGTTTTAGCTTTGTAAGGTACTTTTTATATATCAGAAAAGTCAGTTTTATGTGTTAGAGCAAAATAATGTGCTTTAGCAGAGGTGAAGCAATTATGGAAGAAGTGATGTGAGCATTTTAGTGCAGAGTAAAGCCAATTAAGATGAACTAATTGGACAAAGTCTTATTAGTGTGTCTTAGCCAATATCCATTCTGAGCAGATGTAGGACTCATTGACTTCAAGTTAAATTTTGTTTTAACTTAACAGCTGTAGGATTGAGACCATGGGTGAAATCCTGGCCTCCTAAAGTCAAGAAGAGTTCACCCAAAATTATTTCATTTTATCCTATAGTTTTTCTAAGCAGGAGGGTAAGGGAGTGGAAAGAGGCTGCCCAGGAAGTAAAGAAGGAACGACTGGGATAAGGAAAGAGGTTAAGGAGAGAATATAGAGATGTTCCACCAAAATCATGGTAAGGTGGGCTTGCACATCGAAGTACAGAGTCTAAGCCTTATTAATTCAGTACAAAGTCTAGTCATTTACTCTCTTTTAAACGTCTATCCTTTAGTCAATCCATTTTGAAAGATTGCCCTTCTCTAGAGAAAGCAGCAAAATCCATTGCTTTTATGCACAGTCAAATATAAATAATATTTCAAAAGCTAAATTTAAAACGTTAGCAATAAAAATACGCAGTGTATATTTCTTTCCTAGGAGCCAAAATGGAAATTAAATTCAGTTGAGCCCCACTTACTTAGAATGGAATTCAATTTAAAAAAATCTCCCTGGATTCCGTACTGTGGAAAGCCTCACAAATTTATTTTAGGGAGTTCTGGTGTGGAGGCTGGCCATAGTTTTATTTTTATTTTTTTCATGGAATCCAGTTTCAGTGTTTAAGGTTATTCATAACTCACCTCGGCTGCACAGTTTACACATATAAACTGACTGAGGACAACTCGTTATTAAAGAAGTCGGCAGGTGTTCGTGCTCTGAAACATATTAAATAAAGAACTCAACAGGCTCACATTGACTGCAAGCTCCAAAGAGAAATTAAATAATGAAGACAGCAGCTCTGCAACAGAGACCATTTCAGCATAAGTACAAGGGCTTGTCAGATGATGGGAAGTTCTGTTACATTTTTTTAATTAGATTCTGCATAAGAGTATTTGTTATTGATATGAAAATTGCAAATTAGAGATGGACACAAACCCATACTTTGAGGAAGTCTGGATCCGGAGTCAACAGAGTACTGAAGAAACATCGAGACAAATTCTGGCCTGACTTTTATCTGTCCCATGCCACCTGATTTCTTCATTACTCACCAATAGGCTCGCATGTCTGGGCAGAAATTAATTCTGTTATGTTCCTGAAGTTAGTTGAAGCATCTCATCCACACCAATTTCCATGTGCAGTATCTTTGGAAAGTCCAGAGGAGAGAGGAGAAAAAAATGACCCTCTTCACTTCTTTAGCAAATATTTTTCTAATGCATGAAGTTTTACCAAATCCTGACCTTAACCTTATTTAAGCTTTTTCCAGACATGGTAAAAATTTAAAATACATGCTCACCCTGCCTTGGGATTTAAGTTTAGATTTTAATGAAATTATTTTAAACTGAATTTTTAAAAGATTAATGACCAAGTGTAAGTAGTCTTACTCTTCCCACAGATTCTGAGTTGCTGAACAATCATATTACAGAAAATGTCTTAAGAATGGCCCTTAATATGAAGAATCACAGAGTGTATTGGTTTTTCCTTTATTAAAAATGTTTCCTTACAATCATTATTTGAAGAAAATTGACAATTAATAAGAAACATCTAATACAGAGCTTCCTTTTTGGCAAAGGTTGACTAATATGTGGCCAGATCAAACACCCAGTGAAGCCAATGAATAGTTAACTTCTGTAGTGGTAGGATTGAGCCCATAAGACTTACTGGAAAATAAATTGTTAAATGCATCCATGGTCACAATTAATATTTTTTTAAAACCTGAACTTTCACAATGTATCTTTCACAAGTTTTCATAGTGAAGTAAAATAGTCTTTCAGTAACATACTTTTATTTAAAAACTCTTACTAATGAAAAAAATGCTACAAAATCTTTGTGCCCACCGCCTCTTCTTATCAATAGAATATATTCCTGTAATATAAGCCCTGGAATTCTTGAGATGTCATAAGAATTTGCTTTAGCTTTTCTTTTAAGTGCCAGTTGCATTTTTTTAATAAATAAGAGAATTTCTGAAAATCTCCAAGACCATTTATAATTTCCACTCTCACACCTACAACAGCTCTGCATCAGACTTTTTGAATTTCCATGTCTATTTATGCTTTTTACTTCTACCTCTCCAGGTTAATCACATAGGCTCTGGAACATCAATTTCTAGCAGACCCCAGTTACAGACTCCAAAAATCAATAAGTTAATATGTACTTACAAAAAGGAACATTTACTTGTTTACTCAAAAAATACAGAAATACAAAACACCTAAAATGTCCCCAGTCCTGCAAACATTGAGGCATGTTAATCTCCATTAACAGGCATAAAGTTACTCACATGTTTAATTGTTTTCAGAATTAGAGCTCAGTCCAAACTTGGCAAAAATTTACACGTTTAACTTTACAAATGAGAGTAGTCTCATTCATTTTAATGGAACACATTAACATGTTTAAAGATAAGCATGTGTGTTTACAAACTGGGGCCTAAACTTGTGTTAATTCAAATTAAAAGAATAACACCAGCTAAAAAAAATAATAGGTTTGAAATTCCCGATGCCTTCTATTCCTAGCAACAGTGTATTCCAAATCCATCGTCATTATTTCATTTAAGAGGAAAAAAATAATTATTTCGTATTATTCACTCACTAGGCATAACTGAAACCTCACCCAAATAAGTTATTGTCTTTACCAGTCTGTTACTGTCAGCCTGGGGTCCCTTATATGGGTAATTAATACGTCTTTAATAGAAACAGTTGTCTGAAAGTTCCTTTGCAGCCCCCAAAATAGTCAGAATGAGGCTAAATTGCTTTTAATCAATCCTGAAGATTTTTTTCTACAACTGCTCTTTGGAGCCTCCGAACTGCTACTCTTTCATATTTCCAAATGAAGGCACAAGCTGACTCTAATTTTCTTCTCTGAGAAGCAAAACATACTCACAACTGCCTTTACTGGGTCCAAAACCCAATCATGTTACTCTACATCAAATCTATTACCATTTGCAAAAATATAATGTAATAGGCCAAATTCCTCTCTGCCTATGAAGCTAATGAACTGGTGTAACTGAGATTATAAATTGGTGCAATACATACGCTCAGTGTTATGCTTATGGCTCATGCCTGTACTCCTTATTCAGGTCAAACTCTTATTTTAAGTCAAGGAATGAGTTAGGAGTGAAAAATCAAACCCTCTGTCTTTAGATTAGTCTCATGTCAAAGCAAAAATGGCTATCTCAGGGATCGGCAACCTTTGGCATGTGGCCCATCAGGGTAAGCACCCTGGCAGGCCAGGCTGGTTTGTTTACCTGCCGCATCCACAGGTTCAGCCGATCATGGCTCCCTCTGGCCACGGTTCGCTGCTCCAGGTCAATGGGGGCTGCAAGAAGCCACAGCCAGCATGATCCCTGGGCTATCGGGTGCTTTGAAACAGAGGGTGAACAAATAGATTATATGCAGTTTGGGACATTTCATCCACATAGACTCCATTTGTAACATTTTGACAGAGCACGAAGAGGTAAATATAATTCTTGTATATGCAGTATAGTAAATGTATATTAAAATTATGATTCTACAGTTTTAATTATATTTAATTATTAGGGCTGTCAAGCAATTAAAAAAATAATTGCAAGTAATCGTACTGTTAAACAATAATAGAATACTATTTATTTAAATATTCTGGGGTGTTTTTCACATTTTCAAATATATTAATTTCAGTTGCAACACAGAATACAAAGTGTATAGTGCTCACTTTATATTTATTTTTGATTATAAGTGTATGCACTGTAAAAGGACAAAAGAAATAGTATTTTTCAATTAATCTAATATAAGTACTATAGTGCAATGTCTTATTATGAAAGTTGAACTTACAAATATAGAATTATGTACAAAAATACTTCATTCAAAAATAAAACAATGTAAAATTTTAGAGCTTGCAAGTCCACTCAGTCCTATTTCTTGTTCAGCCAATCGCTCAGACAAACAAGTTTGTTTACATTTTCAGGAGATAATGCTGCTCTATTCTTGTTTACAGTGTCACCTGAAAGTGAGAACAAGCGTTCTCATGGCACTGTTGTAGCTGGCGTCGCAAGATATTTAGTGCCAGATGTGCTAAAGAGTCATATGTCTCTTCAGGCTTCAACCAGCATTCCAGAGGACATTCATTCATTTTTATGATGGGTTTTGCTTGAAAACCATCCAAAGCAGTGTGGACTGACGCATATTCATTTTCATTATCTGAGTCAGATGTCACCAGCAGAAGGATGATTTTCTTTTTTTGGGTCTGTAGTTTCTGCATTAGGGTGCTGCTCTTTTAAGACTTCTGAAAGCATGTTTCACACCTTGTCCCTCTCAGATTTTGGAAGGCACTTCATATTCTTAAATCTTGGGTTGAGTGCTGTAGCTGTCTTTAGAAATCTCACACTGGTACCTTCTTTGCGTTTTGTCAAATCTGCAATGAAAGTGTTCTTAAAACGAACAACAACATGTCCTAGGTCATCAGCCGAGACTGCCATAACATGAAATATATGGCAGAATGTGGATAAAACAGAGCAAGGGGGCTTACAATTCTCCCCCAAGGAGTTCAGTCACAAATTTAATTAATGCATTATTTTTTTTAATGAACATCATCAGCATGGAAGCACATCCTCTGGAATGATGGCTGAAGCATGAAGGGGCATACAAATGTTTAGCATATCTGACACGTAAATACCTTGCAATGTTGGCTCAAAAGTGCCAAACAAATGCCTGTTCTCACTTTCTGGTGATATTGTAAATAAAAAGAGGACAGCATTATCTTCTGTAAAGGTAAACAAACTTGTTTGTCTTAGCAATTGGCTGAACAAGAAGTAGGAATGAGTAGACTTGTAGCCTCTCAAGTTTTACATTGTTTTGTTTTTGAGTACAGTTATCTAACAAAAAAAAATCTACATTTGTAAGTTGCACTTTCAGGACAAAAAGATTGCACTACAGTACTTGTATGAGGTGAATTGAAAAATATAATTTCTTCTATTTATCATTTTTATAGTGCAAATATTTGTAATCAAAATATACAATTTCAACACAAAATACAAGATATATATGAAAATATAGAAAAACATCCAAAATATTTAATAAATTTCAATCGGTAGTCTCTTGTTTAACAATGAGATTAAAACTGCGATTAATCAAGATTAATTTTTTAAATTGTGATTAATATTTTTTAAACACATGAGTTAATTGTGATTGATTGACAGCCCTATTAATTATATATCATTAGAACTGGAAGACTAAGAAAATTAAACATTTCACCAGAGGGTAAGCTGCATAGAAATAAACTTAAAGTAACATGATTATAAACCTATATATAATATTTAGCACTTATCTTCAAGGCATTTTGAAAGTTTAAAGACCCAGTTCTGCACTTCCTGCACAGCCATAGGCTCATAGACTTTAAGGGCAGAAGGGACCATTGTGATCATATAGTCTAACATCCTGCACATTGCAGCCCACAAGACCTCACTCACTCCTGAAATAGACCCCTAACCTCTGGCTGAAGTCCCCAAACATGGTTTAAAAACTTCAAGTCACAGAGAATTCATCATTTACACTAGTTTAAGGCTGCAAGAGACCCATGTCCCATGCTGCAGAGGAAGGTGAAAAACCCCCAGGGTCTCTGCCAATCTGACCCAGGAGAAAATTCCTTCCTGATCCCACTTATGATGATCAGTTAGGCCCTAAGCGTGTGAGCAAGATGCACCAGGCAGATACCTGGTAAAGAATTGTCTGTAGTAACTCAGAGCCCTCCTCATCTAGTTTCCCATCTCCAGCCATTGGCAGTCACGGATGGGCCACATTCCATTGTAGGCAGTCCCATCACACCATTTTCTCCATAAACTTATCAATCTCATTCTTGATGCTAGTTAGGTGTTTTGCCCCCACTGCTTTCCTCCTATCAGTTTCCATGAGAGCTTTAGATATGCACGGAATGTCAGATTGAACCCTAAACAATAATCCTCACTGTCTTTGTGAGGCAGTTAAGTTTTATTATTATTATTATACAGATGTGAAAAGAGGTTCAGAATTGTTAAATTACTTGCTTTAGGCCACAAAAGGAATCAGTGTGAGAATTAGAACACAGGACTGCCTGGCTCCTAGTCTTGCATGCAAACTAGACATCTCTATGGGTTTAAGCCAAAGCCCACTGGAGCCTATAGGAAAAACTTCCGTTGACTTCAATAGGATTTGGATCAGGCCCTAAACGCTTACATATTCTGTAGTGATGCTTTCACATCACTGACATATTCCTGAAAAGTTCACTTTCATTTGGTCTTGGGAGAAGATCTCTATATTTATAAATGTTTTACATATTTTATTTTCTATATTTAAGAGAGGAAATAAGCTTTGCTTCACTTCATATTTATAACTAGTATTGCCAGGATCCACTCACTAAAATACCGTGGAAGCTGGTTTACTGCAATACTCATTCTAGTTGTCCTTTCTGCAATGAGACACAGCAAATCCCTATCTTCAGATCTAAATGACTATGAATTCACTGACTCTTTGTCCTGTAAAACTTTTCATATTAATGTAGTTTAATAAGCTGAGAAATGCATTAGCTTTTTAAATAAATCTTTAAATAGGGTAGTTTTAAATCAGAAAGATGTTTTGGTCTTGGAAAATTATGAGAACTAGTATTTGTCTAACAAGACCTTAAGACCCTGGGAAGAATTTTAAGGATTTTTATGAAGCTCAGTATGCATTCTTCGGCTAGGTTCTGGCATAGTTTCAGTATGACTCCAGTGCTACTCAATCAGTTTATTTTATAATTAAAAACAAGGAAACAGTAACAAAAATACATAATATATAGCACTCATGTTTATAATAGAAACATCCATAAAGGAAGAAACATGTTCTAACTCTTCTCATTACCCCAAAGGGAATTGCATCTTTAATCACACAAAGCACAACGGCTTTCTAATTTTGTTTAAAGTGTTTCAGTACTTACAAAAACCAGATCAGGTTATTGTAAATCTAGAGCAAATTAGAATCATTGGCCTCTGCTCAGCTGTATTCAAGGGTACTATGTAAATCATAAATTTAATGGCATACTAAGACACACATCTGTTTCTATTTTGTAGAAGTTAATAATCTAACTACGGAGTATTTAAACACTACTTTCATTAACTGGAAAATTGAGAAAAATAGCAACTGCTATAAGTCACAAGGTGTTGTTGCATTGAACCAAGAAAACTACATTGATAAACTGCAAGCCTATATACTAAATAGTTTTCAAAGATATTTGTGTCATTGTCTATTGCCTGACCTCGTGCTGCCTCTTTCTTTCTCCTAGAAAAATGTTGCTTAAACAAACAGAGCAATACTGCTAACTGAAGTCTGCACCTGCACATGGTACATTTTAATCTATAATTTTAGTACCAAATGGTTTCACAATAAGAGGTAGAAGATGCCTAAATTTCCCTTAAAATTAGATAGATAATGGTATAATGTGGTAAAAATATATGTATTTATTTTTACATAATTAATAGTCTAATAATTCTATCATCCTTAAATTAATATTCATTTTCCCCACTGCTTTCAAAAGATAATTTTGTGAGCAGTACTGATGAAAATTTTCTATTGCAAAAAAGATTGATTGCTTATGTACATTTGTTTTTATACATTTTATTTTCTAGAATGTCTACTTCATCCCAGAAGTTTTCATATTATTGTCTTTATTTAACCTAACGGTGTAAACATAGATACAATATCAGATGCACTCTACAGTTTGTGGCATTGTGCCAGTATAGGTCCTGATAGTGCGCCATGGCTTTGTGTGGGCAGAAAGGTCCCAGTTGGTGTGGATCTCATTGCAGAATTTGGGCCATTGTTTTTAACTATTGTTTATTAAAGTCTCATATTTTTTTTCAAATAAATATGTAAATGATTAGCCAAACTACTGATCAGCTGTGTATATACTTTATCCTTTTCAAAAAAATTTCAGTTGAGGTTGCAAGTGAGAGTAGAGTTTGGGCTCCAGCTTTGTGCAGTAATAAAAGACTTAAATGCCAAGGTTTACTGTGATAAGATAAAGCCATTATTAAGGTGACAGATTTTGAATGATTAATTCTATTGTGAACCCAGAACACAGTTGCAGTAAGTGGCAAAGTTCAAGCATGTAGAAGATTAAATTAAACACCCATTCATGAAAATTATAATGGCACAAATTATTTCATGATGGAAGAATTGCTCTCTAAAGAATCTATCAGAAAAGATCCAAGCCCTGGGAGGTCACAGATCTAGCTTCAATGCTTGCTCATTTATGCTAAAATTGTCTAAACTACTAAATACTTTCCATTAGGCTTGGGATGCAGGGGCTTGACTGACATTCATATATATAACTGTATGAATATGTATCTGATCTCTCATCAGTGCTAGAGTCTATGAACTTCTTTTATATATATACACATACAGTAATACAGTTTAGGGGGGAATTGATATATGCACCTTTTGCTAGTACTGACTGAGGAAAGAGTGGATTGAATCCTTGTGCTCAAGCATAGGGGACAGGGACAGAAAACTAGAGCAGTAAAACTTTGTGCTTGTGAACTTCAGTAAGACTCTATGAATACCAAGACAGGAAAACCCCACAACTCCTGTGTAGTTATGCCTATGAAAAACTTTCTAATACACAAAGTCCCCACGTAGTTTTCAGGAGACCTTTTCAGCCAGGCAATAAAATATTGCTTAAGAGTGTTGTCTTACTGATATATTATAGCATAGAACTCTGATTCACTATGTGCAATTTAAAAAGGTCTATTTTGGTGCTGATTTTCAACAGACAGCAGCTAGTGCTTAGAATGGGCTGAGTAGCATCTTAATTAATTATTTAATGTTTTTTAATATTTATAATTAGTAATAGTACTAGGTAGTCAATCGATGTTCCTCACAACAGTAGTGCTGTGTTAATATCACTCTTTCGACTGCAGTATTTTTAGAAAGCATAACCATACCTTCAATCAGACAGGAGCAGTATTTGTCAAAAACATTGAGGTTTGTCAGAAGTAAATGCTCATTTGAAAAAAAAAAAGAGATGGAGTATCATTGATCCCTATACTTTAGTGATATTAATACCCTTGTGCTGCAGGTATTTGTAATGTAAAACAAATCATTACTGAAACAGATGCCTTTACAAGCAGATTTTTTTTTTTTAAACAAAATGACTTTTCTTACAGCTGTTAGAATCACACTTGGTGGTTTGACAGAAGCATGATAAAATGTGAACTGGAAGACCTAAATTCGGAAGGAAATCTGGGTCTTATGCCCAGTCCATGCTGGTTGAGATTGATTGCAAAGCAGTAGTGATCTGCACAGTTTGTGAGGGGGAGGGATTGACTTCACTGCTGTTTCCAGGCTCTCTGACTAGTGATCCATGATGCATCTCTGGTATCTGCTCCAGAGAGAACTAATCACATAACTGTCAGTGCTGCGATGGCAATAAGCACCAAGAGGAAGAAATATATATATAAGGAACTAGATCATTGGCACAAAGCAGAATCAAAGCAGGCATAATGAGCCAACTGTAGATTTCTCTGGTGGGGGGAGGATGCATTGGGTGGCACAGGACCAACTCAGAGCAGGTCCAGATGAGAGAGTGGTTAAAACACTACCGATGCTTTGTCTAGACTTGAACTACCACTGGCTGGGAAGTCTAGGATAAATAAGGTTGTACAAGGATTGGAGAAAAAGAATCTGCTCAGCTTCAGTAGTGGTTCTGTTCTTTTCTTGTCATGTTCTTATATTGTGCCCGTCACTGTCGTATCTGAGCACAGTGGTCACTCTGGCCCAGCTTCTTAAAGGTATTTAGGTATTCCTGCACTCAGTGCTACTACAAGTACTATATGGGCTTTCGGAGTAGCTGGAATGCTTATACTCTGTCACTTAAGATGGGGAAAGGAATAAGCTTCTTGATCCACATAGTCACGGATCTACTAGTTTCCCCACTGCACTGTCCATGGCTTGTTAATCTCCTCTTTATGGGCCTTGTGATGTTCTGTACTGTGGAACCAGAGCTGTTCCACTGTTTGAGGGCTTTTCTTTCCCACTGATGGTTGGTGATGGCAGAGGGAATATCTGAATTAGGTGACAAGCAGTTCTACAGAGGAGAGGTGGTGAGAGAGAGAAAGAAAGAGAGAGTATGTGTGAGCAGTTGACCCATAGGGTATGTCTACATTACAGCTAAGAGTATGCCTCTTAGCCCTGGTTGACAGACTCACATCACACTCCGTCTATACCAGCCGGGGCTGAGACTCATGTCAAACTCCCTGTCTGTACCTGGCCCAGGCCGGGCAAGCTAATGATCCAACCAGTGGACCTAATTCAGTGATGAATCCTGGTCACATGCCACCTGAGGCCCATTGCGCACACGCTAAGAGGAAGCTGGACTCAAGCTAGCTTGTTAAAAATAGCATGGTGGATGTAGTGGCTTAGGCTGCAGCTCCGACCCTCAATCCTAAGGGGGTCAGGTGGTCTTAAACTATTGTTTATATTTTAAGAGCATGGTTCTACAATAACATATACTTCCATCATTTGTATTCACAAATTTACTGCTCAGGGAATGAGGAGACAACTGTATTGTCTTCTCATAAGGAATAATCCTTTTCTTGCTGAACAAAGTTGCTTCTAATATTACTAAATTAAAAAAATAATTTCTGCCTAAGAAACAAGAAACAACAGCCTTGTTGAATACAATTATCTTCATTTTCATGAAGCTATTTAAATTAGAAACATGAGTTTCTACAGTTGGGAAAAAAAGCATCCATGGTTAAAATGTTTGAAGCCCATCAATCTCTTTAACCACACAGCTAATGTGTTCCTTCTGTTTTCTTTGAATGAAATCACCATGAGTGGTTAGATGTTGATTTAACATAAAACAAATGGAAATGGGTGTTTCCTTAGTCATGTGTAGAATTTATTTTTAAAAACAATTAGCAAGTATTCTGAGTAAGTCAATGATTTTGTTATTTCTTAAATAATAATATAGATTGTGAGTCATTAAAATTGATTAGTGTAGTAAAATGTATTCAAACTGCACTTTACTTGTTAGGAACAGCTGCAGAATTTTCTTATTTTATTGATGGATTCTGATTTTTTTTCCAGTGACATTAAGAACAGTTATTTAGTTTAAAAGAACTGGCAATTGTCAAGATGTAGTTCCAAAGTCTTAAGATAATATACATTTCCTATTGTGGACTAAACCCTGCTCACTTTACAAAACTCTCCTAAGCTTTGAATGAATGAAACAAGCAGGATTTATCCCTTTTTATCATTCACTATTGTGTTTGAAATGTTGAAGTCTGTGTGCCAAATTAAATATATCTTAACACTATAGACGAGTTAATGTAAATTTTAGTCTGATTATTACACTATGGATATACAGCCCCTTCCATCGGTCTTTGCTCATATGAGGACTAATTATATGTTCACTGATGTGTTATTCACAGGAATGTGTGGATGGATGGGGGAAATCTCTTTTACTAATATTTAAAATGTAATCATTTTTGTACACTCAAACAAAAGAAAAGTGGATGCAGAAAATCTCTGTAAATCTTCAGCCCTTTCTTTCATGAAGAAAAAAATAGCTGGGACAATACTAAATTATGTATCAAGATATTTTAATATTTTTATTTCTTCTTTCATGAATACCGAGACGTACACCACTATTTTATGGTAGAAAACTCTCCAGCAGTATCAACACAGATGCATGGTTGTATATGAAAGCACACTTTTGTAGGATATGTTCAATCACCTTTTTGAAGTATACCCTCCCAAGAACACAGATGACAGTGAAATTTATTCCAGGCGTTGCCATGCACGCTTTCATTAGAACATCCATATTCAGTAAGTCGTTTACAATTCCTTGTGAGTCGTGTCAATAATCTATAACAGTTTGCTATTAGTCTTCAAGGGCCTGATCTGGGACATGAGTAAGTCCAACTGACTTGAAAGGAGTTTTATGCATGGAGAACATGTAGGTTAAAAGATAATGTTAACAAAACCTAACATAATAGAATTGTGTTAGTGAAAGTATTTGTTAAAATAATGTTGATGTAAACAATTTTGTCTGGATTTAAATATTCCCTGCAGTGTTTGGAATCCAAATATTTTGCAGTATTGTGCATTACGATTATAAACAAAAGAGAAAATGACTAGTCTATATTTACTTTGTGGAGTTTAAGTGGTGTGAAATGCAAAAAGTGAAATGGTGGAAACAAAATTATTTATTCATAACTGTTTCAGTTTTAATGATCTAAAATGTTGTTAGTGGGAAATTGATTTTTAGATATGATTTTTAACCTGACAGTTTTCCTTTCAGTTGTTTTTAATCATGTAACTTATACATATAATACATATAGCGTATTTCCACATTGTATTCCATCTTCTTACTGAAAAGTTTGTTTACATAACTGAATCAACCATAATTTTAAGTGTATTTTTCGCACATTCCATAGCTAATAAAAAGAAGTCATTTAAAGAAAAAGAACAAACTATTACAGGGCTGAAAACATTATTTTAAGGACTGCAGGATCTGGCCCATACTCTTGGAAAAATCTTACTGAAATCAGTGAGAGTAAGAAGTGCAGAACTGAGTCCAAAATATACTGTGTGGATATATTCTGAAGAAATGTATCTTCAGTTTTATCTGTTGTTACAATTTGTGGCAAAGGTACGTAACTCTTTATGTACAAAGAAATTTAATTCCCAAAGATTCCTAAGGAAAGAAAAAAAGTTAGTCCACAGTCGAGCAGTGGAATTCACATAGGTGAATCTCCATTGTCTTCAGTGACTATCCGCAAAAGGCCAAGTTCTGCAGTCTTCCTCCTTCTTTACTTGGGCAAAACTTTCACTGAAGCCAGTCAACAGTTTGCCTAAGAATGGACAGCATGATTCCTCTCTCCCAAAAGAAAAACAAACATAAATCCCTATCTATGTTATATTGTTTATAGCCCAACCCTGCTCCCACTCACTGATTGTAGGTCCTCTGTTAGTGAATCACTCTCATAATTTTTTTTCATCTACAGCTGAACTTAGTTTAGAAAAACTAGAATATCAGTAACAAATATACATGGACATTTTTTTAGTTATGGTTTCCTTTATAAAGATGTCTCCATAGCAGGTACACTTAACCTCTAAATAGAAACCAGTTTCAGATAAATGCATTTTTAAATTATATATACCATTGTGTATGTTTTATTCTGTTAAACATATTTAAGGGCTTTGCTGGTTCCCTGAAATTATTTATAAAGGTTTAATTTTTTTCAGCAAGAAAGAAACTTTTCCCTATTATATGGAAAAGAGTTAAACTGACTATACACAGAGGGCTGTAAAATGCTCATATTAAAACTGAAAAAAAAATAGTAGGAAAAACATGGACTGGAATCTGGCCTCTGTTTTTTTTTAATTGAGGTGACCTTTAAGCACATCTGCTTCTCTTAATTCATATTAAGAATTATTTAAAAAAATACTATTGCATTTTTATGTAGCGATATCAAAGACTGTTATCACAACAGAAGCTTATATAATTGAATACAAAGTAACATGCTAACAAGTTGATATATAAAGTGTTTCTGAATAGAGAGATAATGACCCAGATTTTCTGGTGTGATGTGGTTGTTTTGACCTGAACTGCCAGCATATTTTGGACCTAAAATCATCATGACTGGCACTGGAACGATCCCTAGAGCACCAAGGTAAAAATCCTGCAGTAGCTAGAGCCAAGAGAGCTTTTACACCACTTTGCTTCAAGAAAAAAAGAGGCAAGGCCACCAGTAGAAAGGAAAATGATTGGGTCACACTTGTGCTAAGTATCAGGGGGCTAGCCATGTTAGTCTGTATCCACTTGTGCTAAATTGATCCTTGGGTGGATGTTTGTCCCCCTGTGGCAGCCTGGTATTAATTCAGAGCAGTTCTTTAGCTGTTCTGAGACAGAACAAAAGTGAGCTTTTAAGTTAAATTGTACAATGTTCTTGATTTGTGTTATCATTTCCTAGGGTTTTGTCTACTGTCCCTCCATGCCTTTATATAAACAAACACTTCCCAATGCCAAGTTGCTTCTTGCTGAACTGGGGCTTTCGAATATTTTAAATGTCCACATTTTAGAAACAATAGAACATTTCTTCAGTATTTGCAACTTAAGAAAACATTTCTGGAGCCTTGAGAGGATATTATTGAAAGAAAGCAACAGGATTAGTGGACTGTACTTGTACATATACGCATATGATTGGTTCAACTTAATATCTTTCTTGAAATTGTGTTCAAGTATTATTTATCCTGGCCTGACATGCATTCTTTAATGTAGCTCCTTCCTTTGGATTGCTGTCTCTGATTGCTGACAGGGGTAATGAATAAGAGGGTAAGGAAATGTGTTCACTGGACAAGAGCAAAGTAATTTCAATGCAAGGAAATGAAGGAAACAGACCTAGAAAATCCTGAATGCATTTGGGAGCCTTAGACTCATTTTCCTTCCTTTGCTTATTTTTGCTCAGAGATGGTACCGTGCTCCACAGACTCACGGTCTGGTGACTTATGGGCATGTACACGAACAGTCAGTGCCGTTTTTACTCAGGTACACTATGCACTCTCAGGGGCTTGCACTTTAACTTCTCAGTGCGAGAAGAACGTGCTGAGTGGCCCCTGAAGTCTCAGGCCTTCAAAGGCAGCCCTCCCCCTCAGGTGCCCTTCTTGGCTTGCCACCGCGCTCGGCGTGCGGCAGAGCCACTGCAGGCAGCTTGCACACAAAGGAGGAAGGACTCGCGCTAAACTTTCAGGGGCCTGACGCTGCCTCCTGCCCCTTTGCAAACGTGCACTGGGAAACGTCCAGCCCTACGTGCTGGAGTCGAGGAGAGAAAGTGCCGAGGCGACGCCTGCCTGCCCACAGCGTCACGCTCGGCTCGAGAGAAGCCCCTGGGGAAGGGCGTCGGAGGAGAGGCCGAAAGGGAGCCGGGCAGACAGAGCGAGCCAGCCAGGGACACCCAGCATCGTTCGCTTCGCTGTCGGCGGCGCGGGCCCTTTGCAGGCTGCCCGGGACAAACCTTGCAGCAGCTCCATTGGCTGAGAGCGGCTAGCGCTGCTGCGGCTGCTGCCAAAACAGCTCAAGCCAAGCGCCCCCTTTCTCCAGCCACCCTCCAAGTAGGGCAGCGGCGGCTGCAGCAGCAGCAGCAGCCAGCCAGTCAAATGGAGTGGAAAATGGCCAGTGGTGGCATATAGCGCCATAGATTATCTGCTTCACGTTTTGTATTTAGCTGCCTCTAATCTGCTTTCCTTTGCCTGAGCCCCCAGCTGGGGAGGGGGAGGGGAGAGGCAAGCGGGAGGGATTCTGTCCTTTGCTGCCAGTACTATACGCGATAATGTTTATATGATTAGCTGAGCCCAGGGGTGGGGAGTAGAGAGGGGAGTGGAGATTGGAGGAGGAGACTGGAGGTGACTCCAGTTCAGAGCCAGTGGAGAATCTGTGTCAGGATTTAGCAGTCCCCAGTCACACACACAGAGGTGCATGAGCGAAAAGGAGCTTGCAATACAATTCCCTGGCATTGTGTGCGTGTGTTGCGTTGCCCCCCCCCTTTGCTCTGTGTGTGTGTGTGTATGTGTGTTACTAGCTCCGCGCTTGGTTCCTGGGCTCCAGCCGTTCACGGGGCAGCAGCGGCGAGAGGAAGACGAGAAATCCGAGGAGGAGCTGGAGCCGTATCATGCCAGAGGCCAGAATGTCATCCAGGGAGATGTAAATAAGGTCGATGCGAACGAGAGAGACACGGAGAAGGGAGGGGGCTTTGCTCTGCCAAATTTGAGTGGGTCGCCCCGCTGCTCCTGACCTGCTGCTGGCATCGCCTTTATTCCCTTTCTCGTGATCGCTGCTGAGAAAAGACTCCCAAGTCTGATCACAGACACTGGGCTTTGCACCGTGGGCCACCCCTTTGACTTACTGCTGTTATTTATTTATTTTGTGGTCGGGAGCCTGGCTATTTTAGACCTTTCCTGCCAAGCGGGGTGTTGGAAACTGCCGGAAAATGTTGACTTAGCCCTAGCGAAGGCAGCCCACCGACCGGCCGGCTGCTTGGAGGAGGAGAAGCCGCCTTGCGCGTGTTGTCCCAGCTCAGCAGCGAGCCCGCTGCCTCCCTCTCTCCCTACCCTGCCCAGCTTTTCTCCTGCCCGGTCCCCGTTGCGCCTGCTGTTGCTGTGGTGCCTCCTGAACTCACTCCACTGCCCCTGGCGTTCAGAGGGGGCTCACCCGGCGCACTTCTCTGGGGCATCCGAGTTGGAGAGAGAGAACCTGGCCCGGCTCCGGTTCCACGGCGCGAGGTAAGACGAGCTCAGGGTAACAATCTTGCTGCTGCTGTTCCCAGGACCTGTTTGCTACTTGCGTCGCTTCCCTCTTGAGCCGTTTGCAAAAAAGAAAAAGACTGAGGAGGGGGTTGGCATGTTTGCTGAACCCACGGCCGCCCCCCTTCTCCCTTGGGGTGTCCCCCGTTCCCAGTGAACCACAGTAAATTGGTGGCGGCGGCGAAGAGAGGAATAGGCCCCCTACATCCCATGCAGCCTGGTTTTTTTTTCACGCCATCACCATTTACTAATAGTCCGCGCCGGTTAAATCAAAGTNGGCAGGGGGAGGGCGCGAGGGCCGGCGGCAGGAGCATGGCTTGCTGCCTCTTGGGCAGGCAGAGCCCCGGGGGCTGGTTAATCCCCCGCCAGGGGCTTCCCAGGCAGCCCCAGAAAGGAGCCGGTGACATGAAAATGGAGCCAGATGTGAACTAGGGTGGCCGATCATGGCAGCAATTAGAGGCAGGCTCCAGGAGCGGCGGGCCGGCTTCTTGCAGGGGGTGGGCGCCCTGGGGAAGCAGGACTAGCAGGGTGGGGGGTGCAGAGGAGCCCCAGTGGCGTGGAGTCCCGGGGTGGCCACAGCCTCTGGGCCCCTGGGGAGAGGGGAGCCGGTGCTGTAGGCTCCTGGGCAGCGGGACTGGTGGAGCGGGACCCGGGGGGCGGGCTGCGCTTTCCTGCCCAAAGGAGGCTACGGGCCGCGGTGGGAGAGCAGGACCGTGGGCAGACTGCGAGCTGCCGGCCTCTCGCCCTCCGACTCTTACTGGCGAGGTGGGGGCGGTGCATCGGCCTATCTGACTTGGTAGCCCGGGGTCCAAGCGGAGCGTTGGCCCTTGCGAAGGCAGAGCCGGAGCAGGCTGCAGCTCCCTCTTGCAATGAAACAAGTCACCCCCCAGGATCCTCGACCTCCTCCCACAGCCCTCACCCTTCCCCCCAGCGAGGCTCTGGTGTCCGAGCTGGGGAAGGCTGTCTCCTTCCAGGCTCTCCTGAAAAGGGACGAGGCTGAGCGGCTCTTCCAAAGGAGCCTGCAAGGCTCTAACTAACAGCAGGAGCCATATGGTTCCCGTTACTGGAGCAAGGCAGCCCTTGCTCCCCTCTTTGGTCTGATCCAACATTCTTTCCTGTATATTGAGCCAGCAAGTCTCCTTCTCTCCCCTCCCTCCTTGGGTTCAGAGGAGTAATATCTTGACGTGGGTAGTTCATTCATTTGTCTGTGTGTGTGTATAGAGCAGGCCCCACCGAGTCTGTTCTCTGGCGAACTCAAGTTACGCAATGAAGAAAGTTGCATCCGTTTAGTAAATAATTACCTGTTGCAGATTTATTTTAAATAGCTTCATGAAGAGCCAGTCCGCCCAGCCGCGAGTGCATAGGGAAAGAGGCTTCCAGCTAGCAATGATAATCCTTCCCAGTTGTGGAAAACGGAGGTTTTTTTTTTAGTTTCAGATGTGGAAAGCTGGGGCCATCTGGAGACAGAAAACAAAGTACGTGTGTCACCGGCACCTTTTACTGTATCTGGGTTTAGCAAAAATAGTATCAGGTTATAAATCTAAATTAGTGCTGGTGCGGTTTGGACATAGTTGATTTGTCAGAAAGTAAAGATGTGTTCAGGTGTATGTTTTTCTTTGCATAGAAATGTTCTTGCGCACACGATGAAGAATTCTGCAGAACAAATGTTCTGTTGGTTGGTTTCTTCAGACACTCTGATTCCCTCCTTTTGTTGCTTGTCACTAAAAGAGGTGCCATTTCACATCATTCTGCACAAATTGTTTGAATTAATGCAAGTGTGAATTCTTACCGTTTGAAGGGGGCTATTAGCATATCAAAGGTTTCTTAGTTCCAGCTCAATTGAGAAAATTTCAGCTTGTCTTCCATTTGCTTCCAAGCAGAGGCCCAAAGGGCAGAGGGAATTGTAAAGGGATAAAATGGGGAGGTGGATTTGGGTTATGTTTCTGAACTTTTGCTGTTTTGTAATTATGTGAGTGAAAAACATTGTCTGTCTGCTGCAGAGCCCTTGCAAACGGTCAGACAATTATTTTCTATTGGTTAATGGTTTGTTCAAGAAAAAGAGTGACCTTTTATGACAGCCACAGTGACATTGCTTCTGGTGTCTTCTGTCTGTTAGTGGGATTTAAAAAGCCTTTTCTACTGGACTCATGCTTTGAGTATGGCCTACACATTATGGCATTAGGTAGTGTGAATAGGAAAGAACTTCTAATTACTTCAGAGAAAAATGAAATCTTGAAATAAAAGGCTACTCAATTCCAAACCTTTGAAGTAAACATACTTTTCTTCTTAATATGTAGGCTAGGATAATAGACAAGCTTTCAGATGTAGTTTAAAGAAGTGTTACCACATACTTCAATTTCATTTTTATTATAAGTACATTTCTAATGTGAAAAATAATAACTTTTTGTAATCTGATTTAATGGGTTAAATACGGAATACTAAGAGCAAAGTATTATATTTTGCGGTTAATGGTGTAGTGAATATTCTTAAGGAGGTGTGACAAGGCTTGTGTCGGTCTCATAGTAGAATATTTATCATTATGTTTTAAATTGGTTTACATACCTCAATTTACACAATTTTTGATTCATTAGGTACTGTTGTTTTCCTGTGTTTGCAAAGAGCAATGTCTCAGTCTTCTCTTTCATTGTCTTAAAAAATCAGTATTCATAATCTGGTAAACCAAGAGCTAAGCAAAATGCAGTTATCCTTCAGTAAGGTGGGCCCTTTTCCAGAGAGTCGATGGGTCTTGGGGACTGCATTCTGGTCTCTCTCTTGTCTTTGGCAAAAAATAACTTTGCATCTCCTAGACCTCTTAAACTGAATAAACTATAATCTATTTTTTATGTTTGGGGGTTTTTTTAAAAGTGGTTTTGAATGCTTTGTAGGTTCATGGGTTCTTTACACAGGGTAGTGTAAGGAATATGAATAGGACATGCCTTTATTGTAAGAGATATCTTTACTAATGTTCAGAAGAGTTCTTTTTACTTTCATTTAATAAAGAAACTGAGTTGCATGGTATAGAGGCTTGAAGAAAACTGTAGTTAATTACATAGTTTATTTAGATTTGTATTACCCTTAAATGGACAACACTTCGATATTTTGTAGACAGATGCGTTTTAGTGGTCCTAAAATTGTGTCATTACTTTGAGGTAATTTTCAGTAGTTTATTTGCCTAGTGCCTTCAGCTGTCTAAAGTGTACCTTTTGGTGGTATAAAAGGAACATATTAATATGATTGCCATTATTGCACTTAAGTTGCTGTTAACTAGTCTGCTTTAAATGCAAAGCGCTATAAAGAAAGTGCATTATCCTTAGCGCTATTAGGGATAATCTCAAAATTGTCTTGAAAATGTTGCACTTCAGTTTATGTGATGGTGATCCCAAATTTGACAAATCTCTAAAGATATAAAATGCAGTGGAAGAAAGATTTTCAACATTCAGATGACAAAATTGGACCACTTCGAGAAAAATTAATGTGCAACAGCAGCACTTCAGCTGCCATTTTCAATCACTGTGGGTTTCTGTGTGTTGGCAACAGAAAAGGAACATAGACATTCATATAGTTCTGGGAGCTGGTGGTTGGGGAAATCAGGATATTGAATCATGTGGGGTAGAACAGACCAATTACTTCAGGTTTTGACTTGAGAATGGCCAATAAACATTTTTTTGGTGGGGCTTCTGGCTCCCCCTGCACATTAATAGACCAACATCAAAGCGAGCAACCAAACTTCCAAATGTTATAAAAACTAATGTAAAGATACAGATCTTACATGTAGTGTTGCAAGTCTTAATTTAAGACAAGCAGTTGGAGTTTTTATTGCAGCAATTTTCACAATCAGCAGAGACATTAACACCAGGCTTCTGGGTGTTTCCTTCCTTACAATGAGCAAGAGAAGAGCTTTAAAAAACAAAGTTTGTTTAGTAGTTCAGTCCTTGTTTGATCACTTCAGAAGCTTTCTCCATGTTTTATCTATCTTTTTTATAGCTTTTAATGCGTTAAATCAGGAATTGGGTTATTCAGAGGATATTTCTTAGCTTAGGTAAGAAAATACTTTATTTAAATTAAAATAATCATGGTGGCAATAATATAAAAGTTTGTGCTATATTTATTTTTTAATGATACATGCTAAACATGGGATTTTGTTTCTGAAAAATGTGATAGCTCAAAGTGTATCTCTGTTTGAATAAGGTTATATCTTTTTAGTAGCGTAATCAAATTAATGTACTGTACTGTTTGGTAAATACATTGTAATCTAGCAGGTTGTAATTTCACTTTTAGAAAAACAGGCTCCTATTTGTAGCAAATTTTGTCTACATTCAAGTTGGAAAAACATTTTTATTTAAGTAAGTCTCGCTGTTAACTGTGTGCATCCAGTATAGGGAAAATTACATAGTTAGGAAAAATCAGAGATTGAAGCATAAAGATGATCAATTTTTTTTTGAAAATTTGGCCTAAAAAGTTTATCTGATGCACCGGTACTTCGCAGCTTTGCTTGCACCACTTCCATGTAGTGTGTTGACTTTTATATTGAAAATTTTTGTAGATTTCTTCTAAACAGTTCTTGCTGAACTTACTGGTAAAATTATCCTTACCAGGAACTACACTAATCCCTAGACAATTCTTTTACATTTTAAATAATTGCAATACATTTTCCTGAGCCATCATATTTTCCATTGGGAAGTACATCAGGATGACAGATAAAACAGGAACTTGAAGTAGCTATTAATGATCTTACCAGGTGAAGTGCAAGAGAAGAAGTGAAACTATGTCTGGTGGATAATTGAAATCATATTCATGCACAGGTAGACAGGCAGTCAGTTATAAAGCAGCATACTTTATAGCAAACTTTAGTGAAATTGTAATCAATCATGTTACTTAGATATGTCATGTTCAACAGAATTTTTTTTATCATTTTATAGGATTGATACATTTGTGATGTGAAAAGGCAGCTTGAAACAGCAAAATATTCTACTACTTAAGTATTTAGGTGCAGTTTTAAACTTAATTCTGTGTTTTATTTTTGTTTTTCAAATCTTAGAGTTTGAAAAAACTGAAAGATTTAAACAATCACTATTGCAAGTGGATGTCAAGATAACTGGAAAAGCAAAAAGCTATGTAAAGGCCATTCTCAGTATTTTTAACAATGCCGTTTAATATTTAAATAGATTTCAAAGATATGTTCATTTGCTTTTCAGCAATTCTTAAAATAAGAGTAGTAAGTGATTCTGTAGGGATAGGTAAGTTTGTGGTATTATTTGAATACATCTATAGGAAGAAGTGCATTAAATCTTTACTTAATGAACACGCTTATTTCAATCTGAGCTGTGTCTAGTAAAAAGGTTAATTCAAAGTTGTCACTCTTAAAGCCCTGCTCAATAACCATATTTTCTTGAAGCTCAACTTTTTCACCTGTCAGTGTGCGAAATACAGGTTCCAACATTTTGGGGGGTTGTGTGCTGCTTACTCGCTAGTGATTTAAGTTGTAAAAATGCATTGCTTAACGAGTAGTACAATCAATTCAACCCTCTTACGATACAAAGTGATAATTTAAAACCAGTTCTTAAGAAAAGGGCCCTTGATCAGATTCTGAATTATAACATTGTCCAGGTTATGGGTCATTATCTTAAATTGAGTATTTTATGGGACTTTGAAGAAATATATAATTTGCATGTGTCATGATTTCTTTCTTGTTTGATTTTCATCAGTCATTATTGCTACGATTCAACTTACACAAGCCTGTTATTTACCAAAAATTATTTAGAAAGGCATAATAATCAAGAGCATTGCTTGACTGACTGAAGCAAACACAATGCTTAACACCTGCAGGTAAAGTGCAGCCTACTGCAAAATGCTATTGATTGCTTTTGTGGCACAAAGCAAGCTTAAATACAATTTATTTAATTACAACAAAATTGCAGTTTTATGAAGTAATATACTTCATCTTTTTAGAAGATTTTACATGTTATTTGCTGGTAAGTAAAATCCCATCACAGTAGTATGAATTTGTTCAATTACCAGACCAGCTAAGGGGGATGGGGAAATCAATTTACGTTGAAAAGCACCAGAAATGAGATTAACTTTGTTAGTAGGAATTTGCCAGCAGTGTCTAAATTGCTTAATATTATAAAATGTTACCAGATTTCATATACAGTAAGAATGTTGACTACACATCATATTTGTTATTTGGCTGCTTTTTTTTTTTTTTTGGTAACATGTAAGCATTTCTATTTTTATTCCTACAGTAGCTTTTGCAGATAAGTCGAAAGTCTAACAATAACTTTACAAAATAGAGGGACTAATACTCTCCTCTAAAAGAAATAGTACTATTTTAGATAAGTGATCACAACTAGTTATTTCTCTGGTCTAGCTTGTTGTCTGTAAATACCTTAGCAGACATTTCAGACTGAAAGGCAAGAGATAAAATTTTAATTTCAAAGTGGCCCCAACAGTGTCCATATTCTTGTCTGTATGTAAAAAGTCTTTGCTCATCACCTCCAGAATAAAAAAGCCATTGTTACTTCTTAATCAGACTTTCTGCCTTAGGGTAAAATTTAGGTCTGTTTTAACCAGGATGTAATGTCTCCCTCTGCAGAGAACAGTATTAATTATGGTGTGACAAGGGAATGTGTATTGAGGAAAATGGGGTATCTCTTGGTCTTGTCATTGATTTTTCTAATCTGTGAGGAATACGTTATAAATATTAAAATTCACACAAAGGGAACTCAACTCCGTATTTCAATGCTGAAAGCAGTTACCTTCAAAGAACTCTATTTAAAACCAATAGACCTTTTCCAGGGGCCTCTTTAGTGGTGTGAAGTTTAAAATATTTTGTGTTCCTTTCAAAGTAATGCAGTGGTGCAGTTTTTCATCCGAATGCTTGCTTCCATTTTATCGCATAAACATGACAGAGTCTAAGTCTGTCTCTGCTAGGTTCCTTGGCAGATTAAACCCCTCTGAAAAGAATATCCTTTTATTTTAAAAGCAGTTTTAAAACAGATCTTTCCTACCATCTTTTTTTCTTTTTTCAACTGCCAAAAATATATAATGTAGTATGGCATAATTGCACACAGATCTTTGTTGTGCCCAAGTTGTCTTGTTGGAAGAGAATGGAGGCAGAGTTGCAGGGAACAAGGTGGAGGTGCGGGAGGGAAGAGAGGACTTTACACTGGTTACTGTATTTTTTTTTTTTTAATTTTGCATTTTAGTTGTTACTTGTCCTGATTAGCTGCAAATGCTTAGCCAAAGTACAAGCCAAAACAGTAGTTGTCTTAGGAATTTTTGTATTACAAGGACTAGATTTTAGATGCTAACTTCTAATGCCATACAAAGTAAAAGATGTTTAATATTTTGATACTGAATTTAGTAAGGGATTGTATTACATAATTCTTCATAATGAAGAGAAATAAGGAAAGGTGTTCTTTTATCTGGTGGTGGTGGTGGTTTTTGAAGAAAAGGTTATTTTAATGTTATTCATCATCAAAAGCTGCACAGATTTTTGATAAAAATTAGATACTTATGGATATATTTTTAACTCTTTTTCTTGTATTGGAGTACAGAGTAAAGTAACTCACTGTATGTGAGCTGTGCTTTTAAACTAAGTTACTTGCATATTTATTTGGTTGCTTCTAGATGTGATAGAATATTCACTCTAATTTAGATGGGTTTCTTCCTTTCTTTGTGTCCTCTGTTGGTATTTTCATATCAGTCAATACCTCAAACTGGTTATTGTTTTGAATCCAGACGACGGAATAATCTAACAGTCGTTACTGTCAAAAATTGTTCCTGGCAGCTGGGGGAGGGGATGACTGACCTTGTTTGAGACTCTAATACTTGCTTTGTAGTTGATGGGATTTGGTGTGCATGGACGGTCTTACCATCCAAGCACTGATTGCAATATGATACCTTTCCCACAGTCCTTTTTCTTTCTTCAGCTGCCATAAATATATATTGTAGTATGGCATAACTAACCACAGAGGAGAGGTCAGTGGGCAATGTCAGTTCTGAATAAAATGCATTTTAAAAAATGTAGTAACTATTTCAATTGTTGATTTTGAATTTCAGAAGATGATAGGTCTAATTTCTTTGGCAAGCTCATGACTCCAGGTTACATGACAGAACATGATCATGTTAAACTGACTCAGCCATTGTTTTACCAATTTGTACTGTGTTGTAACTTTGGCAACTTTTTCTGTTTGAACTCATTGAATAGAAAGGTTTGCGTTCAGAACAGAAGAGATGACATAGCTCTTTGGTCTGAAGAAATAATACGGCTCCTAAAAGATCTGTTCTCAGTATTTTGTTTGGTAGGTTTTACTTTTAGACATCAGAAGACTGAAGTTTAGGTCTATGGATGTGACTGATTTCAGTGTAGCTGAAGTATTCCTTATAGGTGGTTTGGCACGACCTGATTGTCCTCTCATTTATACTGGCAAATATCTTGGGTAAGTGCATTTATACTGAAATCATTGGAGCTATACTAATGTAAAACTAGTGTAAATGAGAAGAGTATTAATGTTCTGGTGTATTAATGGCCAGGGTGTCTAAGTTGAGAAAAGGGAGGGGATAAAATAAACGGTATATTATAGATCATACAGGAAGGGATTCGGGGGACAGGACAAAAAATCTGCCTCTACTCACAGGAGTTTGAAAGAGAGAACTTTGAGAGGGAAAAACAAAATATCTTTCCCCGCTTTACAAACCATAATCTTGTAAAATACTTGCCATAGATCCTCATCTTGCTAAGATGCCCCCCCCCCCCGACTCCCTTTGCTCTACTTTCTCCATTTTAGGAGTTACATACTAGTACCTGATAATAACAGGTTATGGATTCATCCACTAAAAATGTCCCTGCAGCAGGAGAGAGCTCAACATGTGCCAGCCATTGTCCAGACGTGTGTGTCCAAAATTTGCCCTGGTTAACCACTATACCCTTACTAGAATGTCATCAAATATAGATTCTCTCAGATTATTTCATCTGGTTTTTAATGTAAATTGATGTTGAAAGCAATTCAAGCTATAGTTTTAGTTTAGTTCAGGAGTTGGCAACCTTTCAGAAGTGGTATGCAGGGTCTTCATTTATTCACTCTAGTTTAAGGTTTCGCGTGCCGGTAATAGTTGTTAACGTTTTTATAAGGTCTCTTTCTATAAGTCTATAATATACAACTAAACTATTGTTGTATGTAAAGTAAACAGGGTTTTAAAAATGTTTAAAAATGTTTAAGAAGCTTCATTTTAAATTAAAATGCAGAGCCCCTGGGCACTGAGAGTGCCACTGAAAATCAGTTCACATGCTGCCTTTGGCACGCTGGCCATACGTTGCCTACCCCGGTTTAGTTTCTAGAGTGGAAGATGGTCCACTGGTTAGTGCACTAGCCTGTGACTTACAGAGGGGCCTAGTTTTACTTTCTTGCTCCGCCGTAGATTTTCTGTGTGACCATGGACAGATGGGTAAATCACTTAGCGCCCTCTGTGCCCCAGTCTCCTACCTGTAAAAATGAAGGTAATAGCACTGCCCTACCTCACAGGTGAGAAGTGAGGATAAATACATTAAAGCAGTGCTTCTCAAAGCCGGTCCGCTGCTCATTCAGGGAAAGCCCTTGGTGGTCCGGGCTGGTTTGTTTACCTGCCGCGTCCTCAGGTTCGGCTGATCGCGGCTCCCATTGGCTGCAGTTTGCTGCTCCAGGCCAATGGGGGCTGCGGGAAGGGTGGTCAACACATCCCTTGGCCTGCGCTGCTTCCTGCAGCCCCCATTGGTCTGGAGTGGAGAACTGCGGCCAGTGGGAGCCACGATCGGCCGAACCTGTGGACACGGCAGGTAAACAAACTGGCCTGGACCACCAGGGGCTTTCCCTGAACAAGCGGCGGTCTGACTTTGAGAAGCACTGCATTAAAGGTTGTGAAGTGCTTCAAGATCTACTATTAAGGAGTGCTTTGTAAGAGCTAGGTATTATGTTTATTTTTTCAACGAGAACAGTCCATGTAGGGCCAAATCCCTCATCTTACAGGATGAGTAGTCCTCCTGAAATGTCACTACTTAGAGGATTTGGTCCTGAAAAGAAAGAAAGAATTAAAGAGTGAGTAAGGCTTTCTTTCCATGTGAGAAAAGGCATTAACGTTGCCGCCACACTTAGGTCTTACTAGTTGTTTGAGACTGAGTATGGTTAGACAGGACAGTTGCTTAATTTTGATCTGCTTAGTATTTATAGTTCCAGTTACTGACGATTTTTTCCCATTTATGTTGAAATTTTTGTTATTAAAGTTCATGTTACATATGTTAAGAATAAATAAATACATTTCAAGCAGGGAAAATGCTAATTGGAAGGCTAATAAAAGGCAATCTTCCTTCAGTTGAATGAAAACTAGTTATAAAAACAAGATGATTGCTTCCATAAATATTATACGGATTACTATAGACTTAATTTTTAAATGGTTGAGTAGAGCTTAACATATCTGTGTTCAACCTAATTGATTCTAAACTTTGTGGAGATATATATCTGAAAGTGGCATAGGGTCTTATCTGCAGCAGTAAATACAGCCATAATGCTGCTGTTTGTTTGTTTTTAAGTAAGGGAGATACACCAGACAGGGCGGATGTGTTGTCTTGTTTTGGGTGGTCTGTCATTTCAGGTTAGTTTTGTGTAAACAAAACAGTGTTTTTCCTTCCTCTGAAAACATTTGAAAAAGACTTTGAAAAAGAAGTCTGTGTATCTTGAATATTAAGGACTAAAGCTGTACACATAACTAATTCTGAAGGGCAATAATAGTCCTATAGAGCCAGCAAAAATATTTTAAGGGTGGCTTCTCCAGTAGCTGTTTGTATCAGATAACTGATAGGAAAAGGATATCTTGGGGGAATTGGTGACCAATTATCAGGGTTCTTTTCTGGCTACTGCCCATGGTTTTCATATATTTTTGCTAACCCTTCTTATTACCTGCAGAGGGAGCTTGTATATGAGATAATCAACATAATCAAGGCATTGAGAGCTGAAATGTTTCCAGTAAATACAATTTCATTTCATTGAATACTCTGTCATACTCATGCAGTGCAGAAAGAAAGCTTGTTTAAAGGATTTTCCATCACTAACAGAGATGACAATGGGCAAAGATATAAAAAGTGAAGAAGGCAACATTTACATTATAATTGTTTCAGACTTAAGAGAAGTCCCTTTATTTTGTTACTGGAAATGAAAAAAGAATTGAAGGAAATAATTTTCTTGCACGTCAAATTGATATTTTTATTCCATTTATGATGGTTACAAAAAAAAAAAAAAGCCCTGGGAAGCAAAATACAGCAAATTCATTGGTTGCATAAACTGTCTCCTCTTTTAACAAATGTCCTGGGAAAATCAGATAGACAGCATAGTACTTTGAGGACATATGAAAGTGCCTGCATAGAATCTAAGCAGAAAGCATTAGGTCTTTTCCATTTAAATATTAATTACAATGGGCCTATTTAGAGATGCAAGTTTCTTTTAATTTTCATGCTTTTATGAAATAACCTGTAATGCTAGTCAATTTCATAATTATATAGTTGACAAATTAGTGCATTAGTATTTAAACAGGACAACTAGCGGTTAAGAATCAATCCAGCATTAAGATTTTTTAGAAAACTGCTGTCTTAAAAAATAATGCACGCAGAAGAATACTGAATTATAAGATTATTTGTAAATAAAAAACACTACTTTTAAGAAGCAGAAATGCTTTCATTTGAAACAATGAATGAAAAGATCAGTTGGTACAGGTTTGAGAATTTTCATTGTAAATTTCTGGGCATTGAAAGATGATCCTTTAAAAAAGTTAAGACCTTTTTTAGTGAAGAAAACAATTCATTTTTAAGATAGTTTTGCTTGCTGAGCAAGAAGTATTTGAATAAATTCTGCACTATTTAGCTCTGAAAAATGGTGGCAGTCATTTTTCATTTAAAGTATTTCAGTAAGTTTGCAAGCTATTTGCTATTATACTGTTATGAAATAAAGCGTTATGCATAGTTGCACATTCCATAAAGCAGAAACAGCACTCAGTAACATGCTCCCTTCTAATAAATCCTCCAAGAAAATTGGTTTGAGAGTTGATTTTCCATCAGTTTATTACAGAGCTGTAAAACTTAAAACATATATGTGCAGCGGAATGCAGTCGTCTTGTTGCATTTTGGATTATCATTTTAAACACCTAGAAAAGGTGTTTACTATGATAGAAAAGGTTTACTATGTCTAACAGGGCACTGTCTCAGTGCCAATTTATTATTTATACTGGCTAATCCTTGTTAACGTGAAAAGTCAGCTTGTTATTGTAACACCAAATGGCCCTCTAAGTAGGGAAACAGTTAAGTAGATCTGCTGTAATAGGTTGTTGTCTAATAAAGAGATTTATGGTATTGGAAAGGGCTATTGTATAGGTATTACCCTCTCACAGCATGATCATGTATTATCTTAACAACTCAGTGCCACGTTTATGTGGAGCATTTTTATAACAGAGTAAGAATATTAGGCACAGCAATTACACTCCAATAGGATTATGGTGGTAAGATTTATAGAAAATATATAAATGGTGTCTTTTTATAGAAATTTTGATAGGTATTGGTGGTTGAAAAGTTGCATCCTGATTTGCGTGTGAAAATGTATTAGTTTATGATGAAGAGAGAGTAGTTTCTTAAATTCATCATACTAAGGAATAATGGGGATGCAATGAACATAATCTGTTTCCGCACAGTATGTTTTTTTTTCTCTGTGAGGTAAGGATTGCTCAGAAATTCAACCCAGAGAAGATTGTTCTACAAAATACAATAAGTATCAGGGAGTGTGTATAACTTCAATTCTGGTGCGGGGATAATACTGCTAGAATTAAGTTCTACTTTTGCAGCTTCACAAATTTGAAGGTAGGACAACGATGTTTTTAAAATGTTATGTTGAAAGTCCGTTTGTGTAGATTTTGCTTGCATGAAATAATCTTACTCAGTTTTAGCTTTAGTGTGAAACAAATTTTGGTTTTATTTACTGCTAGATGTACTTGTTAGAGTACATCTTTATGAAGACAAGACAATTAGGTAACTAACTAACAGCAGCTACCACACTTTCGAACTAGTTACAAGTTTGGATTATATTTTGAAATGTAGCAACCATTACTCGTTGACTTATTTTATTGAAACCTGGTGTAGGAATCCTTTTGAGAATGAAAAGTAATGAAAGTCATGTAGTATTTGTATTGTTTTCCTTTGGATAGCTTTCCTACTTTTAACGTTTTCCATCTCCCCACTTCTCTTCCTCCTTCTCCCCCCCAAAAGGACACATTGAGGAAAGCAATGTACAGTGGTTAGTTACATTTAATCAAACTATTTATGTGTTATCAATGGAAGGCACTTGAATGGAACGATAGATCAAAATAAGGTCCTGTTATAAATTAGGATTACCTGTACCCGAACTACAATAATACAGATTATAAATATAATTACTGTAGATTTTATGCTAGTTTCAAATGTAAATTATTTAATAAGAGGAAGATGTGTATCTTAAATACAAATTTTAAAAAATAACAAACATTAAAAAATCTCTCTTGCTTTCCTTGGGTACATTGTAACAAGATGAAGTCTTAATTAGGTCTTTCAAATTAAGGAAATATACATGACTGTTTTCATTACTGAAAAGCCTTCCAACAAGTGTATATATATATATTTTGCATGGACACAAATATATTATTAATTGAAAATGTATGTAAATGCAGTATCATGAATGTATCAATAGAGAAAAAAAATGAATACTGCCATATTTGTAGCCACATAATTTATATAACTGTTAAGTGATTACTGGTAACTAGTAGAAAAACATACCCAAATATTGACACAGTTTTTTTAAAAATATATAGTAATACAAGGCAATATTGCTAGTGTAGCTAACATACTGATGTTTTAGTGAATAATTTCCATTTCATTAGGATTTAAAAATAAATAATATGAATTATTCAAAATTTGATTTTTAGTTACTTTCCTGGTCACCGATGGATTGTAGTCAGTAATTCATTTATCTTCTATATGCATAATTATAGTGGAGCATTAAGAAGCTTTGTCATTTTGGATCTTTTAGGTAGAACAAGAATTATGAGCGAAGAATAACACATTTTGTTTCAGAAAAACATCAGTAGGTACGTGGACTGTTATGACATTTTGTCCATGTTGGACTCTGGAATGGGATTGCAACTTTTGTCTAAAAAGTAAAAAATCAAACGGAGTAATTCTACCCTTGATGTGTGAGGGGCTCCTATCAATTTAACTGAACGAGCCAGGCTTACATACCTGAGGACTACACTCGGTCTATATGCATTAACTAAAAATAAAGCCAACACTCAGAATTAAATGAAAAGTAAAAATAGTGGAAAGAAACCTAAAATCCATTGTAAAAAGTAATAGAGTGAATTAAAAGCCCTGATGTTGGCCAGCATGGAAAACCTCACTTTAAAAATTGAGTTTATACATTTTTGTCATATTATAATCGAAGGATTAAGAAGTAATAGGTTAACAGTGTATTAGTCCAGTCATTGTCTACATATATGTTTCAGTAAATAAATTTTTTAGATGCCTTAAGAAGAAAAATTATAGCATATATATCTATGCAGTAGTATTTAATTAAATGCTGAATCCTTACATTTTTCCTTATACATTTTTCAAAATGCATTTAAACAAATGTGGAATAAAAAAGATTATCTTTCCAGCATAGATTTGGGTTTTTATTTTATTTTGTTTGCCTTTTTGCACAAATTCTGTAGTGAATGTCTGTTTAAAATGAGGATTCTCCTGTTTCACAAAATAGTAAATCAAAACTCAAGTCTGTGCTGTTATCATTTTAGTAGCACTGTGTATTAAAAATGAAGCTACTCTAGAAGGTAATTGTTAACTGCCTATGGAAAACATTCATACGTAGAAAGGGGATTTAGTTTTAGTTTATTGTGGTGGTTTTTGCTGACTCTTTTGAAGAGCAGATCTGTTGTGATGAATAAAACTTGTATTTAGCAAATGGAATGTGACCAGCAGCTACTGGCTTATGAGTGAAAAATCCGTACCATAGAATAAAGCAAAGCAGTGAGCCTTTTGAAATACATCTTTGAAATACACCTATGAATGAAATTCTTCATTTTTAATGGTTATCTACAGAGAATTCAAATATTTCCTCTACACATTAAGATACTAGTTTGTTAGCAACATCTTTCCCAACATTATACTGTTTCTGATATACTGATATTCGCAACCATATAAGCAAAGTAGTATAAGACGTTTTTAAATTATATGGTGGCTTATAATTTGTATGTAATGCTGTGACTTACAGGAAGAACATCCTATTTATTATATGTTATTTGATTAATAGTCAACTGTAACTGTGTGGGGGTCTTTCTTTTTTAATATAGTTTCTTAATGTTTACTGTCTGGCTTTGATTAGTTTTGCTTCTGCTTGGTTGTCAAGATGCTGTATAATTCTTGTTCTCATAGCATTCACCTCACTGGACAAGTTATGCAAAATAAAAAAAAGTACTTGCATCTGAAAGTACTGCATATATTTTTATTTGATATAATTTCCATTTTGCAAATAACTGTTGATTGGAGAAAAAAGTTTAACATGCTAGTAAAGTAAATAAAAGTCTGGAAGTCAAGTCAGAAATAAATTAAAATTTTACATGAAATTTACCAGAAGATATTTTGAGTACACATTTGATTAAATTCATGTAGAAATGAATTAACTTTTGATTTGGAGAAATTAAAGAAAATGGCATTAATGAATTAACTTCAGTGTAGTACCAATTTGATTTTTATAACACCTTCTTAAAACCTTTCCAGTGATTTTTAGGTATTTACCCATTTATAATTAAATTTCTTTTTGTTTATTTTGTTTTGAAAATTCACAGTTCCTGGTTTTTTGCTAATGCTTTACTTGATCAGAAAAAAAAAATCATATTTCTAAATGCCACACCTCCAGCCCTAATTAGTTCATATAATCTAGTTTCCACAACTTTTTCATGTTTGAGAAATATTAATGTAAAGGTAATCAACGAAACTGTGGTTGTAGGATGGTTACTTGGAGAAAACCTTTCAAGTGCTGTCCATGTGGATGATATTATTTGCTGCCTTCAGAAACACTGGAATCATTCAGCTGATATGTCCTGTGACTTTGGAGCTTGATTGTGACTCATAAATGGTGAAAAGAGGTCTTTCCTGCTTACCCTAAAAACATACGCTCCTTGAGTTAAGTTTGTTAGACCCTTGAACTGAGTTATTTTACTGAGGGAGACTTGTGAAATAGGTTGTGACATTTCATTCTCCACATTGACACATAGAAGTGTTTCCCTTATAGAAAAACACACTTTTTCTGCTATTTAAATATGTATTAATATATTAAATAGTATATAAATACTATGTGACATTCATAGGTCTGGAGGACTAAGAGTTATGCAAATTTAAATTGACATATAGAGTCCTTCAGTTGCTTTACAATAAAACAAATGTGTAATAAGTACTAACTTAGTCAATGATCAAGAAATGAAGATAATCCATCCTGCCTATCTTCTCAAAAAGTTTAATAAAGTGGATAGTTACTTGGTGAAAGATAAGATCATTATGAGAAGGAACACTAGAGTTTGAGAGTGAACTATTTCCAGCTAAAGACATTTGGAACCAAAGTTTGTCCTTTTTCTGTTGTTCACAGTCAAAAAGTCAAAATCTCCATTTTAATGAAGACATTTCGAAGAACAGACAAGTTGAGAAAGACACGGTAGTTCTCTACACGTTCTTTCCTTTTAAGCATAGAACCCTTAGGGTATAAATTAAAAAGTATGTTAGCCTTTATAGTTGATTTCAATTTGCACAAGGGCAGTAAAGTATTGAAATTCAGATATAGATTGTAAATGACTTGGTGGTCTTCAGTTTTTTACCCTAAAATGTGGGAACAAGGAAAAATAATTTGGCACAATGTAGATTACGATGATAGAAATGCCTTATTAAGTAGGAGGCATTCTAGTGTCTGCATGTAAACTGAATTCATTATGAAAATCATATTGGGACATATAAACCTGAAGATATTGGGCTTTATTCTGCACTTAATGAAAAATTGTGGTTTGTCATCTCCAGACTGCAATAATCCTTGACCAAACTCCTTGTATAGGACTGCAAATGGATTAGATGCTGACTCAGGAAAGCTGTGAAAGATGGCCTCTCTAAGTACAGGGAGATGTGCACCTTCCTTTGATAATGGTGCATTTACACCAATCACCAACCCCAGACAGAGGGCTGTTAGTGAAAAGATTTTGTGTAACTTCTATCCGTTTTTTGTTTTGTTTATTGTTGTAACTGATGAGGTTTCAAATACTCCTTAGCATTTAGTTAAAATAATCACCAAGTGCTGAAAAGGAAACCTGCAGATTATAAGAGTTAAAGCCATAAAACCAAAAACATGTAAAATTTAAACAAAATCCCATACCACAGAGCCAGGGAGGACAGGCGGCCAGGCCTGCAGCTGCAGTGTTCCGGCATGTACACTTACAAGTATATAAAACTCCCTGACTTCATATCAGAAGTCACAGCAAAAGAGCACCTTTGTTCTGAATAGGGAGAGAAGAACTTTGGGGACACAAGGCAACTTGCTTGGGTGGAGTAAATGGGATTTAGCCCTAGCAGTCTCTCATTCAACCACCTTTCTTAATCATCAGTAAGAAAGCTCTAGGCCACCCAGGGAAGTATGATTAACAGTCATTATTCTAGTGAGTAACCTGCTCTTGGGACAACTGGCTGATCTGGAGGCTACCCTAGTAGCCCTGATTGTACCAGTACAGAATTGGGCCAATATGGAGTAGTTTTTGGAGGTTAGATTTTTAGTGAGGGAACTAACAACTAAATACAGTTTTGTTATTTAAAATCTTCATATTTGTAAACTTCTTTGAAGGTTCTTGTCAAATTTCAGTTGTTTTGCAATCTTTGCTACTTATACTTCATTCTTAAAAATTAATAATCTTGTCGAATAGTGTTTCCCAATCAACTTGAATTATTGATGCCTTGGTCCTCAGTAGAAGGACACTGTTACTTTTCTTCCCCTACAGCAGTACGTATTACCCCATTTTAATGAGCTACATCCCAGTGCAGCTAGAAAAAAACGATAAAATTTTCATAATTGTGGCTTATTTAATAGAGCTCAAGATGCAAAATATGTGGCAAATAAACTTTATGCAAAGCCCAGGCCTTAGGAAATTGACGTTGTCTGAACATTAACGTAATTAAGGTACATGCTGGTTACATGTGGAAGGAAATACTCTTTTGCCAAAACTATGATCATCGCAAGACAAATTCTTTGAATTGAATGAAACATTTACCAGTGTATTTATGTAGCTGAAAGGATCAGTTTAGCTGACTTGTTTATGAATGTGTGTTTATTCCTTGCTTTGATATTATAGTAGAAATAAATATTTTCAAAGCAAACAAAATGAAAACACAGGCAACTTGAAGGATATTACGTAAGTTCTTACTCTTGAATGATTGGCTTTTTTATATTTATATCTCTGTGTATAAATACACAAACATATGTATTCACTTTTTAATTTGAAAATCTGAAAGCATTTGCAAAGATGGGTAAATAGTATTATCACAGATTATCACAGTGACAAAACTGTGGCATACAGAGAGTAAGGGACTTGTCCAGGATCACCCAGCAACTCAGTGCCAGAGTCAGGAACAGGAATAAAACCCAGGTTTCCTGGCTCTGAGCCCCAGTGGATGAGACCCATATACATGCTTCCTTTAGTTAGTAAGTGATCATAGTGTGAGAAAGCTGAAATGTATTGTTCAGGATTGCACTTTCACCGTGTTATTTTTGGTCTCTTACTGTACCACAGAGGTCATTGGGGTCTACTGACTGGAGAAAATTTATGCTGTGTTTGCTGTAATCTGTACTTGCATGTATCAGTATTTAATTTTATGTAGAATATTTTATTTTTTAGAAAATATTGAATATTGTTGTTTTAGGTCAAAATGCATCAATTCACCTCTTGGCTGAATGTATCATTAAAACAGAACAAAGGCTCTTTGAGAGAGCATGTTGACACATGGCAATATCATGCAAAGTAGTGTAGTAAAAGCTGACATATAAGAAAGCTAGGTTCATTATCAGTGAGTCATTAGTCTTCTTCTTTAACAGAGAATAGACTCTGAAAGCTCTTTCCCCCACCCTATTAAAAAACAAAACATTGGGGGAAAAAAAACCTCCCCTCCTTGGTTGTCCCCAATAATGCTCTACCAAATAAACTAGGCATTTACTGCAGTCATGACCTCTTGTATTTCTGGATTTGATTCTGAAACAAAAATTGCCCAGAATCTGTAGCAGGCATGTTGATACCCTATGGTGAACTTTTATATGCTTTTTTATCATTGTAAAATTATCAGTAATATATAGAACACGATAACTTGCAGAGCATAAAACTATTAGTAATTGCTTCCAAATAATGTATTTCACGAGTGTGCACACACACAAAACCCATGTCTCACAGCATGTTTTAACACTTGAATGGTCACTCAAATGTAATTTGTTGCCAGAATTATTTCTTTTCTCACACATCTCTTGCTATTTTGGACCATTCTCAACCAAATGAATGTACAACTTCTGATTTAGCTTGATTACCTTTTAAAAAGTCAGCATCTACAATCACCATACTGTTTCTCTGTGCTTAGGATATGAAGTAATGCTTGTATCTTGGGTTCCACAGTATAACAGTGTGTCAACTATTGGTAAATGCTGACTGTCCACTCTAAACAAAGCAAATTACACTTGAGGTAATTTAGACCAGTAAGCTTTTCTGCCGTCTGCACCTTGCCTTTCCCTGTACTCTTCAGCATTTTCTTTGTTCCCTGTTGTATTTCATTCTTCAGTTGTCAGTCTTCTCCGACTCCCTCTATTGCTTCTTTATTTTGGACAGACTCTTGGGCAGCTTCTTCACTCCTGCTGTTCCCTTCATTCCATTTGCACAGACCTCTTGATAGAGTCCTGCTCCTTCTGCTGCCTCTCTTCTCTGGGTCTTTCCAGTTCCATCTGCTTCCTTTCCTTTTACAGGTTACCCAAGGGCTTTCCCACTATCAGACCACTTCAGGGGAGCAGAGGGAGCATGCCTTGTTTCAGCTCTCCATACTCCAATTGCTTTTTTCCCCCTCCTGTACAATATGCTTCTGATTGATTTCTGGAGAGTACTTATTAGAGTTGGGGGAGAGTCTCCTCATTGATGCTTACTGTGTTTTCAGATTTTTAATCTATCA
Source organism: Chelonoidis abingdonii (assembly GCF_003597395.2). NCBI lineage: Eukaryota > Metazoa > Chordata > Testudines > Testudinidae > Chelonoidis > Chelonoidis abingdonii. Next base: position 28,192,773 of record NC_133775.1, read on the forward strand.
CAAAGGTGCCCAGAACACTGATCACCTTTACTGTTATATTTAAAAAGAATAAACAAACTCATGGAAGATCATGTGGTGGTGGTTGAGATAGGGCAAAGGATTCTATACAGAGAGAGACATTTGGGGAAATTGTGAAAATCCAGTGGTCTAGATTAGATGTGAAGTTTTAAAATTGCTAAATGACAAATTATTCTCTTTGTTAACCTCATTTACATTTTCTAGCAGGGCAGAAACAACCTTCCCTAAATCTAGTTTTAGATTGTTCTATCAGCTGCTCTTTCATCCTGAATATGAGGTGAGTAAATGCTTAAAACTGTATTTGCTAAAAATATTTGCTGTATTTCAAAGGACAGTGTCTTTTGGTAAAGCAGTCTTAACTTTCTGGCCTGACCTATATTGTTTTCTGTTGAAAGTGCCTTCACCTTACAACGAATGTTAAAATCTGATTAAATTGTCATTGTGTTCTTTGCTACCACAGCAGAAGACTATCATAAATTGTACTATATGAAACTGAATAATACAGTTTGATTTAAAGTATTAATAATACCTAAAATTGTACATTCTAGCTGTGGGGATTCGGGATTTTAATTTAGTGAAACACCATAACATATTTTTGTGCTTAGTTTGATGAGTGTTATGTGAGAATTCCATCTTACCAAATTAGGGAAGACATTTATATCACACCATTTACAAACTCTAATTATTAAAACCTGTTACATTTCATATTTAATATTCAGATGTTTGTGCAAAAAAAGCTGCTTAGATTTATTGTCAGCATTTTTTGATTCCTGTATTAAAGTTGATTAAATTGCAAATGCTAATCTGAGCAACAGTGGAAGGTTGTGGTCTGGTTTTGAAAATAACAATGGGATTACTGCAATTACAGTAAATCTTTAATAATAAGCAAGTCTTGCACAAAGCAGGAGGGGAATGCATGCTATGAAGGAGACCAACACACTGATACAGTTTGAGGCATAAGGCAAAAGTCAAGTGACTCAAGAATCTGAGATGTGCCAATATCTCTCAGCGTAGTTTGTCAAGTTTTAGTCCACTTGGAAAAAAAATAAAATAGAGTATGTACATTTTTACATTATCACATATTTTGGGGGTGTATGTGAGTAGTGACTTAATTACTCATAACTTTTATTTAAAATGATTATTCATTTAAAAGTCAAACTGATTTTCAAAAACCTATCTTTGGAGACCTTAGGACAGTCAGGATCCTAATCTCTCTATCCCATCTCAAACAATGGTGACTCCTGCCTTTGAAGTATATATGGAAGCTGTGGGAGTCGTTTTCAGCCAAAAGAAACATCATTTTGAAAAAATTATATGCTAAATTACCTACATTGTGGCTTAGTGCCTTAAAGCTTATTCTTTCAAACAGCTAGTTTCTGTTGGCTAAAAGAGGCTTCAGCCCCAGTCATGGGTACTTCAAAGCCTGGTGTAAGTAACAGATTCTGACCTGTGCGTCAGTTGTCACATATTGGAACCTTTTTTGACCTTGTTACCTGTAGTTTTTTCATCTCTTTAAAATGAACCATGTAAAATTCCACCTCTCACAGGAAAATACTATCGTACTCATTTTCAAAGCAATGCATAGCTTGGACAGCAATGCTAAAATTAAGCCAACCAGATCAATCAATGAAAAATAACATGAAACCATGAAGGGATTTCATTGCCAATTAAAAAAAAAAAAAAAGTATGTCAAATGTTTCCTTTTTATAGGTGCCTGACTGGCATGTTGGGCCATGGCACTGGGCTCTCATGTCTGGAGACCTAGGTAAAAATTTGATTTCGGTTAAAAGACACAAATCAAGTTTATTGATCTCATCCCATTTTGTCCACACTTCAAAACCATGGTACAGTTTGGCATGACTGACAATTTATTATTTAGTTGTCCAAAACTGAAATTTCAGGATTAAGTTGCCTCGCCAGTACTGTGCAGAGAAGTGTGTGTAGTGCTGGCCTATTGTGTTTTTGGCTCAAACCAATGTTAGGTGTCTCTCACTTCAGAAGCTTTAAGATTTACCAAATTCTTCCTTAAAATATATTTTAAAATTCTTAATTAAAAATGTAATCTTCAGAATTGTAATTGTTTTAAACATATGCATACACATCTACCCAAAGAAGAGAGTACTGTAAAATAAATTATTTTATAAAAATTAAGAGAATAAGTCAACCAGAACCATAACAAATTTTGGTAGAGAAACTGGCATTTGGAAATTGATTAGTAACTTACTTCACTATGGAAAAACTACTTAGAGCATTGGACGGACACACACACACACTATGGCATGTTTCTTTTTGAAGCTTTTGAAAACTTCCCTACAGTGAAATAATTCCAGACAGTAAATAATTTTATTCCTTTGTAGCCTCTATGTAGTAATACACCTTATTGTTGTCATAAGCTAAAGTTACCAATTGAACAATAAAGGTATAATTTATGCCAAACCAGTTTATATATCTAGATGCTTTTTGAGAAGATTGACAATTCAGTAGAGACTGCCTTTATATATTTTGCTATATAAAATGCTTATTAATGTTAGCAGATGTTGCACTTTAATCCCCTAGAATGATTGTTTGGTACTAGCAGGAGATTTATTAAGCTTCAGTTATATGAAACAGTGTGTGCATAAGCTGCTACTTAGATTCTAAAAATGCCATTGAAAACAGTTAAAAAGTTCTAACTGTAATTGGCAGAGAGGTATTAGCTGTTCTAAAAGAAGTATGTATGTACCGTTGGCCCTTGTGCTGTAACCTCTTCATCATTTATCTTCTTGTATTAATGTCACTGAATTATTAATTCATGAGCAGGGGTGGATAGGGTGAAGATACTATTTAAATATGTGGCAAGTGTATCCTTATTGCTGGAGACATGAAAAGAGTCATTTTGTGTTATCTGTAAAATGGAAAGTACATTTTAAAATTTCATTTACAACAATCCACTTCACTTCCAGTAAAACACCTAGATTATTGCTGCCATAATATAATGCTCTTATTAAAATTTTGTAACCTTCTCCACACTTTTCACTTAATAAATAAGGTGGATAGACAAATGCAGACTTCATTGTTCTCATGTGTTGCACACATGAGAACTGCAGCTGACAAATTAGGTGTGTAGTTAATTGTTTAAAAAAGTAATTTCTATTAGTGGCAAATGAAGTAGTGACCATTAAATATTCACAAATAAGATATTAAAAAGTAGACAGCATGTAATTTAAAATGGCAACATGTTACGTGTCGCACAACTACAGGCCTTGAGGTTTAAACTCTGCCTACTTGGGAAGTCTGAACTGTACTTGAGTAGAAGGAAAAAATTTTTTTCCCATGTCATAGGAAGTCATGTCCTGGCATGATTGTCAGAAATAAAAATAATTTAAATATGAATTATATAAATGACACAGACCCTTGCTTTGAGTCAGGTATAAGTTGAGAAAACTAGAGAACATAAAGAGTTACTTTCCTAAGAGATGTCAAATTTTTAGAGAAAAAATTAAACTGAAGCTGAGGTATATCCTGAGTTTTGTCTGGAGTGGAAAGATGGAAATTAATATTGTAAGAGTTCAGATCTGCTTTAGTGTAGATTTTTTTAAAAAGCATTTTAGAAAATGAGTCAAGGCATGTAGTGCTTTCAGTGATTCAAGTCTGGAAGATTATTTTCCATTCTGCCCTTCCTTTGCTATTAGTATCCACTGTCACAGGGAAGAGAGAGAGAGAAGATAATACGTAAGGTATAAGAGAAAAGAAAGTGTAAATTGAAATTAAGCTACATCTTGCATTTGCAATTGCTTTAGTTAAGATTTCAATCCAAAACCCTGTGTTTGGTTGCTTATCACTTTTCAGAATTTGTACATTATATTTTCCAGCCTTGATCTTTTCCCAAAGGTAACGTTAATAAAATAAAATAGTTCTGCCATCTCTAAGTAGCTCTTTAAGTTGTTCTCAGCTCTCCCTTGAAATGTCTGGGAGCAGAAGGTTTAAATTAGACATGAAAATAGCCCCACTGAGGAGAAATGCCTTTTGAGTGTTCCCAGAATAGAACATGTGGGATGCTGGGGAGGGCCCAGTAACTTTTTGATTTGACAAAGTTTTGACCCATTGAAAATCACACTAAGCTCATAAAGGGTGAAAGTTACCTCATTCAGAGATCCAGTACAAGATGCATGCAGCACTGAAGTAAGTCCCATTTCAGTGCACAAGTAAGAGATGTCACGATATGCATAGATACTTCAATTGTATAGAAATTTTGTAGCCCTGATCCTGTAATGAGATGTGCATGGATAATCCATGCATCTACACTGAAGTAAATGGGTCTCTAAATGGGCTCAGGGGTCCACCTACATACATCTCATTGCAGAATCAGGCCCTAAGTTAGGTTATGTATTGCACAGAGTCCTGCAAAACTTGCTGCATACCTCACAAGAGATATGCATGACAATTGCATGAGAAATAGTATGTTATATAATTAAGGACTGTATAGTAATTCACACATACAATGGGCAGAGTTAAGGCTGCATGTCCAGTTTTAGCTGTGTCATTTCTTGGATTTGGAGCATTAACATTCAGTCAGTATCGAAGGTTCTCTTCGTAAAGTAGGAAGGCAGGGGAAGAAATTGACTGTGAAGGAGGAAGGAGAGATAAGAGTTTGTTTTTTTTTTTTTTTTTAAACTTTAATTATTTGTAGGTTTTAAGTCTTCTACTGTGCAGCTCCCCCACTGTGTAAATTAGTATGTCTGGAGGATTCACTTTGTGTCAGTGATTGGCAGGAGGAACTGCTTTTTCTGTTGCTGATATTCATACTGAGGTCTTCTGAAGAGTTACCTAGGTTCAATGCAGTCCCATTCATACAAGCCAGGTCTCCACTGTGGAATATCATACTTGTTTTGATCGTGGTTTAAAGGTTGTATGCTATGTATTTTTTTAAACGTTTTTTTTTAAAGGGCTAAGCGTTTTATCCTGACTGTTTACGTTTTTATCTCTCGCTATCTTAGATATTATTACCATTAGAGATTTTAATAGCATCATGACTCTGGATTGTATGTGGAATGCTGGATAGTGCACAGTAACTTTCATATTTGTCTGCAGTGGGGTGTTGCACTACTGTTATGTAATTAAATGGTTTGTAAAGTGTTTGGGGAAAGCACTCTAGAAGTTTATTTTATTTTGTTGTTGTTGGTTTCTAATGGGACTGTTCTGTGGTCCTTTGAAGCATTTGGCTATCGGAACCATGGTAAGGAAAACAGAATTTCTGATCAAAGTGATATTAATGATTCTTTTAAAAGAAAACAAAAAAAATGGGAGGGAGTATATTTGAAATAAGAAAAAAGTATACGGTGAAGTTTGTTTATAAAAATAGTCTTTAATAAAGAGGATTATTACAGTGCTATGTTCCATGAAGTTATAGTGAAAGATCAGATACTTAAAAATAGGGATCTCTCCCTCACATAAGTCTTTCTCTTTACAGATAGTTACAGCATTTTCATATTTATTTGTAAGCTCATCAGATATATTTTTATCCTAGATTACCTCACTGTTCCCAAGAAATCCCTGTTGGTAATATTGGTGACCTAATGTATGACAGATCTTGGGTCATTATTATTTCATTTAGTGGTCATATGGATAGACCAAGAGGGAATCTGAATATTGATTCACGGAATGGCTAGTAACAATGATTTATGAATCCAGGATTCAGTGCAGTGAGCCAAACATAATCGGCATTACATCTTATGTGCCACCATTGATTTTGTTTCATATTTCACTGCACGGTGATTAGGCCATGATCACACAGATGTTAATGTTCGAACCATATTCTTTTTGTAACCATCAAGCTATGCCACTAATTACATCCAGTGCAGTATGTGTATTTTTATAATATATTTCTGCTAGGTTTTTTTTTTTTTTTTTTTAAAAACTCGCTAATTTTTTCCACTTTATTTTTGTACGTGATTTGGTCTAATTTAAGAAAATGCCAGAGGTGTTTTTTTTTCATCCCCATAGACCTGTCCTCAAAACTGTCAACAGTATCATATATACATTGTATAGACATTTATTTTCAGCATAATGTATGGAAAAGTGCCAAATTAAGATGTAACTGTATCCTTCAGAGAGCTGCTGAAATGGATTCTATCTCGATACTCCCATATATTTAGTAGGTTATTTTCCATGTGCAAATAACCTAAAAAAGAGTGTGTAAAAACAGTGTGTTTCCATCATGAGCAGTGTTACCAAACCTAGATCTGTAAAGGTCTGTTCATTCTTACAGTGTAGGATCAGATTGCAGAACGGTTGTCCCCTTACCCGATTACAACACAGTTGCAATTTGTAGTGTCAGGACCTCAAGGCTTTATTTAGCCCAGTTATGGAATGTGTTTAAAAGGTGACGAGTTCTTGTCCATTCTTTAAGCTTCTGTTGGGTTGTAACTAGGTTCCTGGACTTGCTTGTGTTTTCCCAGGTAGATGTGTTCTGCACTGATGACATTATTTATTTCAATGTGTCAGCTGTAAAAGGCATGTCTAAACCTCTCTTCTCTTTGACATACTAACTTTTCCCTGCTCTTAACGCCGAGTGAGGAAAGGTCATAAAGCGTATCAGGTATGTTAAAATCCTTGCAGTCAGCTACACAAAGCATCATGTGACATCCATTCCAGAGGTATAGGCATGTCTGATCACAGTTCCATTTTGTTTGTATACCTCCACTTCAAACAAATTCTCTGCTGTGAAAAATGCTAGTTGAAAAAAGGAATTAAATCGAGTGACATAACATCTTTCAGGAAAATGGGTCTTTGCAAAGCCCTGTCAAGACTGTCAATGAACATTTTACTGTCTTACAATACTACAGTGTGTGTATGATATTAGACCTGTGGCGTCTCATCTAAAAGGAAAGATACACCTTTTTTAAAATAAAGGATTATTTTGTGGATTTCTCATCTGTGAGAAATTTGAAAAGACTTTGAATTTTCTTTAGCTGTAAGATTGTTTCTTTTGGTTTGTCATATGGCTCTATGAGTATTTTTATAGCTATTCATTATTCCCTTATTTATTTTTGATGTTCATAAAAATCTATCCTATAAGAAAACGAGAGCTATTTGTTTTGCATTTTCAACAGTCTAGGACTATTTATGAAGAGAACGGCAAACAGCCTCAGACTGTGCCTCTGGTGTCCAAAGCGATCAGCATATTTAACATGCTCAGCGTGACACTGAGATATTACAGCCGATAACAGTTGTAATTGACTTACAGAATCTCTTCCCCTCCCCCAGTTTTCATGTACTGGAGATTTATCATTAGGGCATCAGCAAGAGTCAGTGATGCACTGAGGCCAAAAATATGAAACGACTTCAGTTTAACTGTTTGAGTTCAAGTAGTCTCAGTCAGTGATGCAGTATCAATTGAAATGAAATGGAGGAGTAATATAATGGGTAATGGGCAACCCTCATGATTCTGAGGATCTAGTGGAGGCAAAAGAGAAAGATTAAAACTTGGCAAAAATAGAGTACCTGGAGCCGAAAAAAGCCTTTCTGATTAGCACTAGCAAGGATTTACTTTTCTGGCTTATTGAATGAAAACTCCCCGGAGCGTCCATGCTGTATCCTGTGTTAACAAGAAGGGGCAGAACAAGCCTGTCAGGAGAGGCACTCCACGTAGAATATATATACACAATACCTGGTGAAAACACAAGAATGGAACTGAGCCAGATTGGAGTTATAAAGAGAAATGAACATCTTTGCCCTTTTTCATTGAATCCCATTAATTTTCCTTGTGAATTATTGAGGCAGGCCATTGAGTTGCTGCATTTTGATGGGATAAATTCTTGTCATATTATTAAATAATTTGTTTAGTGTTGCTTCTCATACAGGTAGATCCTCCTTTGTGAGTAAACTTCTACTGCTCTGATTAATAGAGGGACTGATTTTTGTGATCTCTGCTTCAGTTTAGATTAAGGGAGCATGTATATTTATCCCATACTGTTTCAGGCTTTGCTAAAGCATTGATGTATCACTTCAGAGTACAAGGCAGCTGAGTGCATAGAAATGATTTTTTTATTGTAAAGCTGGGTGACCTTGGTCACGTCTTGTTCTTACTGTGCTATTCCCTTCCCTGATACTGCATTCCTTCTGTACTGCTCAGACAGAAATGTTTTGTGTTAGAAACCCAATGTTCAAGGTGTTAATTAATGGAGATTGTTGCGTACAGAATCAAAGATAAGACTTCAGGGTTAGGTCTTTAGGGTTGCAATATTTTTAATGGAATATCAGTCTTTGATGACTAATTTTAGATAGAGATAGTTTAGCCTTTCCATTTCTTCTGCAATAAGCAACCTGTTTAATTGGAAGTGGATTGCAGACTGACCACTTACCATTGTAGTTAAAATTATGCTAACTAAACAGAGTTGTGTATTGCTTGTGTGTCTAGTTTTTTTTACTAGGTCTTGCAGTTTAAGAGATGTGATATGACTTCCCAGTTGTGTAGCATTAATGTAAAGCTATTAAAGCAAGTTCAGTCCCTCCCCCCTTTAAATAATCTGGCTGATGGGTTACACGTCTTGAATATTTAGTGCATCTAATAAATGTAAATATGTTACTTGCTGAAAGACTGCAACTGTCACATGTTGCAAGCAAAGTATTAAACAGAGGGGCTGTTGGACAATAAACAATGCTAAGGCACATTCCAGTATTTCATGAGTGGAGCTTGGAAGAAGCTTTTAGTAGTATTGGTGCATTATTTGACTTTTTACATGGCAGTGTAGGGTCATTAATTGTCATTTTTCTAAAACTGGGAAACTTCATGGATGTAGGCTTCTTGTGGCGACCAAGTAGTCTGTATATGTGTCTCTACACATCATAGAATATCAGGGTTGGGAGGGACCTCAGGAGGTCATCTAGTCCAACTGCCTGCTTAAAGCAGGACCAATCCCTAACTATTTTTTTTACCCCAGATCCCTAAATGGCCTCTTCAAGGATTAAACTCACAACCATGGGTTTAGCAGACCAATTCTCAAGCCACTGAGCTATCCCTTCCCCCTCATTGTGCCGAGTCTTCATTCATTCACTCTAATTTAAGGTTTTGCGTGCCAGTCATACATTTTAATATTCTTAGAAGGTCTCTTTCTATAAGTCTATAATATATAACTAAGCTATTGTTGTATGTAAAGTAAATAAGGTTTTTAAAATGTTTAAGAAGCTTCATTTAAAATTAAATAAAATGCAGAGCCCCCCGGACCAGTGGCCAGGACCCAGGCACTGTGAGTGCCACTGAAAATCAGCTCCCATGCCACCTTCTGCACCCATGCCATAGGTTGCCTACCCCTGGTCTAACTAAACTAATTGGACTCTGTGTAGGAGTTTCAGAGTGACATTTAAAAGCTTTTGATATACAAGAAATCAGACTAGACAATAGCTAAGATTATGAAAGGTGGTGATGATGAAATGGGGGGCAGGCTAGTGCACCTAGTGCTTATAACAAGAGCCTCTAGGGCAGTGGTTCTCAACCGAGGATACTTGTACTTTTGGGGGTACATCAGCTCATCTAGAGGTTTGCCTAGTTTTACAACTAAAAAGCTCTAGTGAAGTCAGTAGAAACTAAAATTTCATACAGACAATGACTTGTTACTGTTCTATATGCGATATCAGTGGTTCTTAAACTGTAGGTGAGCCCATTTTAATGGGGTTGCCAGGGCCAGCATTAGACTTGCTGGGACCTAGGGCAGAAAGGCGAAGCCCAGGGCCCACCATGTGGGGCTGAAGCCTAAGCCTGAGTTTTTAAGTGAGGTGAAACTTGGGGTACACAAGAAAAATCTGACCCTTGAAAAGAGTACAGTAGTCTGAAAAGATTGAGAACCACTGCTTTAGATTACTGCTTGTTGCTCTGCCACTGGTTCAGTGTGTGACCTTGTATAATTCACCTTGTTTCTCTGAGCCTCAGCTTACCCATTGATAAAGTGGGTATGCTTATCTACCTTTGGGATGTTGAGGCTTACTTGAAGTTTGCAGAAGCATTTTGAGGTCCTAAGATGACAGGGCTGTATATAAATTCAAAATAGTGCTATTGATGGATTGTAGGATCTTGAGAGCTCTTTAGCCAAAGAAACAACCAAACTTACATAAACTCAACTTCAGAGCTCCCCTCCATTTTCATTAATGGTAGGACCCGGTAGAATAGGACAAAGTGTTACTCAGAGGGGGAGAGAGACAGCTCTTTGCATGTTGTTTTGGACCTCTCAGAACCCTTGGGACTTGTGTTCCACAGAATTTGGGGGTATGTCTAAGAGGGAGAAGCTCCTTTCAGAAAGCTGCTTATCTCCAGACAGTACCTATTTCAAGAGGAGCTGTTACTTGGAGCAGCATTTTCTGTTTCTGGGGTGCTCCTGAGCAGTGTGGAGGGGGAGAGGAAAGAAGAAAGCTAATGGTAGAACATGTTCTGTAGGAGATGTGCAGCTAGGCTTAGAGGTTTCAGCAGTGCAGAGGGGTCGGGGAGCAGGGCAGAGATTTTAGGACAGAAGCAGTCAGTAGGCAGACCGTGGGCCAAAGCTGGACTACCGTACACTTTTGAATGGACGCCAAAATCTTTTTATTTATATATTATCATCATCACTGGGTTTTTTTATTATTTTCTCCACAATCTGGACCTTGACCAAGAAATTTGGACCTCGACAAAAAATAAATGACTACCTCTGTTTTAGCATATGTTGGGCTGGAAGCTGATCTCTGTGCATCCCATAACACTGCCCAAGTCTGAATGCTGACTTCTCCTGATTTTTCCCTCCTTCAACAGGAAATATACAAAGTAAACCTCTCGGTTCCGGCACAGGTTTTCCTGTGAGAGACTACAATATGGCCCAGAGGTAGAGATTTAAATTACAGCTGAAGTTTTTTGGACAGCTTTTGTTGCACTCTTAAGCAGTCTTTGCTCTGGGGAGCATGTCTCTTTCCCACTCTCAACCATTCTTCTGGATCACAGATAGCTTAGGCCTATTAAGATCTGAGAGGAAGCAAGTTATTTGCACAGGATAACCACTTGCTATGATCTACTTTTTTGTTTGCAAAGAGGTAACTTAATATGGCTTTTCCTCGTCTTGTTTGTTTATTTTTTGGATTTTGTTGTTGTTGTGAAATTCCATTGTCTCTACATCTTTGACATTTACATGATCAGAAAGACAAGACTGACAGCAACGTTTATCCTTACAAGTGTCATTTGGCTCCAGCTTGTCTTTGGGGTAACTCTGTCCAGGATTAGTTTTATTGTGCTGCTGAACAGTTGATTCAGTATTGTAATGTCCTTTTATTTTAATTGAATTAGTTACTATTTAGGGTTTCATAACAATTTGCTTAATGGAGGGTTGTTGTTAATTTGGTTAAAAAAAATAAAAAACTACAAAATCAGTTTTCAAACTGCGTTTGAATTTTTTTTCTGGCTTTTGAAAGCATATCTTAGTGATACAGTCTGATGAAGGCTAATTAGTTTCTTTAGACATATTGTGCCTTCGGTGCAACAAAGTGAGTCAAGTTTTATTTCCCAGGAGACTAGAACGGTATAAATGTTGTACACCCACTATTTCTGTTTGTCACAAACATTTCAGTTTGTGGTAGCTGCTGTTTTTGTAGTGTCCCAGGAACATTCTCAAGACCCTTCTGTAACTTACTGCTGGGTGTTAGAACACCTATAATAAGTCCATTTAGAAGGTTTGAAGCCGTTACTCCTTCCCTCTGCCATTAGTTTTCCTATCTGGGCAGCTATTTCCTAGAAAGTGGTCATCAGTCTCTAACAGTGCTCTGATTATTTCCTTCCTTTCTTCTCACAAACAAGAAGGATCTGAGGTGAAGAATGACAAAGCACAGCCTTGTCACTATCCACTTTGAGGTGGAAGAAAACTTTTCAAAATTTATGCATACAGCTAAGCATTTATGCATACAGCATTAAGTTATGGAAATAAAAAAGCCCATTTAAAACTAAATCTCAGGAAATCAAAATCCTCTGGGTGGACTGGGAGCAATCAAAAGGCTGACTTAATTTCACCTGTAGCCATTATTGTGCCTCATCCACACTCTCAAATTATTCTCATTGCTTGCTCAAATCATACTGAGCAGTCTGCAGTGTATGTGAAATAGTTCAGTGATTTAGCCTTTTGGGTGTGACGGGTGAAGAATTAATCTAAATTCTCCTTAGGCTTTTTCTGTGGGAGAATGCCCAGTTTTTGATAACTTAGTATCAATACCTGCTTTTCTCCTGAGCAGGAACTCCTTAGCAATCTTACTTTCAGCTGCATGCAGTGTCATATGCGGTTTTTAGATTTTTCAATATGCAAAGTGCTCTCAGCCCAGGATGAAAGACTTGAGGTAAAATATGACTATCTTAGATTAATTGATGATGGATCTTTCACCTCTAGGCACTTGGGCTTGGGCCAGGAAGAGATACTCTGTGTTTGTTCTGCTCTTTGTGGAAACACATGTGTGGTATGCATCACTCTGCCCGTTTGCTGGAAAAGCACTTGTTGGCTGTATTTGCAAATTGCAGGAAAAGAGCCTCTTTTGTTGAAAGCTTAGAATGCCAGTTCTCTTTCATTTCCCTGTATATGAGACTGTAAGAGCTTTGCATTCTGTAAGAGGTATGTGGGAAAAAATCCAACAGTGAAGTGGCATCGCCATTAAAGTCACATCCACTGTGAAGCAGCGTACTTGGCTACTCTAAATTATTAAACTCTTGTCTGATTGCATTGGTATTATGTCTTCCTGCACTCACAGCCAATGTAAGTGTCCAAGTCTTGTGGACAAGCAGCAGCAGTATTCCACTGATGGATTCATTGCTGCCCACAGGACTGTGTATAGCAGCTCTGAAACAAATGAAGTGATTGTTAATTTCACCCTGCTGCTGCTTGTCAAAGCAATGAGCAACATCAGAGGTATTGCAGCTGTCTGTCTACAGACTCAATGTGTTTGTGACCACCAGGGTTAGAAACTTTTTTTAAAGGAAAGTGTAAATTCTCCAGAAATCAATTATTTGGGCATCCTTGCCAAGGAGAGCTTTCCTACTTGTCATTGGTGACTGGATGAATAGATTTTTCAAGTCCTAAGTGTAGACCAATTTATAGACTCCCATATGGCCATTGAATGGAAACTTCCACAGTGTGTCTCCATTAGGGCGCTGTCATGATCGTTGATGCATTTTGTGTAGCAGCTTTGATCCCAAAGGATCTCAAGGCTGTTCTATAACAACTTTGTAAAACGTCATTCATTCACAGCTCTGGGTCTTTAAAAAAAAAAAAAAAAAGTGTGAATGGGTTGAAATGGACTACCAAAGACTATCCAGAGTCCTGGGGTGTGTGGGTAGTTGCCTTTCATTGGCCTAAGTGATTTTGCTGCTTCCAGCCTCGGTTTGCTATGCCCAAGCAAGAAAGATAAAATAGGATACATCATCTGTGGAACTTTGTAAAGTCAGGTTACTTATTTTAAGTGTAACCTCAGGCACCCAAATTTGAAAATTTTGGTCTGACTGTCTATAGGGCCTGGGGTAATGTGGTACAGAACTTGTCTCCTTTGATCTGTGTCTGTGCAGCATTTTTCAGAGGTTTATTATTACCATGTTCTGAGTTGCACACTCCTCTAGCTCATAGAGCCCACACTCATACTGGAAATTCACGATGCATTCACATTGATATCTTTACTGGAGACTGATCCAGCTCATAGACCTACCTATGAAAGAGGAAGTAACATGTTATTCCAATGGTTGTTGCAAGAACGAAGGCAGTGACTGAAGAGTGCGCATGGCTGGTCAGACCTTTCAGTTCAATAACTGTTTTCTACTATCATAAAAAAAAAATCAAATGTAAAACATACCTTTTTAAAGTCTTTCGTGTTACATGGTATGCAGGAGAAGTTCAGGTGAGGTTGGTTTCTCAAGTAGAACTAAGGAGTTCAGTCACTTGCTAAACCCAGTGTGATCATGTGCAATACCATCTTTGACCTGGGCTAATGCACATGTGATTTGAAGTGGCAATATTAACAATGTGCTTGCAACACATGGTTCCCCCCCCGCTTGTTTGAAAGATTTTTCATTGTGGTTAGAAGTTCTCTGAAACTCACTGGTCAAAGAAGCATGAGCTTCCTCAACAAAATGGTTATTTTGATGACAATATTGCTGTTTTAGCTTTTTGTCTGAGGAGGCAGAACTATGTGTAATAGGAAAAACTGGCGTTCTTGTCTCCTGTGGAGGATAATGTAGAGGGGTCCTGCTGAGCTTCTCTTTTGAGGTTTTATTGTTGGGCTATATCTCTTTCTGTACTTGGTTCTGTTTTGTATCAGTGTTGTGTAGAATAACGTGTCTCTTGAGTTTTTTTGTTGTTAAACCCCACCCATCTGCAAATCCATTTTCTTATTTTCACTGTATCTCTTAGTAGGAGCACATTAACTACAATCACATTTTAAACTTCTTCATCCTAGCTGATCACTGACCTTGATCATAAATCCAGCACACCTGCCTGCTCCCCAGCCACAGTACAGCTGTACTTCATGTTATATTTGTGACTTTCTGTCTTCACGTCAGCTGAAATTTGATATCTGATATGTGAATAATTTTTTAAAAAGTTTTAGTATATGACTAACAATAGAATCTTTTTTGTTTGTTTGTTTTCCATCCCCAGATATGAAGATCAGTGATATAGACCACCGGCTTTAATGATGCTGGGCATTTATAACTGGGTTCATTAAGGAATACAAAGAAAATACTTAAAGGGATCAATAATGGTGTCTTCTGGTTGCAGAGTGCAAATTTTTTGGTTACTTCTCATAATCAGCTTTCTACAGAATACAGAAGGTAAGATTATATGATATCTTTTAGTTATGCTGCAGATGAGAGACCACATGCTCTTGTATAATTTTAAAATATTATTTTGCTTTTAGATTGCTCAGGAGTTTTAGGATGCATCTCCCTAGCTAAAAACAACTAATTACTACCTGTCCTGTTCTAGAGCTTAGCTGTTAGTTGAAATGATTGATATTAAAACAAAACAAACATTAAAAATAAACATACATTGTTTGATACAATGACACTAAATAACAGTATTCAGACAACTGGAGTGATGATAGAACTAGTAGGTGGTTTATTTTTAGACCTCTCACTACACTGTCCTTGAGCACAAGTAAATTGTGAGTTATATAAACAATGCGTAGTTGTTTAAAATATATTCTGATGGAACCAAAAGCAGCAGTCAGAGCTCCTATTTTTCTTGCATTGATTGGCTTGCTGGAAATAAAACTGAAAATATTTCATTAAAATCAGTGCTATATGTTGGAGAATTGGGCAAATGAAACAGAAAGTGCATACAGGATCACTACCAGTTTAAAAACCTAATTGCTCTCTGTAAATTGTTCACCGTGTACATATAGCACCTAAGATTGCTCTTAAATAGAAGAGATTAGTGAGGAAACACATTTTTTTTTCTTTGTGTAAAATCAGTTCAATGTTTCGATAATATAGTCAGTCTCCTTGGTGTTTTTGTAGCTCTTTTAGACAATTGCAGTGGAGAGAGAAACATTTTAAAAGAATAGGAAAATATTATTTTAATTTTTTTAACCACAAATATTGGCAGAGGAATTTCGGGCCAAGTATAATATCTAAAAATATTTGTAACTCTTTAAAAATTAACTAGGTTTCAAGTTGGCCGTTTCCCTTTAGTCGCGTTCATCCCCAAGTTAGATCACCACATGACTGATAGATAACAGACAACTTTTAAGAGTGTAATGGTTTAATTTGCAGTTCCTCAGTTACGTCTGATACCACCTACAAAAAAAAGGCAGGGATGTATCTCACTGTGTATGAATTCTTTGGATTTATGGGCCAAACCCCTCTGAGTAATTCAGAAAATAGAGTGCAGTGAAACCAAACAAACATTGCTGTCAAACAAAACCCAGCAAAGTGTAAAGGCTTAACTATCTTAGAAAAGCTCTCACATTCAATATATGTTGATTTAAACGTTTGGTCTAGTCTAAGACTCTCTCAACTTACTCAGTTCTCGGGCTTGAACTGATAAACCTATTTTGTTGAAATATAGTAATAACTCCTATGTAGACTGAGTACACTTTAAGGGTTACCTTCCTGAAGGGTTATTGCCTTTGAAAGGTCTAGTTTTGCCTAAACAGCTTTCAAGATTTCTCTCTTCCCCCATCTTCTCCCCTCTGAGTTGTGAGTATAGTGCTGAAGACCAACACATTCATCTTTTGGATTGTAAGATTCTTTGGATGGTAACTTATGATTTGTTGGAGACTTTGCACTTGTGTGTTCTTGGTGTCCTTCATGTTTTTAGTCTTGGATGAAACCTTATAGTCATATGAAAGACAAGTTTTTGCAGATGGGAAGCCACTAGGAGCTTAGATATCTAAATTTTCCAGCTAGTTGGCTTTGGTAATTACTGCATTTGATGCAAAAATGCATTCATCTTGCAAGAATGAATGAACTAGTCTAAAATTGTATTTAAAAGATAGTACTGGGAAATGGTGTTTTCACTTCATGGCTTTTCCAATTAAAAGTGTTCAATGACAGTTATAAAATCTTAAGTTTGTGTGTGTGTGGTTATTTAAAAATCTCTCAACTCAGAATTTTAAAATATTTATCAAAATATCTCTGTACAGGAGTTGAGCAATATGTAGCAGTTGAAGAAAATCTGGAAGCAGGAAGGGGAAAATGGTATAGAACACATAGTTATAATTTTTTCCAATTAACTTAGACATATATAACAAGCAGTTTGCAGCAACGGATACCTGATCTACTGTGTTTGGGTAGGAAAAATAAACTGAAAGCTTCTTCATGCCGAGTTGTTACAATTTGCAGAAAGGTAATTTTCATTTTCATCTGTTACATTTCAGATCCATGTTGTTCTATCCCTATTCTGGCTTCTAGGAGGCAGTAGCAATCTTTTGATGCTTCAGTGCTGAATTCAGTTCTTTTAAAGTCTACACAAGACTTACTTTCTCTGCTAAAATAAATGGAAGGAAATTGGAAGCAGCTAACAGAATCACACACAATTAATTATCAATTCTAAGAATAAATGAAATATTATGGCACTGTGTTTTGAAAGTGAATATTAAGTTGATTTAAGCCACCAGAAGCAAAGTGAATACAGTATTGCTAGACTTTCTGACGAGACTGTTTTGCCTTTTGTTTTAGTCATAAACTGTGCCAAGCGTAACATGCTCTAATAATGACACTTCATCCCTGGAAGTATAACCACAAACAAATGCTAAAATAACAGTATCTAAGACAGTGGTTCTCAAACTTTTGTACTGGGGACCCCTTTCACATAGCAAGCCTCTGAGTTTGCCCTCTCCTTATAAATTACAAGCACTTTTTTAATACATTTAACATATTATAAATGCTTGAGGCAAAGTGGGGTTTGGGGTGGAGGATGGGAGCTCATGACCCCCCAAGTAATAATCTTGCGATGCCCTGAGGGGTCCCTACCCCTAGTTCGAGAACTCTTGAAAATAAGAATATCTTTAATTCTCTGACTTGGAAATCTTATATACATAAGCAGGTTGTTGCAGCGGGTAGAAAAAAACTAATAAATTTCATGCTGTGAAGAGTGAATGTTTCTGTACAGTGAAAAAAGATTCCAGGTGTGGACCAATGGTTCATTAGTCCACTTAATGAAAAATTTTCCAATCAAGACAAACCCCTCGTTGCTGTCACAGTGGCTTAACCCAATAAGTTGTTAGCAGACAGAGACTGTTTCACGAGAGACTGCAGTATTATTTGCAGTATCTATCAAGTCAAGAATCATATCTGCAGTTAAGAGAAGTTTCTTTTCTTTTCTTTTCTTTTCGAGGCAACAGGCCAAGGGGTTTGCTTTTGAAGCAGTTCCTTCCTACAGGTAAAGAGAGCCTGTAAAGGACATATACTGGCAGCTAGAAGGAAAACTGCAGAGAGTTAATACATGCTTCTGGTACATTGATCTGTGTCATCTCAGTTTGTTTTAGAGAAGTCTGACAGGGCATCATGCCTGTTAACAGCAGTAAGTAGATAATATTGTGGCACTAAATAAAGAGAACCAAGCAAAAGAAGGAAACATGAGGGAAGAAGAGCTAAAGTTAATTAGCCTAAATACTCACTTTACATTTTATTTTAACGTTATAATCAAGACTTTGATTTAATTTTTGGATTCATTTTATGTCAAAGTAATTAGGGAAGAAATTCCAAAAAAGTATGAGTGGGTTTGATGTCTCATGTATAGGAGCATTTTAAAAGTGTTTTTTTTCATTGTTGTGTATTTTATTTTTAAATTATTCTGTTTCCTAAAGTAATAACTATTATTAATTAGTTTCAGCCTCTCTTTGTCTATAAATAGACATTTTTGTTTACATTAAAATGAAAAGCATAAAACCCAGATCTTTAAACATTATATACTCCAGTGGAGTAGACAATATATTTTGTTTCATAAAATTTTATTTATAAAAATTTAAAGTGCTTCTAAATGTGCACCTGGAATTATTGCATTTATTTTAAAAGATACATTTAAATACAAGTAATATAATTTAATTTAATTTATAATATAATTTAAATACAAGTACCTGAAACATGGAGAATGCATGTAGCATTCTGCTGAGCCTCCTCTGAAGGCAATCAGAGTTGAAGGCTCTGAGCACATTTCAAAAGATGCTCAATATCCTTGCACAATTCAGACCCCCCCAGAGCCTAATTCTGCAAACAGTTATACATATGTGAATTTATTCACGTGTACATGTGTAAGTGTTAGTGGGATTGGGCCCATAGTAGTTAAAGCTTCACTAATAGAGAAATCAACTTTTTGTTAACTGATTTAATTTTTGTTTTGTCCATTTCTTCCAGGAGAGTGCTTACTGTAGCATCATGTTTCAGTAAGCAGGAATGTAAATTGAATTTCTCTAGCTTGGAGAATTTAATCACAGTAAATCTGTGTGAAACACTACATTTAGTAGGCAACTTCTTGGTTTAACGAAGGATCCACAAACATAACCAGTACAATTTTGCACCACTTCCGTTAAGCACCAATTTTTGCCAGTCCCTTGAGTGCTCAATTCTAATGGAGTCTTAGTAAGTAAAAGTCAGATATTTGAATGTTAGCACTATTTGGCACTACTGATTAATTATAAATAACAGCAGCTCATGGAAAAATGGGGATAGATTTCAGGATAAGTCATCCAACATAGTGTATCCTATGATTCCATTAGTAAAAATGTTTTTGTTAAATAATGAATGCAGATTATTTAAAGGCAAAGATTTATGTAAAAAGGAATGGTAGGGTACCTATAAAAACCAAAACAGATGTATTGAGTTCCGCTTTCAGTATTTGTTGTGAACAAATGAGGAAATACTTTCATGGTGTTTATTTAGTGATGTCTCTGTTTTGTTTCCTGAAACAGACATAGGGCCAACACAGCTTTTAAAAAGTAAATTGATCTACATAGTGAAATCAAATTTCTTTTTAAAGAAAAATGCCAGGTAAACTTTTCAAGTGCAGTTTTAGATTAAGGAGGCTATCAGGCTAACTGGCAAAAAAAACAACAACAAACAAACAAAAAAAAGGCATCAGATTATTTAGCATATGGGCAGTGCGTGTCATTTAGTTCATCCCCTCAATGGTGGGACTTGAGGCTCATGTTTTGTGAAAGAAAATAGCTATTTCAAAAATGTAGGAGAAATGACATAGGACTAGAGAAGTCTGATAGCCTTGACAGTTTCAGTTTGTGAAGTGCCATTTTAAATATTGCACTAATACTTGCTTACTAAGAAATCTTAATTTTAGCCACTAAATTATCTATTTTAATTCATACACGCTCTCAAATTTGTTATAATTTTAACAAAAAAATTTAAATCTAAATTACTGTATGCTAGGTATTAGCTACTCTTTTAAAGAGCTGTGTTCCTGCTGTCATTTGCTAAAACTTTGAATTCCTCTTGTGAAAGGGGAAACCGTATTGTGGCTTCAAAGGCTCTCCTCACAAGGAGAGGACTTTGAAAAATTGTCAAAAAATGTACAAACACAATTTACTCCTGCTAATGGCAGATGTTACCTTTCCAGAGTCTTCTAAACTATTGCTTCAATTTACCACTTTTCATTGTGATAACCTTGTTCAGTCTCAGTGGGAATAGCTACCTGACCAACCATTAGGATGAGATTGAATTGACTCAGCTGCCTTGGCGTAGCTGACTGAAACAGTTGACTGTGAGTCTTCCCCCCTGCTCCCATCTTTGGATATGTTTTAGATTAGTTAAAGACTATAGGGTGCCTTTTCTACAAGGTACATGTGGATTGGCCACACATCTCCTATATAAAATTTATTGGAACTCTCAGTGCTATGTTATGGAGCACAGAGAATGTAATATATCATTTTAATTTTTAGTACCTTTAATGGTTTTAAAACCAAATCACTGTATACATTTATTTTAATGATTGCATTCCCGTTTTGTACAAAAATGGAAGTATAGGTACGTCTACACTACGGGATTATTCTGATTTTACATAAACCGGTTTTATAAAACAGATTGTATAAAGTCGAGTTCACGCGGCCACACTAAGCACATTAATTTGGCGGTGTGCCAAAGCTAGTGTCCAAGGCTAGTGTCAATTTCCGGAGTGTTGCACTGTGGGTAGCTATTCCGTAGCTATCCCATAGTTCCCACAGTCTCCCCCACCTTTTAAAATTCTGGGTTGAGAGCCCAGTGGCTGATGGAGCAAAAATCATTGTTGCGGGTGGTTCTGGGTAAATGTCGTCGGTCATTCCTTCCTCCAGGAAAGCAATGGCAGACAATCATTTCGCGCCCTTTTTCCCTGGCAGACGCCATAGCACGGCAACCATGGAGCCCGTTCAGCTTTTTTTTTTTTTTTTACAGTCACCGTATGGTGACTGGATGCTGCGGACAGCGGCAGATACTCCAAGCGCCTACAGCAGCAGCATTCCATTTGCTTTGCGTGATAGCAAAGACGGTTGTCAGTTGTTCTGTACTCTCTGCTGCGGTTGTTAAATGGCAATAAGATGACATTATCTTCTTCTTACTGTCTGCGGCTATCATTGGGTTGCCCTGGCTGAGTCGGCCGGGGGCGCAAAGCAAAACTATGAATGACTCCGCAGAGTCAATTTCTCTTTATGGTTTCTAAAAATAGTCAGTCCTGCCTAATTGGGGCAGTGTGCTAGGAACAGTGTCAGAGAGCACAGCTGCCCGTGTCAAATCCCGCAAAATGATGAGCTACATGCCATCCGGGGTGCCCTGCAACAACCCAACGCCCTTGCTTCCTCCTCCCCCCACTTCCTGGGCTTACCGTAGCAATGTCCCCATTTGTTCCTGAAGTTAAAAGATGCAGGAATAAGAAACACGTGACTTGTTAGTGAGATAAAATGAGGGGGAGGCGCCTCCGGTGCTATATGGACAGTCCCTAGGCAGGACATTAAGCGGAGCGGGGGGAGAGGAGCCCAGCATGCTAGTCCAGGCAGTACAAATCTTTCTTACACCAGGAAGGGAGGGGGCTGATGGAGCTCAGCCCCGTTGCTGTGATGAGGATGGTTACCAGCCGTCTGTACTATCTACTGGAATGACCAGGAATCATTCCTATTTTACCCAGCGCCCCGGCCGACCTCACCTGAGGCAAGCCAGGAGCACTCATGGGCTGATGGTGACGACGGATTCAGTCATATTGTACCTGTCCTGCCACCAGGAGGGGAGAGGAGCGGATACTGCTCTCACTGCTGCAGCATCGCGTCTACACCAGCATTCAGTAGACACTAGGGTGACATTGAAAAAAGTCAAGAACGATTTCTTTCCCTTTCTTTCACGTGGTGGGGGGAGGAGTAAATTGATGAGCTATACCTGAACCACGCTGGACAATGTGTTTGAACTACAGAGCCGGGAGCTCAACCAACAATGCAAAGTTTTCGGAGCTGCTGTGGACTTGTGGATAGTGGAGTCCTCAATACCCCTCCTCCCTCATGAGCGTCCATTTGAGTCTGCTTTTCATTACGCTTGTCACGCAGCACTGTGCAGCCTGGAGTTTTTTTTCAAACGCTTTTGGCATTTCGTCTTTCTGTAACGGAGCTCTGATAAACAGATTTTCTCCCATACGCGATCAGATGCAGTATCTCCTGTACGATCCATGTGGGGCTCTTTTTGGATTTGGGACTGCATCGCCACCTGTGCTGATCAGAGCGCCACGCTGGGCAAACAGGAAATGTAATTCAAAGTTTTGTGGGGCTTTTCCTGTTTACCTACCCACTGCATCCGAGTTCGATTGCTGTCCAGGAGCCGCGTCACAGTGGTGCACTGTAGGATCCACCAGAGGCCAATCCGTCGCATTTCGCGGCCCCCAACCCTCAATCCGCATTGGTCTTATCCCGATTTAGCCGCTACTCCTCTCATTGGGGAGGAGTACAGAAACCAATTTAAAGAGCCGTTTATATCGATATAAAGGGCCTCGTAGTGTGGATGGGCGTGCAGTTAAATTGGTTTAACACTGCTAAAATCTGTTTAAATGGGTAGTGTAGACCAGGCCTATGCTGTTATATCTGAGAAACAGGGCATTTTATTTAGCTGTATCTATACACACTTCTGTCCTCCTTAGTTGTGTTTGTATTATACTTGTGGAACATGGTACAAAATGGAGAGGTTTGTAACCCGTAGGATTGGGAGTGGGGAAGCATAAAACATCTGAATTAGTGTATAACTGAAGACAATGTACTGAAAATTCTCCTCTTACTACTGTCTTATTTGTCCACATCCGAATCAGAAAATAATGAAGGTCCTCATAAAGTATAATAACTCTAAATTTAGCATGCAAAACCCTAATCCTGCAATCATGTATTTAATTTTACACCGACAAATAGTTCAGTTGAAGTCTGTGGAGTACTCGTGAGAGTAAAGTTGCATGCACCGATCTTTGCAGGATCACATCCATATAGTGAACGGAATATTTACATTAGAAGTTTGGTTAAAACGTGTCTTACCGACTTTGTACCAATAAACATGCTTATACAGTAGTCATACAAATATATAGTTAAATGTAAGATTCACATAAAACACTAATTTTCATGTCCACTTCTGTATTTGTGATTTAGTTCCAGGATGTGTGACCTTGCATGTTCTCTTTGTAAGTGTGCTTGATGGTCTATATGACCTTTCTGTATTCTGGTGTACAGTTGATTATGCCGATATGACAAGTTTCCCAGACAACAGAGGCACTTAAAAGTTGACTTTGGTGTTTTTAAAGTGTGATCTAGTAACACAATATTTACTTTTTAACATAAATATGATATCTTCAGTTCTTTCTATAGGGTAATTATATAAAGGCAAAGATCCTTAATAAGCAATATATTTTGCTCTAAATTCTACTATATCCCTAGCAATGCATTTATTTTTGTGAAATCGCCTTGCAAAGTTTTGTTTCTAACTCACTCTAAAATTAATAAAAATTCACATCATTAAAGCTAGAGCCATTTTCAGTTTTATATGCTATCTTTTGTAGCATTAGTTTATCCACTGATAAATCTTATCAAGCTTGACATATTTATTGTAATGTACAGGTATGACTGGATTGATGTTTTGAGTGTTATACCTAAAAATATTGGATTTTCTCCTGAATTGCCATCCTTGTTCTTAACAATGTAAAATTTCCCCACATTTAGCACACCAGTAAATTTTGTGTCGTCTTAAATCCATGGAAATATTATGACAAACTGAAACAGAGCAATCCTTGCTGACATATAGGAACTAAACAAAGCGCCATGATTCAAGATGTCTCAAATTTTCTATGTACCAAAAAGAAATTTGAACTAACTAGTCCACTAACTTTCAAAACCCAGTTGTGCTTTTTGTGTTTCCGTTATCTCTATCTTCTAGCTTTCTTTTGAAGTGTAAAGAAATAGAGCTGTATAAATGTTTGCTCAGTTGGTGGATGCCTCTTTCAATAAATGGAGACAATTCATCCATGTCCAAGTGACATTAAGACAGTCCTTTTAAGGGGAGTGAGCGAAAATGTGTTTATTTCCAGTGACACTAAATCACTTCAGGTGGTTTGGAATTTTTCATCCTTTTTCTTTTCTTACCTTATACCAATAAGTTAATTCACTGGTATGTCAGTGCTGTGCATTAGTGATGTTTGCAAAAAAAAATAAAAATAAAAATCTATCCTCCTCCCCAGAAATGTGTGAGTGGGAGAGGGGTTGGAAAGCAAACTAAACTTTTGTAGTGGTTTCCTAAGCAACTCATACATGGGAGAAACTCAGAGAGTTCACATAACTTCAATTCCCGCTTATAGTGCTAGGCAAACGAGAGCTAACTTTTCCCCACAGCCACATAAATTAAGAGTTAGAGCAGTGTAATTGATAATCTATACTAGCAGAGAGAGACTATAAGTAGTCCGTGACACTGTTTTGAGAGATTTTTCCTATTAAACTTGAATTCAGTAAATTCACTTATAGCTGTCATTCTCAGCAGATTGTGCAAATACGTTGTATTTTTAGGTGGGAAAAGAAGTGAGAAATATTTCCTCTTTAGATTGTAGCTGGAAGATTTTTGTCCTGTTTCATATCACCTTTTGATTGTAAACATCTCAGTCTAATTGACCTTTTATCCACTGAATCCTGTCTGACTACTTGCCATGCAACCTGACCTTTCTTCCCTATTGTTTCACATTATTGTCTGTAATATTCTCCCCATTGAGCTGTCCCAGTTCTTTTCTCTAGCTCAAGGGTGATAGGTTGCCTCTGATATTTTTGTCTACTTCTTCAAACAAGTTTCTGTTGTGAAAGGGTGTTGCTTGTAAAATGACATTTTATAATGTGTACTACATTATTAAAATTATCTTTAGCATTACAATTCTGTTTGGAAAAATGTGGTTTTGTGGCCATTTAGAATTAATTAGGTATTTCAGTGGTTTCAAGATAAATTTGCTCTTAGTAAACAAAAAAGAACAGTTTGGCGCTTACACTTTTATATTGTTTAATTTGCAACAGATGAAGTTGGTGTGCATGAAGAATGAAGCCTGGAAAGTACTAGAAGGCAAACCAGTGGTTTGTGATGTGGATTATTACCCATTAGTATGGATGGAATCACAATATATCATTTTATAGATTACCAGCTAAAAGAAAATATTATTAATACAACATATTATACAGTGTTGTTTCAAGTGCTACTCAATAACCATCAACTTTGAATTTTCTCTATATGTTTATAGATTGTTTTGCAATGTACTGTTTAAAAAAAGAAGAAAACTTTTTACACGGAACTGTAAATGTTCCAGCACTCAAACCACCTGAAGTATGTGCAGTGTAAATATAGGGTATGAAAACCTTGAATACCTACATATAATAAACTGCCTTAAAAGATTTTTTAGAAATAATGTTTTACTAAAAGCAGAGTGCCCATAGAGGAAGATTATTCAAGAAATAGATTGAGTTGCCAAATGTATTTGTTGACTAATTACATTCATATATTAGCTTTGAGTTTGGCTTGATTAAATCAATGGAGTTGTAACATTCTGGCAACAGTTGCGCTTACAGTCTGGGACATATTTAATCTGTAACATGCATTATTATCTAGCTTTTGCATGATATGTTTTTGAACAACATTTTCATATTGCCGTTTATTTAAGACAAGACACTTGTTTAATCTTTTGTTTTTAAAGTTTAGGTGAAGAGAAGTGCTCTGAATATTAGCTTTCAAAAACTCTTTTTTGTTGCATTGATGACATTCATAGCAGAATCAATTATAGTAACCTTATTTACCATGAAAATGTATCTGAGAGCTATCATTCCATTCCTCAGCATTATTGTTAATTGGCTGATAGCTGA
Source organism: Chelonoidis abingdonii (assembly GCF_003597395.2). Lineage (NCBI taxonomy): Eukaryota > Metazoa > Chordata > Testudines > Testudinidae > Chelonoidis > Chelonoidis abingdonii. The sequence goes on from NC_133775.1 coordinate 28,218,579, forward strand.
TAGCAAAGGTACAGTGACAGTAGTGGGGAAAACATTTAGTGAGAAGAGACTTGATCGAGTTATACTGAAGTGGCAAGTTCTGACCAAATTTAGGCTCTTGATCCCATTTTCACTTGGAGTAAAATATTAAATGATGAAGAAACAACAACATGCATTTAAGAGCATTCAGAGGTGTTAAGGAACAATAAAACTCTGTAACCATGTAAATGACAGCAGCTGACTATTTGAATTAACTTTGTGTTTAGCTTAATTTGGGGTCCTAATTATTCTTAACTTACGTGAGTAGATTTCAATTATAGTATACTGCAGGGATTTGTAGCTAAGGCAACTGAAGGAATCGTTTCACATAAAGTACTTTTGTTCAACTGATTAGGCAGGTGAAAATGGAACGATAGAAAATTGAAACCTTGTCTGATAAGGCCCAATGGATTGTTTCCAGTTGCACCATAAAAAAAATTGTGCTAATACAGTTCATTCCCTCTCCACCCCATCACAAGATTTGCATCAATAGAGAAGATGTATAATATGTTTATAACCCGATAAAGTATTTTTATTTGAAAAGATTGCAGGCTTGGTGCCAGAGTAAACCTGATTGCAACCAACTGATTATAGCAATTACTAAAAAGAGTGTGACTATAATTAAGGAATATTTCCATGAACCCTTAGATTAGGTCTTTGTAAGGGCAGTTTTTTCCCCCCAGAAGCTTATTTTGAGTATTTTATAACATTACTTATCTGAGCTTTTAAATTGTAAGACGTTGACACTGCTGCACATGTAGAATAACTACTTCCTCAACAAGAGTTTTAATACATACTGTAATAATAAGTACCCAGAATAGATGTACTTCTAATAGAGACACTGTAAAGATGGAATGCCTCAAAGCTTAAACATCTTATAAAGTCAGTATTCCTAAGTGTCCTCCAGATACTTGAAAAAAATTAACATGCTGTGACATACCAGGATACAATCCAGACTAATGAGTAGCTGTGTCACCCCTGCCCTCTAACCTGGAGTGCCCATTACAGTGCTTTACTGCTGTAGCCTCCAGCCGGGACTGCTCACAAACAGCCTCAAGCATTAAGTTACTCCTAGGTAGACGTGTGTTGCAGCCAGCCAGCCATTCTGCGGCTTTTACCAGCCCTAATTATACTGCATGGTGACCCCGAACACACTCTGTCTTATATTCTCTCCCCCCGAAACGTATGTCCAGTACTGCCCAGCCCTCTCCTGGACAATACAAATTTACATCAAGTCAGTTACTTTAGTAGAAGTAATATGCACACAACTTGTCACCCCAAATGGACAGACAGTCCCCTGATGCTTCAATTTAAACACACTGGATTAATAAAGCAATAGAACAAGGTTTTTAATTATAGAGAAATTTTAAGTGAGTACAAGTGATGAGGCATAAAAGTCAGAAACGGTTACAAGAAAAATAAAGATAAAATGCAATTGGTGCCTAATTTAACAAGCTATGTTAAATTCAAAGCAAAGTTTTCTCACCACATGCTTTCAGCAGTCTTACTGACCAGACTTCTTAGGTCAGAACCCCTTCTCCCAGAATCTGATGAATGCTTCCTTTGTTACTTCAGGTGTCATCAATGCGATGTGTGTGGGGGAGGAAGGGTGGCAAGAAGGGAGGGTTCCTTGGGGTATTTGTCCCTCCTTTCTGTAGTTTCAGTCCCCCTCTTGAAAAACATTTCCAGCTGAGTACAAAAAGTCTATGTGGAATGATGTTCCCTGCTGCTTTTTCCTCACTTGTTTGAGCTTCCTTTGTTTCCATTCCCTGTTGTTGACTCTTTCCTGCTTAAATGCAAATTAAACCGAGCCCACATTCTTTTGTTTAGGACAGATCTATTTGCCAACTTCTGCCTGGGTAAGGCTATGGTTTGGTTCACGTTTTAGTAACATCATACTGGGAAATCTCTCAAACTTCACATGCAGTGTTGCCACACACATTTTACCAGGATAGTAATGACCAGCAAATTACAAGTTTTCAAATGATGCTCCGCAACGCATATTTAATACAAAGATTATTACAATAAGGCAGGGATCAGCAACCTTTGGCCCACGGCCCACAAGGGTAAGCACCTGATTTGTTTACCTGCCGCGTCCGCAGGTTCGTCCGATTGCGACTCACTGGCCGCGGTTCGCCGCTCCAGGCCAATGGCGGCTGTGGGAAGTTGTGGCCAGCACATCCCTCGCCCCATGCCGCTTCCTGCAGCCCCCATTGGTCTGGAGCGCTGAACTGCAGCCAGTGGAAGCCGCAATCAGCCGAACTTGCGGATGCGGCAGGTAAACAAACCAGCCCAGCCCGCCAGGGTGCTTAAGCTGGCGGGCCGTGCGCCAAAGGTTGCCGATCCCTGCAATAGGGTGTACAGCACAGCGATACATTCTGTTGCACATGCCTCCAAAGTGAAGTCTTCATCATGGTTTAAGTTTTTCTTCTAAAGTGAGTAATCCAACATCAACTTTCTGTTTGTGTTTTATTCCCCCGGCATAACTATCTTGTTGTCGGCTCTCCTCTGCCTTCTGGCTCAGTAATTCTGAAACGCCAGGGTAGTGAAAGTTACAAGGGTTTTTACCCTGCTGACTCAGAAAAGCAGAGTGGAGCAACAGCACAACATCTGTGTCTGCAAACCAAAATATAGATCTAATTCAGGTTTGCCAGCTTTGACATGCCCCTGGAGTAGACACTTAGAGCATATTGTGATGGGGCAAGGCCAGATGGCTACTGTAAAGTACTGAGGAACAAGTATGTTAGCCCCAGGCTAAACAAATCCCTAGTACCATGGTAACCAAATGGCAGTTGCTCCAGGTTAATCAAGGCACCTGGGGCCAATTAAGATCTTTCTAGAAGGCAGTAGAGATAGCTACATTGATTAGAATACCTGCAGCCAATCAAGGCAGGCTAATCAGGGCACCTGGCTTTAAAAAGGAGCTCACTCCAGTCAGGCAGGGAGGAGCCTGCGGAGAGGAAGCGCGTGTGAGGAGCTGGGGGCAAGAGGCGCAAGGAGCTGAGACTGAGAGGGTGTGCTACTGGAAGATTGAGAAATTATCAGACAATCAAGCATTATCAGATACCAGGAGGAAGATCCTGTGGTGAGGATAAATAAGGTGTTTGGAGGAGACCGTGGGGAAGTAGCCCAAGGAGTTGTAGCTGTCATGCAGCTGTTACAGGAGGCACTATAGACAGCTGCCATCCGCAGGGCCCTGGGCTGGAACCCGGAGTAGAGGGTGGGCCCAGGTTCCCCCCAAACCTCCCAACTCCTGGTCAGACACAGGAGGAGTTGACTCAGACTGTGGGTTCCACCAGAGGGGAAGATCACTGAGGTGAGCAAATCCATCAATAAGGGCAGGACCTACCAAGGTAAAGGAGGAACTTCGTCACAATATGTATACTGGCTTCATAGAAACCACATTGTTATTATATGTGAATGTTGTCTTAGGCATTAAGCACAAAAATGGTTTAATTCTGCTTTGGTAAGAGTGAAGCTCTGATTTCATAGCGCATCAATGCGCTTTTTCAATGTGCTTTATAAAAAAAAAAGACTATCAAAACACACTTTTAAATGAAGTTCTTAAACCAGGTAAAACCTAATTACCTTTAAGTAAGGAAATTAATAAATACGTTTAAATGCCACTGAGAAACACAGTGGTTTCCAGAAGTGTCTGACAAAAATGAGTGTTTTTCCCCATATGTCTGACATATTTCTCAGCTGTTGTTAGCTTTCAGCTGATAGTATAGCATTGGTGGTGTATGGTGCTCCTGTTAGTGAACTAGGAGAGCTCTCTGGAACTCATGGAGATGTGCAATGCCTTCCTCATGCCATTTTTTCATTTTCTAAAACCTATGTAGGATAGAATAATACAGAGAATGGAAGTCTTTGTACAGGGCCACTCTAAAATAAGTGAATCTTAATGAAGTGTTCCAAAGTTTAATTTTTATGAACATTTGCTCATACCTGCAGATGTTTGTGGATGTTGGGGAACACATCTTTTTGGAGCTCTGTAGCTGGTATAATCCTTCTATTAAAGACTGTGGCTTCCCCTTTGTGCCTGGACAGGAAAGATGGGGGCATGAGCTACCCTCATCACTGAAATAGCATGGTAAGTTGATAAGTCTCTGCAAGACTGCTGCTCCTGTGCTTATGCAAGTGAGTGGAGGGGTATGTTGGGGAGCCTTGACTCTACTGGCACATACGGGAGGAGTAATCTTTACTAAGTAAAAGGTTGGCTCGGCTTATTTCCAAAGGAGGAAAACCAGGGATCAAATTTGTGAGTGTGTTACAATCCAGTCCCTTTTCTGCTCTTGGGGAAACTAAGCGCCATCACTCATCGAGAGCTAGTGAAAACTCCATGATGCAGACCTAAGTAAATTTTCCTTGTAATACTCAGATTATAACACATAAAGGGAATCATATCCAATCTTGCCTATAGCAATTTAAAGGTGACCTGCAAAAGAGGAGTGGGTGAAGAGGTAGTAGGTTTTTGCCCTGTTTTCATTAATAATGTATAAAGAAATCCTGAACATTAGTTTGGTTCTTCAGCAGAGAAGGGTTCTCCTTGGTTTTTACCTTAGGTGTTCAGAGCCTGTCTAGACTGCAAGACTGATGAGTTGGTGAACTAGAGAAAAGATAACTTCATAACTTATGTTCTTGTGTTCATAAGAGTCAAGAGTAGAAGCAGAGTAATTGAGGGAGAAGGGATTTTTAGTCAGACTTCATAAAACTTTGGGTTTTTATATGCCATTTGTTAATACTGAGATAACTTCTCATCCATTTTAAAAAGGATGTCTTTGTGAAAGATTCATAACTCCATCCTTTCAACAGTGTGTGAGAGGTGGTAAAATAGAGGTCGTCTAGCACTCTTCCAACACCAGAGAAGAACAGAGTTGATCCTTCTAAAGTAAAAAGTAAGTAGGAAGAATAAAAAATAAAATTTTCATGCATCAGAAGCAAAGAGGGGAAAAAGCCCATAAAATAAAACAAGGGAACAAGCCCAGCTTCAAAAAATCATTTACAGTTCACCTTCAGCATTTGTATAAGGTAGTAGGCAAAGACTGCATGCATTCTATTGGATAAAGTATTTGCCTATGTATTGCATTGTTAATAAGTTCACATCTTGTCAAACTGGTACCTTTATTAAAATTTGTAGCATCCCACTCCCAACTTGGCCCTCTTCTAGGGGTCTGGAATCCATACACTAGAATTTCAATGTGGAGAACTAAGTTTAATTATCTTGTTTAATATGACTATTTAAACACCTAGTTCTATTTTATTGTAGTTATTGTATGATATCTTTATTGATCCCATCATTTCTAAACGTGAAGAAGATATTTTAGAGGCCAATTTGATCCTTCTTTGTGGGAGGAGGGGACAACCTTTAGGGATATTCCTGGGGGAGGGGAGAGGTGGAAATAGATAAGTATTTTCTCTGTAATGTCATCCATATTCTTTTTCTGACTCTGCAGAAGTACCTCCTAGGAGTTCCGCAGGAATCTTGATTTTTTCTGGTGCAAATGGAATAGGCTTCTGAGTACCTCTCCATAGCATCACTACTCAGTCACCCTTCAGGACTGCAGCCCAAATGATTGTTGTCATGAATTGAGGTCCCATTAATTTGTACTCAGAAAACCTTCTTGAAAGGAATCCCAGGGGAGTGGCCAGTGGGGAAGCCCCTAGCAGCAGAGCCACAGGATGCCAGGGAGGGAGATAGCCATAGCTATCTAAATGGCTTCTAGTGTTGTATGGACTAGAGATATATGGCCTCCCCTCCTTCCCCCCCCACTCACTCCAAACTTTCTGCCCATTCCAAATGGGCGGGGGGAACTCTGCCTGCCTGCCCTGCCTCATTATGAAATGCTAATGAAGAAACTTGTAGCATTTCCAGTCCTCTGCTCAAAAAATCCTTTGGAACAAGCACTCTCCATGTTCACATCTCACTCACCTCAGGTTCACAGCAATGCAATTCCATAGATTTCAGTGGAGTTGCTTCTAATTTACTAGCATCAGAAGAGAATCAGGTCTTCTCAATTTGCCCGAATTAACAAACTGGTCCTTTAAACAGATCTTTGGGCCTGAGTTTACAGACAAACCTTTCAGGGCTCCACAATGTAATTCCAGTAGGAACTCAAAATTATCGTACCAGATTGTATCAGTAGTCCCTCTAATCCAGAATTTTGGCTTCAGCAGTGGCCAGAGTTATATGCTAAAGTGTAAAAAAGGTGACCTGCCAATAGTGGAAGTTCCTTCCTGATCTTATCAGTTAGTAATTGGTTTACATGATTAAACATGAGGGTTTATAGTTCTGCTTTAAAATATAACACTATATACAGTGATATTCCATATGGTGTGACTGTAACTGAGTGGTCTTCTTATTCAACTAAATGGCTAATCCTGTTTTATTTCCTGCTAAGTTCTTGAACTCGATATTATGGCACTGAGTTCCACAGTTTGTGCAGTGTGTAAAAATGTATTTACTGTAATCAATTTTAAATGTTGCCTTTCAATTTCATTCAGTGTCTCCTTGTTCTTGTGTAATAAGAGAAAGGAAGTAGGAGTACGCTATTTACCGTCTCTCTACAATCATTTTATGAACCTCTCTTCTGTCTCTTACTCTCTTCTCTCTTAACCAAACAGTTCCAATCTTTTCCTTCCATTCCACATGGGCATTTCATGAAGGCTAATGCTTTTCATTGTCCATCTCTGGACCCCTTAGGTTTCTGCTATAAACTTTTAGATAGGGGGACCAGGATGGAACACAGTTTTCCAAGCTTGGAGTCTATATAATAATGTTTATAGTATTTACATTTTCAAAATGTTTTCTATCCCATTCTTTATCTTACAATGGCAATAAAACAAACAAAATATTATCTGGAGTAGAGGTTTTCATTGAATCATGTTGAGTCCTTTTCCTGAGTAATTAGAGTTCGTTTAGAACACAACAGTTCTTCTAAATAGTTTAAAATTATTCCTTCTAATGTGAGCTACCTTGCATTTGACAATATTTAATTTTGTTTACTGTCATGATACCCGTTTAACTTTTCTCTGTGTGATCTTTGAAGTTTCTTAGTCTTCTGCAGTCTTGACTAACCTAAATAACTTTATATTATCATTAGACTCTGTCACGTCATTGTTGTCACCACCATTTCCAGATCATGAAGAAATATATGGAACACTACCAATCCAAATATGCGACAGAGTTCTGTGGAATCTTGTATCTTTCTCCACCCTGCCCCCTTATCCTTATCTACCCAACACCATCTGTGATGAGGAAATCATTCATTTTCTCTGCATTGTCTTCACTCTCCTTAACTGCTCCCTTAGTTCCCTGATGTCAAGCAGACCCATCAATTTTTTCACAGGCTTCCTACTTTTGTTATACTTAAATAATTTCATGTTATGAGATCACTGGAAAATGTTTTGGAAGAACATCTACACATTTGAGGTGTGCACAGAACACTATGGTATGTTTTCTTGTTACATGAGTGAGTACAATAATATTTTACTTTAAACAGCTATTATGAATGGCTATTTCTAACTGGTGCAAATACTTTTCTATAATTTGGTAACTGACATATTCTGCTGAAAATTTTACTACACATAATTGTAGCAAACTCTTCCATGTGTATTAAATAGCTCTCTCTGCCATGCAAACTGTGCATTGTAGGCTTGGTACTTGTGTATAATATACTTTCCTATTCAAGGATTTTTTGAAAGTCAGATTTTGTTTTTAAATTAAAAAATGCATGGCCAACACGTGCCCTGCAAGAAAAGAAGACAATTGCAGCTGGTCCAGAAAGGATCTGTTATGTACATAAAAGTTTCATGTCAGCATTTCAACACAACATTCTTTTGGGGTATCTATGTTATCACTGAATGAGAAACTGTTTCACATTGACAGGCGGATAGCATGTTGTGCTGAATGTGTAAATTGGAATTATCACATCTAGCATTTCCCTTTACCAGGTGCCAGTTTGCTGCTGCAGTTCTGCAATAATGTCGAAGTAGTGCCAGGAATAGTTTCACTTGCTAATTGTCTTTTATCATCTCCAGTATTTAGTGCTTGGGCAGCTTGTCCAGGTGTTTTCAGGAATGCCTAGTAGGACAGTGCAAGACTGCAGGTGCTCATGTGGCAGTAAGGACAATAAACAGAACACCAAAGGTATCTGCATCCATCTGTGTAATCCTTATTAAATTCAAGGTTTTTAAGTCCCTAATGTTCTAAGGACAAGCCTGTCGGTACTCTTCACTTCCTGTGTAACTTGTGAATGTGAAAAAGTAAAGAAAACTGCTATTCAAAGTAATACTTAAGGGAAAATATATTTTTTTAGCAACCTGATTATTACAGCTTGTGCTTCTTGAGAAAGGAAAATACTTACATATCAATAAGAGCTTTACAAAGAATTTCATACAAATAAATACAATTTGATAGTTTCAGGAAGTGGAGGAATCAGGGTTTCCCTTCCTCATTCTGTTTTCCAGATTCCTGTTTGAAGGGATTACATCATTTTAGTAATGCGTCTTTGATCTGTCATTTAAACAGAACTGTCTGCTTACAAGCTCTTTGTGGGCTCGAATGAGTCACAAACAGAATATAATGGACTTAATATTTTTACAGTTCTTTAAGAATTCATATTACAATCCTTTGCAAAATATGACTGAAAAACTGTGTGCTTTAAGCGCAGAACATTAAAATGCCTTTTTGTTCATAATCCAGTAATGCAGAGCTCTGAGTTATCCGTCCCTGGGCCTATTAATTAATCAGTGCAGTCAAAGAAACTAGAAGAATTTTCATGCCACTTGTTTAACCACCACCCAGATTTCTCTGTTACATTTACAGTATACATATTGGCTTTATTGTGGGTAGATGCAACATCTGTTCTTTCATAGTTTTTGCTTTCTTCAACATTTCTCATAAAGGTTACACTTTTAATCACTCTCTCAAGATCCGCACGGAAGCTCTGTCAAAGCAGGTTGTCCAATATTTATAAAGTCCTCTCTGAGCTTGTCAGTAGTCTATATGCAGACAATGAGAGCTTGAGAATTATTGTACCACTCTTCCACCAGCTATATTTCTTTCAGCTACGCTGCCAGTTACTGCTTCATGACATTAGCATTCAGGAGTCTTCATAAGAACACAGCTAGCTAACAAGGAGTAAAGATATCTGCTCCTTTCGTTTGGACCATGAAGTTACATATAAAGTCATTGATAAGTTCAAGAAATGAGTTTGGAGTCACAGTGGAGAAAATGAGTTGCATGTTAAATGAAGGGTACACTTTTTTAAATAGTTTATAAAGGGTTAATACATGATTGTTACAGAATTCAGTAGATCTGCAGGTTGCTTATAATTATGGCTAATAATCATCTATAATACCTTCTTCCCATGTGCTTATAGAATCATAGAAATGTAGGGCTGGAGAAGGGACCATGAGAAGCTGAGAAATCCAGCCTCCTGTGCTGTGGTAAGACCAAATAAACCTAGACCATCCCTGACAGGTGTTTGTCCAACCTATTCTTAAAAACCTCCAGTGATGGGGATTCCACAGCCTCCCTTGGAAACCTATTCCAGAGCTTAACTGCCACCAGCACATACTACTCATGTCTGTAACATGCTTATAACATCTATTAAACATTTATTAATGCTTTATAAATGTACCGCTAATATATATTAAAATGTGACTTAAAAATGTCTGTTCCAATTAGATAGGTATGTTTTCAAAGGATCTCATTAGGTTATTTCAAGGGTTAATTCTCTGTGTGATTTTTTGAAAACACCCTACAGACTGAAACAGACAGCTTGGTTCCTATTTGTAGCTTCATATATGTTTTGAATCATAAGTGAGAGGAGGGAGAATTAATAGCAAAGATAGCAAGGCAGCAGCTTGCAGGAAGAACTGGATATCAGAATATTCTCTACTGACATAAAAATAGTAGATGTCTAGGATAAAAGAGTATAATCCAAATGTGCAGGGCTAGCACTTAGCCCTGGTCTACACGGAGGGGAAGGGGAGGAGAATGATCTAAGTTATGAATAACGTAGCTGAATTTGTCGTATTTAGATTGACTTACCGTGGTGCATTATCTGCAGTGAGTCGACTGCTGTCGCTCCCCAGTTGACTTTTCCTGCGCCTCTTGTGGCTCTGGAATACAGGAGTTGATGGGAGGACACTCGGGGGTCGATTTGTCGCATCTAGACTAGACGCGATAAATCGATCCCCGCTGGATTGATCACTGCCCACTGATCCGACGGGTAGACATTTTCTGAGACAATAACAATACTTTCTTGGGTAAGAAGTTCTCCATTGCAAGCTGGTTGATGTCTCTCTCACTTCGTCTTGCCTTAAGCAAAATAGTAAAATTTAGGTGAGACTTAGACAACGCATGCTATTTAGCCTAACCTAAACAGTGTCTTTTTTCCTAGTGTAGAGACAGGTGAAAACTGATTACCTAGAATTTTTTACCATAGGCAAAAGCCTAGGTTAGAGCTCAGCTAACTAAATTGAGCTACAAGGTGTTCCTCTGCATCTACACCAGGAAAAAGATAGTATTTAGGTCAGGTTAATTAGCGTATGCAAATTAAGCCTGATCTAAGCTTGATCACTTTTCCTTGTCAAGACAAAGCCTCTGAGTTTTGTGTGGAAGAATCTGGAAGCCTTCATATTTTTTCAGGCAGACTAATTTGTATCAGGTAGCTTTCGGTTTGGGTGTTGATCAGACTTGTCTCCTCTAAAAGAGTGTAGCTTCAGGATAGCTTTCCCATAGCTCCACTAGAGAGAGAGAGGATTTTTTTGTGTGCTATTCTGTTGGTAGCTGCTGTGTTTTTAGCCTAATCTGTGCTTAGCTTGTTTACAAACTTACATTTTATGAAGCAGATGTCAGAAGAAATGACTTAACAAGTCAATTCCCTTTTTTTTAGATAGTTTCCTTTGGCATTTGAAGTTTGCTGCAGCATGAAACATACCAGGATCCCTTCCAGTGAGAGTAATGGTTTGAGGTATAGGAACCCCTTAGTCTTAAACCCGGCTCTTCTATGGACTCCCCCTATAATTTTGGACAAATAACTTGACCATTCTTTCCATGTGTTACCCACCTGTAAAAAAGCAGAAAATATTCACCTAACTGTCCAAGATATTGTGAGGATTAATTAATGTTTGTAAATTGTTCTGGAGATGGAAGTGCTATTTATGATAGTATTATTAAGTCATTGGTCTTGCATATGTTTTTTCAGGCTTTTGAGATACTTTATTTGCTTGCTTTCCTGGATATTTTTGGATGTTTTCTTAGCGTGAAACTTGCTGGGCACCAGTTTGCTCATCAAGTTTCTACACATCGGTTTTCATAAGGTTAAGCTATTGCATGTGTAAGGTTTAGGCACTGGATGTATGGTCATATGTTGCCCTTCTTTTTTTATTGTGAAAATTATTTCCAGCTCTTCATATATTAAGGTGTAGTTCTCTTTAGAAACTCATGCAAAAGAGGCTAGAGAAACAGTCTTAGCAGGCAAAAGTAGTATACCAAATACTGCTAAGCCTTAAGAGCAGCAGAAATGTTGAGACAAATGTTTTAACCTCCTTCGCCCCGATTTAAAGTGTAATGTAACAGCCTGTGCTGTTAGTGGCTGGTTGGCTTCAAAGAATTAACATTCTGGTTTTGATCTAAGGATATAGATTTGGATCGCTTTCTATTTAGCCCTCTTCTGTCTGTGTTTGTTTGTCTAAATTGTTTGCAATACATATTTCTGTGAATTTATACCAATCTAAAATAAAATGCCATATTTGTGATAACTGGAACCATCTCCCTACACTAAGTTTATAGAGTTCCATGATCTTAAGTCATATTGATTTTCAGTCTCGGAGAATGTAAGATGTAGTTCTGAGAACAGTTAACTGTTTAAGGGAAAATATTTTAGTTTAAATTAGCTATTGATAACTTAAGTTCAAACCTGAATTTGCACTCTTAGATCCATAAGTCTAGCTAAATATTGACAGTTGCGGCTTGTATCAGTTGAGTGGCAGACAACACCACCAATCATTTTACTTCAAGGATTTTGGTACTACAAGACTTAGTTTCTCTCCTTGTCTCTTGTTTGAGTATTTACTATTCACTGAGAGCCAGATTTTTAAAAGGTATTTAGATGTCTAAAGATGCAGATAGGCATCTAGGCATGGTTGAAAATTCCACTAGGTGCCCAACTCCCACTGGTGAGAGTTAGCAATTTAGGCAATTTAGAAAATCCCAGTAGACACTTATCTGCATCTTTAGGCGCCTAAAAACATTTAAAAATCTGGTCCTGAGAGACACAGAGTAGGATTTTTCAATTCCTCTTTCTACCTGAAGTCTATCAAACCAATGGAAATGGTTAAATGTGACCTAGATAATAAAGCACTGGACTGGGACTCAGAAGACCTTTTTTTCTATTCCTGGCTCTGCTGCTAACTTGATGGGTGACCTTGGGCAAGTCACTTCCTTGCCTTTTGCCTCAGTTTCCCCATCTGTAGAATGGGGATAATGATAGTGCCCTTCTTTGTAAAGCTCTTTGAGATCTACTTATAAAAATACACTATATAAGTACGTATAATTTATTATTAAAGGCCAAGAAGTGTATCATATCAATGAATTTTCTACAGGCATCCAAAGCACCCACTGACATGGTAGCAGAGGTCAGTTCCTCAGGCAATTCTTAGACCAGGCTTAACAGGATTTTCAGAGAAGAAGGGTACAATGCTTGCAGGCCAGGTAAAGCCTAAGAGCTTTTTGCTCTGCCTTTCCCTATAATAGGTCCAACAAAGGTGCCCCAGATCAGGCAGAAATAGATAATGGAGAGCTGGTCTTTTCATTCCGCAGTATCCAGAGAAAGAAGTCAGATCAACCAATTCTATCCATTCTGATTTTTTGTAGTTGCTATTTCATAAGTCTTATTGAGAGACAGATGGTTGCAACTGCAGTACAAACTCAACTGGGATTGATCATGCAGGAACAAACTTGTGAGTGAAGACGATTAAAACAGCGAGTTTAACTATTCCTTTGCCAACTTTTATGCCTGTTGTACTAGCAGTACATTGAAACCTTAGGGGGGAAAAACAGTTTTTAGTAAGGGGAACACCAGACTGTTTTAGCAAAAATACATAACCCAAGCCAGATTGAATAAAGAGGTTATTTATCTGTATTATAGCAGTGCCTAGGCACTCCAGTCACGGACCAGGATGCCATTGTGCTAGACTCTGTGTAAGCACAGAACAAAACAAACACACACAAAAAGGTCTAAACATTTGTTCTCCATGTCTACGGAAGGTAGGCCAAAGAGTAATTGGCTTAATCTGCAACCATGAAGATTGAGATTAGATAATAGAAAAAACTTCCTAACTATAAGACTAGTTAAGCACTGGGATAGGTGGCTTCTCAAGGAGATTGTTGAACCACCTTAATCCTGGCCAAATCGGGGCAGAAAGTAGGGTTTCCAGAGCACTAGCCGTTTAGGCTAACATAATGGCAACTAGAAGAAGGATTTTAAAGGACAAAAGAGTGGAGCTCAGAGGCTTCAACATTTGCTAACTGTTACCCCAGTTGTATATGAGATACTGTAGTATTTCGAGTACTAAGTTCAGGAGGGAAATGGCAACTTGGCACATGCTGACTTCTTTCTCTAAATCACTGATTCATAGAAATGCAGAGTGGCAGGGGACCTTAAGAGGACATCTAGTTCAGCCCTCTGTACTAAAGAAGGGCCAAGTATGCCTAGACCATCCTTGATAGATGTTCTAACCTGTTATTAAAACCTCCAATAAGAGAAACTCTAGGGACTGTCCCTTCCTTTCTCATTTCAGTTTTTTCCCAGGTCTCACCTAGTACGAGGAGATTATGTTGCTTAGTTTCTTCCTTTTGCTTAACAGTGACTAAGGCTATCTCTAGTACCTCATGGAAGTCATGTGAGAGCGGAAATTCATTCCCAAAATGTCTAAAAGACTTAGCTTCTGTGATTAACTACTCCTCTTCTGGGAGGAAACCAGGAACCAAATTTTCTAAAGGAGTTAACAGTTGTGTTCTGAAATATACCCAAGAAAAGTGGTCCTGTACCCTGTGAAGATTTGCTGCTCCACTCAATATGTGGTCACTTGCCGGGTTGGCAGAAGAAGGATGGTCTTGTGATTAATTGAGGTACCTGTCTGGGACTTCCCAAACTCATGAAATGTTGATTCAGTTTCTGACTCTGCTGCAGATTTCCATTTGACCTTGGGCAACTCAGTGTCTCTTTGCATCAGCTTTCTATCTGTAAAATGGGGATACTTCCTTCCTTATACTTTTTCTTCCTTGTCTATTTAAATTGTAAGCTCTTTTGGTTAATGGCTGTCTTTTGTTGAAATATGATCTCTTCCAGGGTCCTTAGGCATTTTTGTAACAAATAATATTAAACATAGAAAGTCATTTTTGAAAGAGAGATGCAAAGCTACAGTCTACATTTCTTCCTCTGAAACTATCAGCCTAACAAAGTTTTACCTTCTGTAAATGTCTTTATTCTTTTTAAATTCTGAGAAAAATAGTCTATGATCTGAGCTATTTTTATTCTAAAGAACCGCTATACAGATCCTATTGGTCCATATAGATTGATAATCATTCCTACTTACTTGGTGCTTCTGCTGCAGCTTAGGGCAGGTGTACTCTTAAAAGGCTTCAGTGGTACAGCCGCACCACTGTAGCACTTCAGCAAAGATGATGCTGTGCCTATGGGAGAAGTTCTTGTATCGGCGTAGTTAATCCACCTCCATAACTACTGCCTCTCATGGAGGTGGATTAACTACGCCGATAGGAGAACTTCTCCCATTGGCACAGCAGCATCTTTGCTGAAGTGCTACAGTGGTGCAGCAGCTATGTCAATGGGAGAAGTTCTCCTATCAGCGTAGGAGACCTCCATGAGAGGCAGTAGCTATGTCAATGGGAGAAGCCCTCCTGTCAACATAGCACTGTCTATGCAGAGGATTAGGACAGTATAACTGCATTGCTCAGTGGATTTTGCATACACCCGAGCTATGTAGTTATACTGATGTAAGTTTATAGTGTAAGCCTGACCTCAGAAAAAATGAAATTGCCCCCTTCAGTCCGAACAGCTGTGTCTGAGGGAGGTAGTTATTATAGGTAATAACTGTTTAAATCCAATATTAAAATACTAGAAAACAGACAGTAAGTATCCCAGTTAATTTTTGTAAGATAGACTTAAGGATTTTTGGCTTATGGCTGTATTGTGAACATGGCTGCTTGCTGTTAGCAGTAGCTCTGTGTTTTCTCCTGAATGATGTTTATGTTTGGCATTTACAAATTAAAACAAACATTTATTTGCTTTAAAATTGTAAACACAGAGCACTTTTTAAATGTATAATAGAAACAGCCTAATTAGCACTGTGCACATGCTAGTGATGTATTTGGTTATAATTTATCTACTTCGTATATTGCATTTGATCAGAATTGCTAATACGTGAAAGGCTAAAAGTGATAACATGTACATCTTTAAATCTAGCCCTGTGACTCTCTCAGTAAATGTTGGATCCTTGTATCAACAGTCTTGGGAGAGACTTAAACACGGTGGACATGTCTTCTCATGCTCTTATAGTTTTTTTTTTTCCCCTTAGCTTGCCCTTTAGGTGCTGCTTCATATTTCTGGCTTGTCCACCCTAAAAATATTTTGAGATGTTATTCATAGTTAAAATCTCTCTCTTTTTTTTTTTTTTTTTAAGCAGTGTTTTCTTCTCTGGGTAATTTCCAAACTTCCTTAAGTATCAAGGCATTCAAGTTAATGGCATTGAAGTGGCCAGCCAAGATAAGGAAGCATTCTTTAATAGAAGTACAGAAATTCTCGTAGCCCTTCTTTACTTTGACCAATTGGATAGTGCCATTCCTTTCTCATTGAAACAGCCTTCCATTTTTTCTTTATGAAATTTAGCTACACAGGTTCACATTAGTGTATCTGAACTGGGTGAAGGATGAGAGGGCTACATTTTTAACCTAGAAACTTGCTTTTTGTGTTGTCTCAGATCTAGTAACCTACACGCCAGCTGGATTTTATGGATCTGAGTCATATGAATAAAATTTCTGGGCAAGAAACTTAACCTGCGTTCTGCAAGCATATTGATACAATATGAAAAAAAATTGTCTTATGACTATTTTCACTTAGCAGAGTTGAAGAACATGTCAGCACCACCTTCTGTTATGAGTGCAAATATTTAGGATTTGGCATATTTCATCATTTATACTTAGTCCCTGCCCCCGACTCTTACTCTCTCTGTCTTCCTCTACATGTTGTCCAATGCTGAACACTGTCAGCACTGAGTAAATACAAGTAACAGAAGTTCTGTCTTAAAATCCTAGTGTGGGGCTCCTGCTTAAATTACATTAATAAGGAACCAAGTGTCTAAATCTGAGCACAAAATTTGGCCTCTTGGCAGTATTTTACGGTAGGGTCTATACTGTGGCAGGATATTCTGCAGTGACTGTTCTCCTATATTTTAGACTGTAAGATATACAACACGATCAAAGAGTTTTTCTACATAAGAGTTTATGAGGGTAATTGTTCTTCTCTCCTCTAGCGGTAATTACCTCTCTCATTCAGACTGTTTGAGCAATTAGTAAGAAAAGAGACTGGATGTAACAAGGATACATATCAATAAAAGTCAGAAATAACCAAAAGCACAGTAACAGTATAAAACACAGTTACTGAAATGTAACATATTTTTAAATCACAGAATCAAGTGTTTTTTTTAATATTGCCATTTTTGTTTGACAAATGACAACATTTCAGTGAAGGAGGCAGTCTATGAAACAAATCACACCATTTATATAGGCTGTGGAAAACCGAGCTCTCAAATTATTCTGACTTCAGCAGTATGAATTACACACATAAGCAGAGTCTTTCACATAAGATTACCACTTCCCCATCCCACACTCACATCTGCATTTTCAAAAAGTCAGGCCTTTTGAAGATAGTCTAGTACACTGTCCCCAATAGTAACGTGAGAAAACATAATTGATTTTCTGTGATGATATTTTTATGTGAGAAATATCCATAGTTGTTGCTTCACCTGAAATTTGCATTTTAATAATCATAATTTATAATATTATACAACACTTTTCATCTGAGGATATCAAAGCTCTTCACATACTATTAATAGAGCCACCAAACACCTTGTGGTATAAGAAACTAGCCACTTCTATCCGCATTTACAGATAGGGGAACTGAGGCAAAGAGATGATGTGACTTTATCAAGGTCATAGGCTGGCGCAGAGGAAAACAGGTATTTTTACTCCAGGATTTTTTCTCCCCCTTTTTTCCCTGGAAAATGAAAGATTTTTATGGCTCTGTTTAAGAAAAGAATAGGATAGAACCTAGGTTGGCTCACAGTTTATAGTAAGACCACTGCGTATAAATTTGGGATGATTACCAATTTTTATAGATACAGTTAATTCCCATGGAGAAAAATCGGTACCAAGTTTCTTCCACTGTTATATGGTTCCCAGTCGCATTTTATCCCATCTTGATCACTTTTATTATAACCCCACAAAACAGCTGGCAGAACGTGTAGATTAAAATGATGCTTTTATAAAGCGATAAAGTGTCAGAGTAGTTTTACCCTGACCTTTTGGCCAGCCAGGTTTTAATTATTGACTAAAGTTGTTAATTCAGTTTGATAAAAGCAGTATCTAAATGATAGATGTAGATGTCAAAATGCTACAGAGAGTTCTATATCTTTGATTAAAGGTGTTACTACAGTGTTAAACCCAGATTACGAGAGCATCTTAAATTCTATTGATTCTGTCAGCCTGCTGCTTAATGTGCCATTAAAACTCAATGTTAAAAAAAAAAAAGGGAAGGGAAGGGATTTGATAGCAACCTTCAACTACTTGAAGGGATGCTCCAAGGAGGAGGGAGCTAGGCTGTTCTCAGTGGTGACGGAGGACAGAACAAGGAGCAATGGTTTGAAGTTGCAGCTGCGGAAGTTGACGCTGGATATTAGAAAAAACTTTCTGACTAGGAGACTGGTGAAGTATTGGAATGGGTTACCTAGGGAGGTGTTAGAATCTCCATCTTTAGAGCTATTTAAAGTCCGGCTAGACCGCACCCTGGCTGGGATTATTTAGGGAAAATGGTCCTGCCTTTAGCAGGGGGTTGGACTAGATGACCTCGTGAGGTCCCTTCCAACCTTTTGATTCTATGATTCTATGATTAAGTCTAAAAATGACATTGAACTCCCCACCAGAGCTGCTGATTTCTATGCTGGTTTCCAAGAGACTGTCCTTATGTCTATCAGTCAAGAAAATACTCTGAATCAGTCTGATTTGTTTGTCTTGCTTTAAATTTCATTTTGTTCTACATGCTTTACCCATCTTGGGACAGTGTATCAGAGCATGTGCTTGGAGGCTGCAGCTGTCAAGCACTATTCCAGATAAACAGAACCCAAGCTACATCATATCAGAAACACTGTCCAGAAAATCAGATACTGCTTTCTTTCTGGGTTAGCCTGCCTTTTTCTTAGATGTGCCACAAACGGTGCTTGGAACAGGATGTACAGTGCTTGGCGCATTTTTACTAGTTGCAAATTCATGAATATATGCTGCTTTTATTTAATGCTTGTTTGCTATGACCCTGGGCAAGCTACTGTTCCCTTCCCTTCTCTGTCATGTTGGTGCTCTGCTTCCCTCAGTAAAAGAAGGGGTAATTCTAGCATGCAGATGACATGATCTCAAGTTAGAATCTTTTTTTAATCTCATTAATATCTTGTTTTGGAAGTGGGGAGCGGGTGAAAGAGAGAAGTCATTAAGCAGTGCTACAATATGACATTGGGATCAATCCTGGGCTGGTTTGATTATACAAGATGACCTCATCTTCTCTGTAGCTTTTTAGGATTTCAAAAGTATGTTACAATGATGGAAATAAAAGTTAATAAGTATAGTTGGTAGGTAAATGCAGTGTCAGCTCCTTGAAAGTACTGTAAGTGCCACGCAGTACCTACCATACTCAGCAGAAATCTGTGCTTTTTAAGGCATAGTTCTGGAGTCTTAAAATTCCACCTGCCCTACATGAAGGGAGTTTTTTTTTATTATTTAACAGAAGCCAAATGTTGTTCAATAGAATTCACTCCACAGGGGAGATGGAATTTTAACACTCCCAGTCTGTACCTAGAAGAGCAAGTTTTAAAAACCAACATGTGTCTGATTTTTTTCATTATGTTTCTTAATGGAAATGCAGCAACAGCATGTGCTGTGACTGTACCTCAGATACTGTTCTGCAAAATTTATACCTGAAAATATACAATGTAAATAGGGGAAAGGATTTTTTTTTCTTTCAAGTAGCTTCTGGGAAACCGGGAATAGTTTGAAAATAATCATGAATTAGAATGAATTATGTCACATAACTGTGGAGGCCATTTAGTATTTCAAAAACACAGCAGGGGGCCTTTTTAAAAGACATAATTTTTTTTAAAAAAAAGGGGAAGAAGATATAGACTGTTACGGATGTTAAGTTCCAAGCTTTCAGAATAATTTAAGTCCTTCTGAAATCTGTCTTACTGTTGTCATCTATTAGCATGTGTGTAATGTTTCTTTTTAGTCAGTGCATGCACTTTAGTAGATGGGGAAATGTCAATAGGTCATGACTATGTTGGTCAATCTTCATAGTCTTTTGGTGAAATATTATTTAATTAATTTTAGATAAAAAGATTCTTTTGAGAGAATATTTGAATAAAAATCATGATGCTCACTGCTATGAAATAACTTATCTTAACAAGAAAAAGACCTTGCCTCTTTAGTTGATTTACATACAGTGGTATAAATAATGAAGCTGTCTCAAAAGCTACGGGTCAGTACTTCTCTTCTGCAAACTATCATATGTTTTAAATCAGCTCTAGACTGTTTTAGTCACTGGACATCACTGATTAAAACAACTCTTGGTAGCTGCACTTGGGGATACATGAATAAGCCTTAGCTTCAATTGTAATTTCAATTGTTTTGAATAGTTAGTGACCATTTTGGGAAGGGTGGGAGGAGGACCACCAGAGTTATCCTTGAACTTAAATGGTGATGGCAAATGCCTGCTTTTTGAAAGGTAGAGGGTAGAAAAAAATTAGTGGGGCAATTTTACTGCTATGAATAGTTCTGAAAAATTTAAAATGCAAACCTGGAATCGAAAATGTATCTGAGACTTTCATTTTTCCTTTATTTTAATGTTTATCTGCAATTGTTATATTTCGTTCTCTACATTCCAATGACACATTTACTGCTGTAGATACGGATCAGTAATGCTGTGACCCTAGCCATTGGCATCTGTAAATTGCATATTGTCTAATACAGTTTATAGCTTCATTCCCTGTACTATTACATAAATAAAGCATTCAGTATGTGCATCAGTGCTATCAAGCATGAATACCCTGGTGGACTGGGAATTAAATGCCAAGTGAGGGTCAGAAGCAACAATGGCTGAATAACACTCAGCAAATGTATACATATTAGGTAAGGAACACTACTCCTGATGCAGAAGAAGTTGAATAAGCACCTTGCAATGTCTAGATGGAGCATAAAGACTTCTTTTGTTTGCCTGAACTGCCATCACTGACCCACGTAGAATATTCCATTATTGAATGAGTTGGACAATGGTTTATTAAAGGTAAAAGGAAATCTTTGGATTCAGATTCCTCTGTGTTAAATCTTTAGACCTATTTATTATATTGGCTAAATACCATGTATAGGGAACATACAGAAAAGTACAGTAACAATCAAATTTATAAGTCTTCGAAAACATTGATATGTTCTCTTAGCAATGTAGAAAATGGTTTGATGCCTTTGATACTTTTTCCTAGATTCTTTTTTAAAAATACCTTTATAAATAGCTGTGAGTATTTATGCATGGAACAGAGTAGTAATTTTATAGTAGGATTTGCTGTAGTTTCAGTTTTTCAGAGCATTCCTCTTTTATGTTGATGCAAATACAAAGTTAAAATTCTGAGTTTTCAAAACTGAAATGTGTATGTAATTGACACTTCAAGGCAAACCAACGGTGTCTCACTTTTTGGCTCACTGACATGATATGATTGCCCAACCTGCTTTTTTTTACTTAAGTAATTTGAATGGCTTTTGCTGAGAATTTCAGTGATGTTCTATTTAATCTAAATGCAAAGAAATGCCTTTTCCCTTATGTTTTAATTATACCTATAAAGGGACATATTTTGGTGAATACTGAATTTGGTTATTCCTGGATCACTGTAGTTTGACTTGTTTCAGAACACTATAGTATATGTACTGAAAATATAATTAAGGTTTAGCAGGAAACATTGTGCATGCCTTCAAATGAGAGTTCATAAGTTTTATCGTTTTTTTCTTTGGTGGCCTGAAGTATGAATAATGAGCTTTTTCTCCCCTCTGTGATATAGGTCATTTTCTGTTACTATTAGAGATTCTTTTATGAATATCTAAAATGAAAAGGCAATTTTTTATTGAGAAGTCTTTGTTAAAACACAAGAGCAAAATTAAATAGGTGACTTCTTGGAAAGCTGAACCAAGGGATAAATTATTCCTTTGGATGAATAATAGCCAGGAATAGATGAAGTACTGATAATTGTCCTTGCTCCCTTAAAACATTGTTCTTGGGTCTTATATATGGAAATTAGAACAGCCATAATTCTAACTCAGGGGTGTGTAGGGCAGGGGGGTGGAATGGAATCCTGCAGTTTAGAAGGAAAAAGTATTATGACTGAATTTTCCTAGTCAGTGAAGTCAATGGACTTTCAGTGGACTTTGGATCCTAACGTCACAGAATCACATGGGAGTAGACCCAGATGGCTTCTATGAGACTACTCATGCAAAAAGTTAAGCACGTGGTTAAGTGTTTCCAGGATTTTTTGGTGGGGTGGGGTGGTAAATGTGTAACTATACCTCATTTTTAGGTAGATTGGCTATCTATCTGATTTTGAGTTACTTACCATATATACTCATTCATTAACCCGTTCATTTATAAGCCGCCACCCCGCCACCCCCCACCCAAGATGGTTAGGTAAAAATAACAAAAACTGTATGGCCTTTTCATAAGCCGACTCTATATTTCCGGAGTTGGCAATTTTGGCTCTCGGCCTGTTAGGGTAAGCCACTGGCAGGACAGGACGTTTTGTTTACCTAGAGCGTCTGCGGGCACGGAGCCCCTCAGGTCCCTGTGTTCACGGTTCGCTATTCCCAGCCAGCCCCTGCTCTTTCATGCATCTTTTTTTTTTTTTTTAACCACGAAGTATTCGGTTTATGAATGAGTATTTACAGTAAATACATTTGGAATGAAAAACCAGGTGAAATAAACCTGGTGGTGAGATATCTTTAGGCCAGATTACTTCAGTGGAGCTATACCAAATGACAGCAGTCAAGGATCTGGCCCCTCTCTTTAAATTTTGTTTTTATGATTATATCTAAAAGTTTATTTAGGGATCAGGAAAAAAATACATCTCTAATTCTGAGTTGACAATCATTTTCAATGTACGGCCTAAAATGTTCTGTTTTATTTTATTAAAAATATATTTATTTTTATATTTTTAATTTCATTTCTAATTTTAAAACACTATTCATGTACATGATGGCAAGAGGAGCTCAAGATGCTTTGTGGCCATTGATAAAGCCCTTTATTTGCAAGCTGGCTAACAGGCAACTGGGTTTCTGATTACTGAGGCCTTGTTTGCATTGAAGAATTAGATAGACTTCTCTATGTTGCTCAGGGGTGTAAAAAATGTACATCCCTGAGCACTGTAGTTAGGTAGATCTAACCTCCAGTGCAGACATGGATAGGTCAATGGAAGAATTCTTACCCTCTCAGAGAAGTGGATTAACTCCAGTGATGGAAAACCCCTTCTATCACTGTAGGAACCGTCCACATTGTAGTGCTACAATGGCATAGTTGAAGTGCCATAGCTTTGCCATCATAGTGCCAATGTAGACAAGCTCACAGTGGTACAGTGTTATCTCCAAAGGACCATGGTAGGATTGAGTCTGGTCACTTGAGAAAGTTATTGTTAATTAGGTTTAATGCTGATTTTTTAAAATTTGATTTAAAGATGTAAAACAGGTTGTGTATGTAGGAATTTTTAAGGGAAAGTTTAATCCTAAAAACAAAACCCCACTCAAGTCATTTGGTCCTCTCGCTACTGACCTGCGGCACTGCTCAAGTGGAAGAATACAGCCTGGTCCACATCCTTCACTTTTACCTATTCCTTAATGTTTCCATTGAGAGGCCGGACAACTTCATTTTCTCTGAGCATCCCCAGATAAATTGGATACCCAGCAGTTTAGTTTAAGCCCAATTAGTAGTTTGTTAGGAATTTTACAGAAAAAGAGTGAACAATAAAATTAAATCTGTGCATCTTACAGGAAACATTACTAGATTGGAAGTAAGTATAAAATTGCAGAATAATGCCATATTATATTTCCTCTGTCATTATGAAAGGCATCTGTTCCTTACCCATCGGGGGCAGTTCGTACAGAGGAAAAAACACCAGCGTGCATCTGCAGGAAATTCCCTTCTTCAATTACAGGGAAGTCCCAATACTTCACAGTTTTGGGCTTAAGTGTTCTTAAAGTACAATTCAACTCTGAGGAGTGATTTGTAAAATGGTATTGTGGATTCTACTCATGTATTTCAATAGCTTATATTTTAAATTTGCCCAGTTTTCAGTTAGATTTTTTTTAACTGCCAGCTCAGCAGACCCAATCTAGGATTAAAAGGAAGGGTGCCATTTTTGCCATCTGTCTGTCAGCCACCCACACCATTTATTTGAATGGATCCTCAGAACTACACAATGTGACCCTAAAGATTTTACCAGATTATTCAGTCTCCAGATACTTCCATTTGTTTTTATCCATAGTTGTCAATTTATAAACTGATAATTAAGTTTTTGTCACATAATGGCTTTTTAAAAAATTCTAATGAAAAGTTGATTGTACCACCATAATAAATACGTTCAATTTGTGCTTGTACAGCACTATTTCTGCTTAGACATTCTGTAATCTCTGCTTCATTATCCAAACAAGATTTCAGCATCTCTTGCAAGCATATCTTCATGATTAATTGATCTCTTAACCATAAGGTACATCATGCAAGAGGATAATCTAGCAGTGATGTTTTGGAATGTATGTGATGTCATCCTGGGGCCTAAATAGATGCTCCAAAGAGCCACTGGTTTACTGCAGACTTAGATCTCCTGTCTATAAACGGTAAACGGGGTATGGTAATGTATCATTATAAATTGCATGTAAATACTTTAATTGCTAGAAAATAAATAGTTAAAGTTAAAGAAAATAGATTGGTGTCTTAAAGTTACTTAAGAATTTGCTAGAGATCTGGATTATGTAGAACACTGTTTCTAACAATTGAGGAAATATACTTTAAAAGTTCAATTTCAATATTATATTTTTAGTTTTCCACCAATTTTCTGTGTCTTACATTTGACAAACTTCCGCCTTTAATTACTGAATTCATTTATCAGTTATATGAGTGTAACTGAAGGCAAAATGTGTCATTGTTTTTGTCCTCTCTCCCTCTCGGTGTTTTAGTTGTAATTGAAATTAGCATGGTTGCTTTTGTGTAACAATAGTAACAACTAATGCCTGGTCATGCCAAAATGTCTTTGTTTGTGAATCACTGATTGATATTGGCACTTGCTGGGAATAGTGTTTATTACTTAACTGCAGCTGCTGAATATGCACAAAGGTGTCTGGAGTTTTTATTTTTTCAAGGGCAAAATGGAAATATTATCCTTTGACATATCTTTAACTCTGGCAGTAGCAATGATGGTTATCACCATCTCCGCCTCCACCAGATTAATTAAAATCAGTATGATTTAACTTGCTGATTATAATCAACAAGCAGAAAACTTTAGTTTAAGGTAATTGATTTTAATGGTGTTTTGCATGTGTACTTTTTAGTTATTTTCCTAAAGAAAGGTTCGTTCTCGTTAGTTGGTAACCATTAAATCATCTTGATTTGCAGCTAAATATAGCCTTTTCACTAGACTTGTTGCTTCTTTCTCCTAACCAGGAGAATAGATGATTCCATACATGTTTATTTAAGCAATTGTATAGCTTAGTTTAAATTTATTCAGATTATTATTGTTTACATTTTTTATTATTTTATCAAATGGTGAATGATGCATTTCTTGTTTAGTAGATAATGATTAGTTTTTTTACTTGTGATTTGCATCAGGCTCTATTTGGATTGACATTCAAATACAGTTAATGCGTGAGAACAGTATTTTATTTATCTGTTTTTAATTAAATAAAGCTATCTTAAATGTGCTAAAACATAAGAAAAGTAGCAAAAATTTTATCATAATGTTTTGCATTTAAAACCGATTTTATTGGACAAATGAAGTGTTATCTGTAGTTAGTGAATTGAACTGATTATTTCTGGTCACTATGTCTTTCAAGATTTTAGAAATAGTAAATCTTATCCTCTCACACTGAGATTTTATTCATGAATTTGTAGAGGGAGACAAGGTTTCCTGCTTTTGCAATTCCCAAAGTTTTTTAATTTTGAATGAGCTAGTTGTTGAACTGAACTAGTTGAGTACAGCGAAATGAAGAATATATTCTCTCTATTGCTGCAGAAGAGGCTACTGCTATGAAAGGCTGGTTTTGCAATTCACCAGGCTGTGGTTCTAGGTGCTTAGCCAGTGACTTCCACTTGTGCAGTGTTTTGACTTTCTTTTAAAACTTGGCAGAAAGTGTGTACTACTTAGTATTTTTTGTATTTAGTTTAAATGGTTTTAGTAGATTATAATTTTAGGCCTTAACATCGGTTGTCAAATTCAAATTTAATTTTAAATAGATTCATTTTAAAAAAAACAACCTATATTTAATTTAAATAAAAAAATCAGATTTTATCCACACTATGCTTTCTTCTCCCAAAAGAGAGATTTGTAATCTAGAGGCACTTCGCTATGAGCTTATTAAATATTTTTAACAATATTTTTAAGAGATAGTGTGCCTAGTTTCTGAGTGTACAAAGTTGAGAGAGGGAAGGTGAGTGAAGTAGTATCTTTTATTGGACCAACTTCAGTCAGTGAGAGACAGATCAGTTTTTGGGCCACATAGAGCTGTTGTGTCTCTGACCCACAGATGTTGGTCCACCTTGTCTCGCTAGTGTCTTTGCACTGACACTTCACAAACACTGGATCCAGGGGTGAAAGTAACTTAAAGGACTTATCGGTGCTCCTGAGTCCTGAGTGGGGGCGTGGCCTCAACTGGAAGAGTCAGGACCTTTCAATATTAAAAGGCCCTGGGGTTCTGGCTGTGGCTGGAAGCCTCAGGGCCTTTTGCCACGGAGCTCTGGGCCCTTTAAATCACTGCAGGAGCCCTGCCTTCGCCTCTCCAGGGGAGCAGGGCTCCGGTGGTGATTTAAAGGGCCCAGGACTCCACTGCCGATGGGACCCCCAGGCCCTTTAAAGTGCCGCTGGAGCCCTGCCGTGGTTGGGGCTCCGGCAGCTGGGTGAGGATTTAAAGGGCCCAGTGCTCCTGCCACTGTGGGGAGCCCCGGGCCCCTTAAAGGGCTGCCAGACCCCTGCCACTGCTGGGGCTCCAGCAGCCAGGCTCAGGTGGGGTTTTAAAGGGCCTAGTGCTCCTGCCACTGTGGGGAGGCCCGGGCCCTTTAAAGCACCGCCGGAGCCCTGGTGCCGCTGGGGTAGCAGCGGTAGGGTTTGGGTGGGGATTTAAAGAGCCCAGAGCACTGGCTGCTGCGGGGAGCCCAGGGCCCTTTAAAGTGTTGCTGGAGCTCAGGGCTCTGGTGGCACTTTAAAGGGCCCAGAGCTCCCTGCAGCGGCCAGAGCCCCATACCCTTTAAATCACTGCTGGCGCTCTGCCGCTGCTACCCTGGAATAGCAGCATCAGGGCTCCGGCGATACTTTAAAGGGCCTGGGGCTCCTCTCAGTGGCAGGAGCACTGCGCCTTTTAAATCCCCGCCTGAGCCCAGCTGCCAGTGCCTGGCGGCACTTTAAAGGGCCCGGGGCCCCCCGCAGCAGCCAGAGCCCCATGCCCTTTAAATCACTGCTGGGGAAGCCAGTCTAGTCCAGTGTGTACTGGACCTCACCAGCTTACTTTCACCTCTGACTGGATCTAAAGAGTTTGACAGTTTCACTTTCAGAGAAGGATTTATTATTTATTATAAATTTTAAGGGTTGAAATATCTTTATGTTGCAAATCTCAAAGAGAAGACCTGATTCACAACTTCTGTGCACAAAAAACTCCAGTTGAGTTCACTCCCATTGATTATATTGAGAGGGTTTGAAGGCCTTTAAAACTCATTCCTCAAAGAGAATGAAATGCTCAAATTCTGCATAATCTGGGTAACTGGGCTTTGTGTTTGGCACAGAAGTTGAAGGATTCAAATGGACACATGACAGTATTCTGCCCAAATAGATTAAGAGTTTCATAGATTTTAATGCCAGAAGGGACCATTATGATCATTTTTTTTTGACATAGGTCATGGAATTTAACCAAATGATTCCTATATTAAGCCTGTAACTTTTGGTTGAGCTAAAGCATCTCTCTTAGAAAGATATCTAGTCTTGATTTAAAAACCTCGAGTGACGAGAATCTACCATGTCCCCAAGTGTGTTTTTCCAATAGCTAATTTCCTTTACTGTTTAGCAATAAGGGGCAAAATTTTAATGTAATTTAGTCTATCTCATCTTTTGCATCTTTTTATACCTTTGTCTGACTTTGTCACTCTCCAGTGCTACTCTCAACTGCCCTACTTGTGCATTTGAGTCTCACATTTACTCTGTTAGCCACCACGTTGCACTGCAAGCTCATGTTCAATTGCTTATCCACCAGGATGCTCAAATCCCTTTGAGTCATTGCTTTCCAAAATACATTCCCCATTCCTGTAAGTGTGACTTGTGTTGTTTGTTCTTCGATATATGGCCTTGCAGTTGACGGTATTAATATGTATTTTTCAAGTGACCCCACCTTCCCAAGTGTTCCAGATCACTCTGTAAAACTTTTTTTTATTTGCACTCCACCAATATTTGTCATCAGCAAACTTTACCAGCAATTATTCTATTTTTTTCTTTCACATCATTGATAAAGATATCAAAAAGTATTGAGGCAAGAATCCTGTGGAACCTTACTGGAAACATCCCAAGTGGGATGTTTTTTTAGATCTGTTAGCCAGTTTTTAATCCATCTGTTATGTTAAATTTAAAATGGAATGTCTCATTTTAAGTCAAATGTCATACAGAAGTCTAAGTTCAGTTCATGTACACTTTTATATGTATATACATAAACCCTTAAGATGTAACAAACAACTGTAAAATACACAATCACATGTAAAATATGACAAGTGTACTCATGTATTTAGGGGGAAAATATTGTAGTTTATGTTGGAAAATCTTTAAAGAACCAAATGGCATAAGGAAATATTTTTAGTGTATTACAGAAAATATTTGACCTGTACAACTACACATTTAAATAGAACTTATTTTTTGCAAACAATACTTAAGGCTAATTGGCAATAAGAGAGCATATTGTGAGCTACCTCAGTGTGGGCCAAACCCGAGATATGGTATGTGGGTTGTGTGTTTGAAAAATACACTCAGAGGCAGGCAGGGCAGAAGCCTCAGTGCCAACTTGCTGTAGTTAGCCTGTAGCCAAGCCAGAGCCACTAGTAGGGGGATATGGGGAAACGCTGAGTTTTTGGTCAGAGGGTCCATCCAGTGGTCACTCTGCCCCCCCTCCCCTCGCCAACAATTGCCAATACAGAGCCACCAGGGAAACGCAGAGCAGCGAAGGTTGCGTGGAGAGATTTTTTGTTACCGGTGCACTTCATATGGCAGAAATACATCATTTTAGCTGTTGTTTGGGACTCAAAAACTGGATGCCTGGCAACCCTAGTGCCAAATTAATTCATCTTCCCTATACTTTACTTAGTTTACTCTTCTCTTTTGGGGTATTCCATATTGTTCTCTGTGTCATGCCAGCTGGTGAAGTGCACTAGTTGAGGTGAAGATATCATGACATAGGCTTTCTTTTTCCCATGATTGGTGAGATCATCTTTGCTTTTGTGCTTCACGGTGTAAAAATCAGCTGCTGTTGCTATGAGGTTTAAGGAAAAAAAGTTAGCAAGGGTAAGATGTAAGGCTCCATTAAAAAAAAGTCCGTGTTATAAATCAGGAAGTATTTCAGCCAAAACAACAATAATTTTAGGAAGGGGAGCCTGCTTATGTGTTTGTATGGGTTTTTTTAAAAGCTTTTGTACTGATATCTGGCCTCACACCAGGTTTAGTCAGATTCCTACTCTGAAGCCATATGACACCTGGCTAAAAGTACAATTGATGGGCACAAAGCTGACCATCTAAAGAAAAAACTGTGTGCAATGGTGAGAGGTTTTTTGGAAGATGTTGGGGGGGTATTTTGTGCTTAAACAAACGCCTGCTGGTAATCTTCACTTCCTTTTAAACTATCAGTTCTAATCAGTAAATAACAGGTGAAACTCAGGACAGAAGGAGTAGTTTTAAATATTTGCTGCATTGGTTTGGAAGTTGTGATGACTAAGATTCCCCATGGAGAATTAGTTAAATCAAAGTGCACAACTTTTTATTACCTGTGATGTAACAGAACTAGCGGAGGAACTGCCAGTCCCCACACAAACCTGATAGGCCAAGTCTAGTGCAGCTCACGAATTGTGGTACAGGCAGTTAAATCCATAAAAGGAGTCTACTTCTTCTCTCTTCTGCTGTGAAATCCATGTGAGGTCCAGGACCAAGATGTCCCCTTTCCCTTTCCTTGTTGGAGGGATAAGTACCCCTTCCCGTGTCATGCGTCGTAGATCCAGCCATTTGCCACCTGGATAGTGCCTGAGCCTGCAGCCAGCTACTCTGGCTTTCACTTTCTTGTTTAACCTGCACAGGAAACCTGCCAGCACCTAAACAGAACCCCTTCCCCCTCCTGCTAATGGACAAAACTGACATAAATATGCCCTAAATTGCACAAAATACTTCAAATCATTGGTAAAAACAGGTGCATCCTTTCTTCCTTGAAAAGTCTGGCAGAAGGATAAGATATCCTTCCGTGACTGATCACTGATTTCCTAAGGAATTTGGCCACCCTCCCTAATGGGACATATTTTTAAAAAAGCCTGATTGACCTTGACTAGCCCAGTAGCTCCCTCCCAACCCTTCTCCCCAACAGAACATTTATTATTAGACCAGAAAAAAACCCTGCTTCATCTTGCAGAAATGAGAATAAACAGAATATGAAAACAGCATCAACAGTCCTCAGAATCTCTATTCAGATTGATCAAGCTATACATGTTATCAGACTATTCGACCAAATACTACTGCTAGAACATCAGGTTGGCTCCCCACTGGGGGAAGAAATGCAGAGCGTACCCACTCCCCCCCTGTTCAAGTGGGGAAATGCAGTTTATTATTAAGCCCCCATAATGTGTGGGGTGGGGAACATGTGCAGAGTTTATGATTAACCCCTACCTCAAATAGGGGTAGAGGAAGAAAGAACAGAGTTCGGCCATCTCTGTTCTGCAGTAAGGGTGGCAGGGGTCAGTGCAGAATTTATTAACCCCTCGCTACGGAAGGGGAAAATATCAAAGCGAGAGAGGATTGTAGGTGGGAGCCAGCAGTGGCATAGTCTCTTTCTGGATCTACAAGGCAGAGTGCCCTGCCTCAGCCACCACCTCCCTCACAGCCTGCATTGAGACCTTACATTGCCTAATGGGGTGGGGGTTGGCCGGGAAGTCTTATGGCTCCATCATTCCTCAGCTGATGCTGCCATTTCTTGGGTTGGCTTGCGACTCAGCTCATGCAACGTCTACCAGCATTTCTTCCCTGGGCTTGTACAAAAGGAAACAGGCACAGATGACAGCCCACCCAAGGGAGCTATGACACTAATGAGGTCCCACATGAGTCAGGTGTCGTGGTGGGAACTAATGCCCTGCTGTAGCATGAGGCTATCAAAGAAGGCAGGAGCTCCCTTTCTTTCCTGCTCAAGTAAGGACTCCAAGAGGCATCATTCACCTACTGGTCCAGCCAAATCTCTCCCCTATCCTTGCAAACTGGGGGCAGGAATGGGAAGGGAGAAAAGGCTGCATTCGTGTGATGGGTGTATGGTGTGGGGAGTTATTACTCACATCTATGCTCACTTTCAAAAGACTCTTAAAAAGGTTGAAGCCAGACATCAGAGCATTAATTTATTATTTCCCCAGTCATGGTTCACGAATACATTGAATTTCTTAGAGAGTCTGAGAGAGCTGTCAGTGTGTAAGCAAACATTAGGGAGCAAAGCATTTGAACACAGGGTTTAGTTTATTTAATCTATCTTGTTTTTGTATAAACACATTTAATATTGCTTACTGTTAGCTGTGTATGCTTTTGGGCATGAAGATGCCCTTGATTCCTATCTTGTGGAGTGTTTGTTCACACTTTATCAGAAATTGGTCCTGATTGACAACAGACATTTGTGTTTTTAACCTGACTGTTGTTAATGCTTCAGTGCCACAGTGAATAATAGCAGACATATGGCATTGGAAGTTCATGGTGATTTTAATACTTTCAGGGCAATAGTTTCCCCAACATGTCTATTGCTGACAGTGGACTGGCTTTGGGAGAATTGGAAGCAAGCATCAAAGAATTAAGAACTAATTTTTGTTTAATGATCCTAAAAGATTTGGAAAAAGCCCTTAGTATGATGCTTTACTGTATTATGGATTTTATTCACAACTTTGCAAACAAACCTCTGCCGGTTGTCATCTTACAAAGAGATAGGGTTTTAGCTGAAGAATGAGTTTTTGATCTCTACTCTAGCTCATCTTTTTGTTCCAGTAACTCATCATCTTAACCAAGATTGCTGAGACATTTATCCTGTGTGTATTGTGATGGGGCAAGGCCAGAAGGCTACAGTAAAGTACTCAGAAACAGGTGTGTTAGC
>NC_133775.1:28250631-28272753 GCF_003597395.2 Chelonoidis abingdonii
TGAGGAGGACAAGCATTATCAGACACCAGGAGGAAGGTCCTGTGGTGAGGATAAAGAAGGTGTTTGGAGGAGGCCATGGGAAAGTAGCCCAGGGAGTTGTAGCTGTCATGCAGCTGTTACAGGAGGCACTATAGACAGCTGTGATTCACAGGGCCCTGGGCTGGAACCCCGGAGTAGAGGGCGGGCCTGAGTTCCCCCCAAACCTCCCAACTCCTGATCAGACACAGGATGAGCTGACCCAGACTCTGGGTTCCACCAGAGGGGAAGATCACTGAGGTGAACAAATCTGCCAATAAGCGCAGGACCCACCAAAGTAGAGGAGGAACTTTGTCACAGTATGCAAAGAAGGAAGGAGGAAATTGGCACCTATTAATCTGTCATTTAAGCGGCATATCCTGCCAGCTGTGCCACATGGTCATACCTGTGATGGGTCTAATCTACAGCTTTCTTTTCTAGCATGGCAGATTAAGTTGACTAAATTTATAGCATGAAACCAGTTTTTGCAAGGTAGATTAAAATGAGAACAAAGTAAGCTTGTGTAGCTTACACAAAGAAAATATAAAAGTTAAGGCTCAGGGTCTATTTTGTAATTCAGAGTCTTTACTGAAATGTGAAGGCATTTTAAGACACCTACCTATTTCAAAGATACTATGGATAGAACACCTGCTTTTGACATGCAATAAGGAAGATGGAGAGATGTAAATGAGTTTGTGATTTGCCTTCCTTTGAATACAAATGAGGCTTACAATTTCCTGTCCTGTACTCTAATACTGAACTACTAGAGTATATTCAGTGTGCTTTGTTGGTAAGTGAGGGCTGTCGTAATCGATTACCATTAGATTCTTCTTTGTTACATGAATTCTTGTTGGCACTGAATAATTTGAATGTGATTCAGTTGGAATACATGCTATTTAATCTATGTCACTAAATAAGTATCGTGTAAATACTTGTTGTCAGTAAGGAAGTAGTTCTGACTGAAATTTGGAAAGACCATTTTATCAGATCTGAAACAACTGGTGAAGAATTTTTGGCCAAGAATTGGAGATATAATGGATTAGTCGAAACAGGAAAGAGCCTAAAAAGCTGATTTTTTTTTTTTTTTTTTTTAATGGTTGCAAACATAATCTTCCCCTTCTTCTTCGAGTGCTTGCTCATATCCATTCCAGTAGGTGTACGCGCCACGCGTGCACGTTCGTTGGAGAACTTTTACCCTAGCAACTCCAGCGGGCCGGCAGGCCGCCCCCTAGAGTGGCGCCGCCATGGAGGGTGATATATACCCCTGCCGGCCCGCGCCCGCTCCTCAGTTCCTTCTTACCGCCGTGTCGGTCTTTTGGAACTGTGGAGCGCGGCATAGCTGACCTCCACGTCCCTAGCTTCTCTCTGTTCGTTTAAGTTACAGTTATGGTAGTCTTATTTAGTATCTATATAGTTGTCGTTATAGTTATAGTATTGTGTATTATAGTTAGCTGGGTTCGGGGCTCTAGGCCCTCTCACGCGCTCGGCGCCGGGCGGGATTGCCTGGTTCGCCGGGATCAAAGCGGGGCTCGGTTTGTTAAAAAGCCGAATGCCCACCAGTGATCCCCACGGACGCCTGCCTTAAAGTGCCTGGGGGAATCACACATCCCAGAGAACTGCCGCATTTTCAAAGCCGTCGCCCGTACTAAGAACAGGAGCGAGGACCGAACGCCTCGGCGCTCGCTTATGAACTTCGCACTTCACCCCGCGCCGTCTGGCACCGAGCGCCGAGCTCAGGCACCGGATCCCTCCGCACCGCGAAACGCGCAGCGCCAAAACACCCAAACCTGCCTGTCTCCGGCACCGGCTCCTGGAAAGAGGTCCTCCTCGTCCTCTACCTGTGCTACGCAGCCCCGGAAGGGCACCCAATGCCGAAACGCGGCCGCGCCAGGGGCTTCGTTGACTCGGGCCGGAGGTCCGTCGAGTCCGAATGCCTCTTAGCTCCCCGCCAAGATCTGGGGTTGAAGCTCGTTAGTTCCTGTCTACGCCGAGACATTCTTGTCGGCAAGGGACATTATCGCCCTGACGGGGCCTGGCTGCCCACCCCCCGGCACCGCGGTGCGGTTCTGTACTTTTCTAAGGGCAAGCCGATGCGATGAGAGCACGCCACGGATTTCTCCTGTCCGGCACCGATCTCGCTCCCGGCAGCGCTCCAGGTCACGGCACCAATCCCGGTCCAGAGGAGGTCTGTTCGAGCGCCGCTCGCAGTCCCGGCACCGCCTCTCCCGGCGGCACCGTCGCACTCGCGGGCGCCGATATCCTCACGTCGTCCGGTACTCCCGCCCGTTTCCGCTCAGCAACGCTACCGCACCGGACCGAGAAAAGCCGGTCACAGGCACTGAAGGTCCAGATCCCCCTCGGGTCGACCTCCCGGCCACCGTGCTGGTGGCAGGTCCAGTCCAGAGCTCGCCCGGCATGTTCTTCTTTTGTTGTTCTCTTCTGTTGTTCTTTCGAGATTGTGTTGCTCATATCCATTCCAACACCCGCGTCCTTCCCACTGTCGAGTCGCCGGCAAGAAGGAACTGATAGATCGGGCGGCCGGCAGGGGTTTTTTATATATCACCCGCCATGGCGAGCGCCAACTCTAGGGGGCGGCCTGCCGGCCCGCTGGAGTTGCTAGGGTAAAAGTTCTCCGACGAACGTGCACGCGCGGCACGTACACCTACTGGAATGGATATGAGCAACACATCTCGAAGAACAACAGTTACAAAGGTGAGTAACCGTGTTTTTCAGAATGTTGAGAATGCATTCAGAACAGACCTATGGAGAACTTGTCAAGAATTCCCTGCCAGTTTCTTTACTTCACCGTGAAGCTTGCAAATTTTGTGTATCTGTTCTTTTACCAAAATTTGTCAAAGACTATGGAGATGTCAGTATGTTGAAAGGTAACTTGTGTGGCTTTCTACTTTTAATGCAAATGCAGCATCCTTTTTAAGTATGTGAGTGTCTAACAATTTTCTGGTGGCCTGACATAAACTTGTTTAGTATAGAAATGGCAGTGAGCAGGAAGAACTCAATTATTCTTTGGATTGATGAGATAAAGAAGAAAATCATCAGGAATGTCTCTTTAGATAGGACAGGTGATAGCTATAGAAGGGCCTTTACACTGATTTCCATTTGTTTTATATAATCCTTCTTGAAGAAGTTGACAGATTTATTTTAAGCTAGCACCTCCCCTTTCTGTACCCATACATTTTTAAAGGACTCCACTATGATTCATTCATGGTTGAAAACTGCCACAGGCTGTCTCCTCCTATCATATCAGCCATTGCTTTCAGTATCTGCCATGCATTCCCTGTTCCTGCATGGCTTCAAAATCAATAAATGGCACAAAGGGATGGAACACCCTAATGACAGATTTCACTCT
The DNA here is from genome assembly GCF_003597395.2 of Chelonoidis abingdonii. NCBI lineage: Eukaryota > Metazoa > Chordata > Testudines > Testudinidae > Chelonoidis > Chelonoidis abingdonii. Next base: position 28,254,014 of record NC_133775.1, read on the forward strand.
CCTTAATATCACTGGTCAGTCTGAAAAATCAAAGATGAGAATGATTTCATAACATCAGTAACTTTGGCTAGATACGGATTTTGCATTTTAATAGCAAGATTCAAAACTATAAAACTTGCAAGCCAGATTAATGTCTGCTATTTATTAGAAGAGCAGCAAACATAATATTTTGCTTATGAGACTCTTTTTAGTGGCGGTCTAGGTTTTCTACCCCAAACTTGGCTCAAAGCAAAAATAAACATTCCCACAGAAACTGGCTAAACCTTTCAGATTGTATCTTAGTCTTTTCCTTGCAGTTTTTGCTATGGTTGTAGTTAGCTGGAATCACTCTGTCATATTGTTTCTGGGGATGAACAATATAATATTAATCTGCATTTGTTAATCCTGTTTTGTAATTAAATCCATCTCTTAATGTAACTTCCATACAGCTTTGAATGAAAAGGAATTTATGGAAACATGACTTGCTTTTTATAAAATAGTTTGAGGATTATGAAATCAACACAATAGAAAAAAGTTTGATCACAGAACTAAAAGATTTTCTCTTTGTTATTCTTGCTTTGCTGGTGCAAAATGAAAAAATAAAGAGCGTGCAAGCTGGGTTGCATGTGGTTTAACTCTAATTCTATAGGCTGCACACTCTTTCTCCCCAAAATCCCCCCAGCAAGTGACCTTGTCAGACAAAAGTGTGGAATAATGGGAGGCAGCCCAGGGACTGAGGCTCATTTACAAGCAGCTGTTTGCTACTGTCAGAACAAAGGCAAATCAAAGTTGCATTAACGGGGTATGACAGGCACAGTGAGCAACTCCCCAACAATGTTCATCCTCTAGTGTTATCCTGGTTATAAAATTGGTTTGCCTTAAGGAGAAATGGACATGGGGTCAAGTCAGATGTATGTTTTTTTAAATCCTTTCAAAATTAAAATGTTTAGTTGACCAAGTATTGATGGAATTCAATTAAATATATAGAATGACAAAAAAGAATATTGATTTTCCATATATAAAATCATATGAACAAAGAGAACGAATCATTATAATATGTCTTTGCGGTAAGATATGCTTCTAGTATAATCTGACATGCACTTTCTTTCTGACTGGTTGAGTTTCACACAGTCTAAACTGAAGTGAATCCATTTTTATGTTTCTTAAATTCTGCATGGTATCTAAGAACCTTTGCAGGAGCCCACTTTCTTCTGCTTAGTTTCTGTAATCGTGTGGTTTTTGGCTTGGACTGAAACTTTCCCCGTAAATCAGTTGTGTGTCTTGCATAATGGCAGAGAGGACTCTTGGGTATATCTGCCCAATAGTAAAGATATATTTTGAATGCTTTCCTTCTTCCCTTCAATTTCTACAAAAAACTTCCACTGAATTCGGTGCAAGTTGTGTATGGAGAACTATGACGACATGATTTGTGGGGCATCATGCCACGTATTTGAATGGGAATTTCAACGTTGGTAATATGACAGTCAAAATATCTACCATTTGTAACATAGCCAGTAATGGGTACTCCTTAAAAATGACTTAATTCAGCAAAAATTATGCAAATTTAGTTATGTGGATGAAACAGCTGAATAACTTCAGCCTGTATCATTGAACACTCAACCTTTGTTTATTTCTTGTTGAAATCATTCTAATCATTGGTGTTACTGTGAGTATGTCTGACAAGGAGGTTTAGGAAGAAAAGAAATTAAAGTAGAAAGGGCAGAAAAAATGCTCGGTATGAAACTATGTAAGAAGGCACCCAATAGGCAGCGTATTTGTATGTTTATTGTATCTTGTGTAGTGTTATAAGACTGAAAGAAGAGTGAGTTGAACAGTCCCAGAAGTGGAGTACCCATTACTGGCTATGTCACAAATTGTAGATATTTTGACTGTCGGGAACATTTTGTCTGGCCACTTCTACTTTCTCATAAGACACCTATTCTACCATTTCCCTGAGAAATACTCTGCATAAAGTGCCATATTGTTATGAATTTAAAAATAAGGAAGCAGTGAGACCTATACATTTTTTTTATTTGACAAATTGTTGTGGGGTATTACCAAGTCCTGCTTTGCTGATGTATGCGCCTATATAAGGTTTAGGTTACTTGATGCTTTTCTGGGGGAGGGGGAGAACATTTAAAATAAACTATACTGCAAAATAAAAAGCAACTATTTAGTACATTTTAAAATGTCATATTTGACTTGTTTTAACCATCAAGATGTGGTCAAGATTAATTTTTTTCTTAAGTCCTCAATGCCATTTGTTGTAAATATGCTGAGAAGGTACAGAGATGAATAACATCTTGATTGAAAACTAAAATAGAACAATTTATTTTGTAACCTTGAGAAATAGCATAGAAATAGTTCTGTGTGCCTTTTAGGGTCAGACTTTATCCACTTATGTATATACAAAGTTACACGTGAAAAGAACTGTGCATGCTTTCTGAGCACTGACGTGTGTACAATAGATGAAATTTATGTACACAGAATTATTATTATTTATATTGGAGTCCAGTTGTGCTAAGAGCTCTATGTTGACTGTTAATGCAGGTGATTTTGCACATATAAATATGAAGGATTGAAGGCTCCCTTAAAAATTTGGCCAGTAAAGTGTTTCTCCTTTCCCTCACCTATTATCAACTGATTTGAAATACTGAAAACCGATAAGACTAAAACAAACTCGAGAGAGACAGTTTCTGCCCAATATTGAAAATGTACCCAGAGTTCAAGTTGCATTGTTCATTTTGAAGTATATAATAGAACTTTTTTATTTGTATACAACATGGCTTAGCACATGGCTTAGCAGTCAAAAAATGGAAAGTTGAGTTACAATCATCTAACTTTTGTTCCTCTAAAGGTTCAAAATTTCTTGTACTGTTGTATTTGGTGCATAATGTCCACCAATGTTACTTTCTGTATCATCCTCTTTGTAGTCATTAGATTTAACAATAATTAAAGAAATGGAGACTTTACTTTGTGGTGAAGCAGTCTGTTAACCTCATATGTTTGTTTCCTGAATTCCTTTTGGTTGATGTTCCTTTTCTTGCTTGGAAAGGAGGACATTTTGTTCATTACTTTGCTTGAATAGTACTAACACCCTAGCAGATGGTCACTTTCCAACTGGTTTATCTTGAAAAAAGAAATTAAAATATTATAGCACCAGGGAGAGACGTTGTAATGTGTCCATTTCAAATTAACAGGTCGTTTTTTCTACTACTTTATGATTATAAAATAGCTCAATGTCACATAAAAGGTTAAAAGCTGGAGTAAATGGCATCATGGGAAATTTGAAATAAATAGTCTCATATGGTTTATAGCTCTATACTTGAACACACAAGTAATATGTTTCTTTACTTGAAAAGACATTTTTGTGAGAGCTTGCCATGTTAATATGCACTGTGGTCACAACAGATTCTAGTTGAAGCAGTTTAATTTACAAGGTAATTTTTGTTTTTGTTCTCTAAATTGCACTTTGCAAAGGTCACTTGTTGAAACTCATAGAAACCACTTGAGAGTAAGAATTTTAAATGTTTCAGAGAAAGTTGAAATTATCCATCACAATTCAATTAATTATTCTACATGTGATTGGGTAGTTGCCTTTGATGGCTCTGGAGCAGTTCACAGATCCTGACTTAAGGACCATTTGAGTCTCTGAGCTCCAATCCAGCAGGCACAATATTATTTCATATCAGTGATAAATTTGTCCTTTGATGGCATGGGTAAAAGCAGATGCACTGTATGATAGCTCTGGTAACCCCCGCTGGATAAGACTCATAGATTTGGCAATGGTTGTGAATGCAGCTTGTCTAAGAGGGTGGCTGATTTATCACCCACACAGAGAATGAGATATTGGAAAAGCTTCAAATGAGGATGCCAGTAGCCACTTGTGAGGTAGCTCCAACTCCTTCCTTGATGTGTGCTAGAAAATTCTGTAGCCGTTCGACCTAAGATTGTACACCTATCTAGCTGGAGATGACTGTCCCAAGCAGGAATGTTGTGTTCACCAAGAGTAAGAGTCTGAAAAATAAAGTACAAAAAATAATGTGGACGTGCCTACAGTTCGATTTATGTGTATAAAACTAGCATGAGAAAGGAGAGCCCTTTTGTCGTTCTAAACCATTAGCAATGGTAACCTTTACAATTATGCAAGTAATGCACAGCTGTTACCATTTTTAATCCTGTGTCTGATACTAAACAATTTTATTTGTTTGTTTTTTTGCTTTGAATGAGGGATTAAGAAAATATTTCTAATGCCACCAGAGGTTCTGGTAGTGGAGTTCAAAAAAGAAAAATGTCAATCTAAAATTCTTCTGCCTCCAGAGTTTTCCCCTCAATACAGAGTACATGCAATTTTCATGAAGGGGAATACCATGTATGTTGTTTGGGGGATTGGTTGCAACACATGATTATCTCCTTCCAGCCTTCGTCAGGGGCCCTATGAAAGAGTTATGAGTCAATTAGCGTCCTAGCCAATCTTTCTCAAAGTATTTCCAGTTTTTATCTCTGTTCTGTTTTCAGCAGTCTTTGTCTAGAAATGTTTTGGCAATTCGTAACAAAAGTATATTTTACACTTAACTTAATTTCTTAGGAGGAAAAACTATTGTGGGAACTGCGGGAGTAAGTACTCCTGTAGGCAAATCAAGCTAGCAGATATAATTTCTCTCAGAATGATCTCTCTTATATATTATTATTTGCAAGTGGTTTCTTTTAATTACTTTTGAGGGAGAGAGAGAGACTTTGTGTGTGGCATACAAGATAGGAAAAGGCAGAGAGTCCTGTATACTTCACTCTTGGATCGCCACCAATTAGGATACAAGCCTGCCTGCTTTTGGTTTCATGCCAAAGAGGCTTTTTTAATCAAACAATATAACAATGGCTTATTAAAAACTCAGAGGATATTAATAAATGTTTAGCAATTCAAGCTACACTGCTACAGCGGGTAAGAATTTTGAAAGCTTCAGCTCAGGATCATGGGAGGCTAAGAGAAAAATTGAGGACCTGGATACAGTGATTGATGGGTACAGTGCTGTTCTAACAGGGAATGCTAAAGATTGTAAAGCACTGACAAATCAAATTGACTACCTGGAAAACAGTGCAGATTAAGAAATATCAGGTTAATAAGACTTCCTACCAACAGGAAAGACCAGGGTATTTTTTTTACAGTGGATTATGAAGGTGTATGGATCATTTTGATCTTGTTGTATATAGCAAAATGTATCTCTGGGAAAGCCAGCCATATGACACCTGGTGTGGTACTTGTGGAATGTGGAACTCTTGGAAGGAGGAAAAATAAATTGGTGTGAAAAGCTGAGTAGCCTTCAGGATTCTAAAAGAAAGCAAAAAAGACACAGGAAGTGTTGCTGTCATGGTGTTTAAAATAAGAAGTCATTAAGTGTTCTAATAAGAATAAAATTCTAGGTAAATTATGCCTTTTTAAGTTAGCTGTAAAAATCACACAAAGGTCTTTGTATTTTCTCCCATGGATGCTACAAATGTGTATTCCAAAGGAACATGTTTGTACCCAAATGGTACAATACATGCTTGGGACCGGCCTTTTATTATGCAAACTTTGGTTAAGCATAGTCATGCACATGTTTTAGCCGGACAGTGTGAACTTTAATTTTTATATGTATAGGGAATTGCTCTTCCGTTACCAACAACAGCTGCTATAGTTGAAGACAGGTTGGAGTACAGTGTGTTTGGAGGGGGTAAGAAAAGGGAAGATAATGGATTGTTTGGGATGAAATGACTACTCAGCTTTCCATGAGAGAGTATTTCCATAAATTTATTAAACTAAGCTATGCGTATTCAAGCACCTTTCTACTGATATAACTGAGTGCGTGTTAAGGGGTTGCACAGATTTCATCATATTAGGTTTTATCTACACATCACTCCTTACAATGGCGTGGCTGTGCTGCTGCAGCTACGCCATTGTAAGGTGTGCAGTGTAGCCACTCTTTATCACCTGGAAAGAGGCGAGGGGCGGTAGCTTCATCACTGGTTGCACCACTCCTGCTGACGGAACGCTGTCCACACTGGCACTTTTAGTTAAAACTTTTGTCATCCAGAGGGGGGGGGTGTTTTCACGCTCCTGAACCACAAAAGTTTTACCAATGTAAGTGCCGGTGTAGAAATAAGGTATGGCTACACTCACACTTTACAGCGCTGCAACTTTCACGCTCAGGGGTGTGAAAAAACACCCCCCGAGCGCCGCAAGATACAGCGCTGTAAAACGTCAGTGTAATCAGGGCGGCAGCGCTTGGAGCGCGGCTCCCAGCGCTGCACACTACACCCGTAAAGGATGTGGTTTACATGCAGTGCTGGGAGAGCTCTCTCCCAGCGCTGCCGCTCCGACCACACTCACACTTCAAAGCGCTCCTGTGGCAGCGCTTTGAAATTCCAAGTGTAGCCATACCCATAGTTTTAGCTTCTAAACTGAAATAGCTAAAGCTGTACAAAAACTTGTGTGTAGACCAGGCCTTAGAGCAGGAACCGAGGAACACACACATGACCTGTGATGACAGCTGGGGAGAGCAGCAAGTGCACCAACAGTGGCACCCTTCAGTTGTAGAAGTGAAGAGCTGTAGGCAAACACTGTTTTCAGTTCCAGCTGTTCTGGGATGAAGTTCAAAGATTTGGGAAATCAGGACGGTTGACAAGCATGAGTGAATTAATGTACATGAGTAGGAGATCCTATGACTGATATGCATCTCATTTCCTGGGAGCAGATTTTTCTTTTAACCACAAATATGGGCAAACTTTCTGAGAAGCTTACTGTAGAACCAGAATTTACTGCATCTTGTGGCTTGCATATCTAATTTTTTCACAGATCTTTTAATCACAGAAGTACTCATCATTACTAAGATTTAGAACAAAGATTTTACCCATTGTTTCCCATATCAGTAATTATGCGGAGTGAATTGCTGGGATACTTGAACATTACAGCAGTAGAAAACCTGTGTTCTGTACTGTCTCTTATCTTGAGATGCTTGGCTTATCCACAGACAAAACAATTACAGTTGGTAGAGCCACTAAAGCTAAATAAACAAGTGGATGAATAGACAGAAGGAAGTAGCTGTCAATATGTGGTTATATTTACTTCTCTCTGAAGATTGAACACATTGAATTATGTTCTTTGTGTACGTTGCAATATCTAAAAAAGGAAACAAACAAAACAATGGATAAATAAATCAAAAGCTATTATATCACTTTCCTTTAATTTTAAAGTTATTACCAGTATATTGTGGTGGTGACCAATGCCCTCACCAAGATTGAGGCCCTGCTGTCCTAGGCACTTTGAAAACATGAAGGAAAGACACTGCCCCCTGCACCAAAGAGTTAGCATTCTAAAATAACAGAAAGAGATGAAGAGTGAGGGAAAGTTATACAGTGAACAGGTCAAGTGGTCAGGGTTCATCTTGTTTATCTTGACATGTTTTGTTTATATTACAGAACTTAGTTTTAGGAGTGTGGGTTTTTTTGGTGGTCAGTGACTGGTGTTGGACTTAGCGGGAGGGAGTGATTGAGCAAGAGAGGAGTTTTAAATAAAGGGAGGGAAGATGAAAGAGAAGCACAATAATAGGGATAGTGAGGCAGGGAAGCTGAACAATTGCTGATCTGTAGGAGAGGGGCAGGATTAAGGGGAAGCCAATAACTAGCAAATCACCAAATGTTCCTTTCCGGATCTCTTTCCAATCTCTTTTCTCTGATTCCTAGCAGGAGGCCTTTCCTCTCTCCCACCCAATATTGCCCATGCCCTTTCTGTCTGCTCTAGGTTCCTGAGAGGCAAGTGGTATCATGGGTGTGCCTACCTAGCCCCTCTGCAATTCTCCTCTCTTTTGAAACTTGGGGGTGTCTCCTCTTAAAACTGGTACAGAATTTCTTGGGGGATGGGGTGGTGAAACAAATAAAGTTTCCTCCTGTCTTCTCATCTCTTAGAGCTACTCCAAAGAACAGTAGCCCCATCTGCTACAGCCCCAGTTGGCGCTAACCCTGATGCTGCATAAGTCTGCCCCTCCCTCCCAAAAAGAAGAAAAGATAAAGTTTAGCTGCTTACTCACACTGAGACTTACATTTAAGAAAAGTGATTGTCGCGGGGGGGAGAATAGAGAGAAGCCATACTTTAAGCCTCCCAAATAGCAAGGCATCAAATTAGATTTAATACTTGGTTCTGGTTTTTAAGCACTGTGGTTTCACTTGCTGTAGAGTATGCATCACTTTTCCTGATCATCTTTTTCATGACCATCCTACATAACTGCTCTAAAATCAGAGCTTGGTCGCTCACCTCTTCTAGTGGACGTTTTTCAGTCTGGGGTTGAAACAATGAGAAACTGGAGATTCCCAGGACTTGTCACAGACCAAGATAACAAGGCTCAAGATTTCCCAACAATAACTTAAGGAGGCCTTTCTAGTAAATACAGCTGCTGAGACCGTCCAAAGCACTGTCAAGTAGTTCAGTCCCATTTCTAATATGAGGATTGATAGGAATATACTAGAGCTTATACTAGTTAATTACTGTCTACGGATTAAAAAAAAGGATGGTGCTGAATGCAACGTTTGTGTGGTAGCATGGCCCTGTTCAGTGAAGCTCAATGCATGTTACGTGATTGCCTGAGAGGAACAGAAAAGCTACTTTCTCAGTCTCTGACCAGAATGCATGATAAGGCTTGGTGTCAAAAAGGGCAAGATGGGGCTCACAGCAATTATGGCAGAGGCATACTGGTTTCCTTGACAACCAGATTGAGGATTCTTTGTGATTTATTATTTACCACTTCAAACCCTCATTCTGTGATTTAATTAGGGAGAGGGATTTCCATAAGTCCCGTCCCTTCCAAATTTGAATACCCCAGCACTATTGTTATGACTATACTGCAACTATCCCAAATTGTTGTTGCTCTGAAACAGCTACAAATTAGGCTCAGCATTTAGCTTTGTGGATATTTAGGCAGGTCTCTTAGACAACAGTTAACTGAAACTCAAAAGATATTATACTGAGTGATGACTTGTTAATCTACACTTACTAACAAGGATAATAGACATCTGTGCTCACTCTCGCCCTTCTCCACCCCAGTTTCTTTCAAATGCGTCCGCTTGCAACAAGTGACACTACTCAGTCTTCAGATATCTAGGAAAACAAAATAGTTTCTGCTGTAACCCAGCTTCTTTCTCTTGTTTTGCAGTTTGCTGTTTCAAATTATTTTCTATTTGCTGAGTATAGTAATATTTTTCAGCCACCCTTAAGAATATGTAAATATAGATATAAATAGATATTTGTTTTCTAACTTTACTTTTTCATTAAGGTGGACACCTTGTCATCTGAACAGGAACGCTGTGTGTTCTGGAACAAAAACTCAGTTACTTGTATAATCAGTCAGACGTTATAAACACAGTTAAATATGGATTTCTAACTACTTTGTGTTTTTCAGATATATATTTCCTGAATTGTAAAATTAGACCAAATTGTGATCAACGGTGCATTTTATCTCTTGTAAATTTAAAAAACAATTTCATTATCTGTTCAGACATGATCATTTATATAAGATACTTATTTTTCAGGAACATAACTACAACATTAAGTGAGGAGGAGTTACTGTATCACTGGAAAGCCTCTATCACTGTATGTTGAGGCTCAAATTGGGGCCTCCTAAATAAATTTTTAAGAAAACTGCTTTGCTAGGTTGCATGTTTTTTTATTACATATTTGGCATGAAGCTTCGCTTCATTTAATATAATAAATTAAGCAAGGTCTTATGTTTGTCAGAGCTTGAACAGGAATGCAGGGTATGTTGAAAGTGATACAGGAGGTGGCACTTTCCCCTTCATAGGGCAGATCCAAAGCCCACTGAGGGCTAGTATTGAAATAGCTACATGTGTGAAAAATCTGCACACCTGAGAGGCATAGCTTTGCTGCCCTACCCCCTGGGTGGACAGAGCTAGATTGAAGGAATAATTCTTCTGTTGACCTTGCTACCACTACTCAGGATAGTGGATTAACTACACTGATGGGAGAACCAGTGAGTGTAACATGGAAATGCTACAGCAGCACAGCTGCAGCGTTTTAAGTGTAGACATACCCTGAATAGGTGGAAAGACTTCTATTGACTTCAGTGGCCTTTGTGTCAAGTCCTAAATCAATACTAAACCAATGTCCCATGCTGATAATAAGGGGTACTGGCAGCTAAAGACACTGTCTTTTTAAATGAAACAGAACAATGAGGCTCATTAATGATCCCATTGTATTTTTCCTGAGCACAATGGTGTTGAGCCTGGGTGATCTGACTAACAGCTGGCTCCTGCATTCATTAAGTCATTTAATGGTGCAGAATCAGGGCCTAATTGGGGTAATTAGATTCTGCTTTGCCCTAAATTTTCCCCGTTATTTTTGAGTGCAGCAGCTCCAAAGAGTTGTGTAATGTTGTCCCTTGCCTCAGAGGTGGATGCATTTCTTTGGTGGGTAAAGTGATTCCTAAATATTGCATATGATTTACAAAGAGCACTTGCATTCCTCTGCATTGTTGGATAAATGTAAATCATCTCTGAGGAAAGTAGTAGTATTTCCTTTCCCTCCAGTAAATATTATCTCACCCAGCAAATTTATTATACTGTATAGAACAAGATAATGTGGGCCAGATTCAGTGGAGCAGTGCTGGGTTACAGCAGCTAGAGCTCTGGCCTTCATAGTCAAAATAGAGCAGAAGTGAAAAATACATCACAATTGATTTACAGAAGCATGCATATTGCAAAGAAATAGATGCATTTTCCTGTAACTGTGGATGCCTCAGAAAATCCCTACTGGTACAAAAAGCTTCATGGTTTCTTTACTGTCTAAGCAGAGCAGACCCCTTTTTAACATCTCAACTGAAAGATCGGCAGAGTAACCAGAATGGTGCTCAACTCAATCTGCCTGAGAACAGTTAGAGGTGCAATTTGTACTTCCATGAAGTTGAGGTATTCAATACCTGATGATTAAATCTCAAGCTATCTCCTCCTTTTTGCAAAACCCATCTTACTGTTTGTACACCTAAATAGTGTGTCTTGGGAACACGCTTTTTGATAGTTTCAGTAGGAAAGTGTAGTTTTAGGTGGGATGGAAGAAAAGTAGAGCAGTCAGATCTGTTATATTTGATGGCTGCCTTTTTGAAATACTTTCTTCAGACATTTAGAGCAAGAATTTTCAAAAACAAAATTGCAGGCAAGTCTGGCAGTATAGGTAATGTGTATTAATCTGTGAAGAAATTGCCTTATTTTCCAAGACTGTAATAATGGGGCAGTGAATTTGTGGGACTCACATGCTGCCTACATTTCTACATATCTCGCATACAGCTTTCCAGTTTCTTTCATAAATGGATGCAATGTTTTGGAAGTGCAATTTATCAGCTAATAGATGCATGCTTCTTAAAAGGCCCGTATTAGCATATGTAAACATTTTCTGTCTCTAGTCCCTTGAAGTATGTGCTTGTTGTTACTTTCTAATGTAAATAATATTAGCCATGGAACTTCTGTCCCATGCATTCATAAGAAAAATGATTTTTGATTGTGTCTTGAAGCGGATATTTCTGGGCCCTCTCCATTTCCATCCTCTCACTTGAGCACATGTGCGCTCTCCATGCCAACACTGTCTGGCTAAGAGCTGAGAGCAGTTCCTGTACTTTCTAGTGCACTTATTACCATAGCATTTGAGTACCCAGAAGAAGGGTAGTTTTGTGGCTAAGACACAGAACTTGAATTCTGAGGTTTTAGGTTCAGTTTCCACCTGTATGACTTAAATTCTCCCAGGAAACTTGTTCACTATCTGTGAGGAAGGCTATGGACACATGCCTACAGTTCCCCTATAGTTGATTAATGCCACATTATAGGTGTCTGATTTCCCCTTACTCCAGTATTTTCTCAGAGATACAGAGTAATTGTTTCATACAAAGTATGGTCAGAAAAGATTACTTGGTTTTTCAGTCTGACACTAAGCATTTTTCAAGATTACTTACTACTCATTCTGTTTTTAATAATATCTGAAGTGACTGCATTTGCCATAAAGTACATTTTTCAAATTGTTCTTCTGCTTGTTCTAAAAATGTGTATCTGCTATATTTGCTCAGTGGGATCTTGCTTCTTGATATTTACAAGGGTTCTTCCTTCTCCTCCTACTCTAGTCCACTAGAAATATTTTAGAGGGTCGAGTGAATGGACAGAGGTATTGCTATGCTAATAATAGATGTGTATACACTCTAACTTTGTCTGAAGTGATGTGCTTTCATAGAAGCCAAACACATTTTTCATTGTAAATTACACATGTGGTAATAGTCTCCACGCTGTCTCTATACATTTAGAAGAACACACTAAAAAAACAGAGGACATGTACACACATCCATTGTTACTTAAGCCAGTTTAAAAATGTTTCACAAGTCTACACTTCTAAAAGAAACAAGACAAAACCCACCCTTGTACACTAATCTCTTGTACAAAATCTCTTATTGTACAATAACCATTGTACAAAGATAGTACTGTTTACAGTGCTGATATTACAATATTTTTGGTGAATACTATAGTAAATTGTAGAGGTAAATTCAAATATAGTAGCCTATGCATGGACTTGTCTTTTCAGTTCAGTTATCACACATGGACGTAGCATGCTGCATTTTGAAAATATAGCCTAAGGGGCAAATTTCCTTGTTCGTAAAAGTCAATACAGGAAATACTTGTCATTCTATTAATTATAATATAATTCCTGAATGAGAACTGAACATGATGAAAAAGTACAGTAATTACCAAGTACAGATATTTTGTTACCTGTACTCAGTAGTACTGAGTTAATGGGATAACTGTGGAGCATCAGAATGTGATCCTTAAATGTTACTGAAAGTAGAAACTTTGCTAAGCTGAACAAGGCAGGATATAACCTTTTCACAAGCCAATGCACACAAGGCAACGAGTCATTACTGGCAACTTCATCCTGAGCAATATTTTGATCTTCTGTAGGGTGGTTTGACGTTCACTTATGTGCATATTCGTAAGGAATCTTCACCCTTTTTTGAATGTGATTGCACATTCATGCATCACAGTGTGTAACTTATTTATTCAAGGTTTGGGGTGTTTTTAAGCTTGAGAACAAAGGTATTTTGCCTTTGTCCAACTATCAACTCAACAGAGGCTTTTGAACAATGCTTATGGACATGTTTTGTTTTTTCTCTTTACCAACCATTTGGATAGCAGAAGTTCCCAGGCAAGTAGGACTGGGTGAAAGAATTTGAAATATAAATGTTCACCAAGAAATGATATTTTAAAGCAAATACAAAAATTACAATGTATTTGAGTTTTGCTACCAACATCCTGTGAGGAGGAAGCAATTCAGCAGGAAATCCTGTTGGCACAGAATTTATGACACAGAAACCATTTGTGTGGCTTGCCTCTCTGTCTCAGCCCTCACTGAGGTTGTTCCAAATTCAGAAGCTTCTCCTTCCTGACAGGTAGCATGTTCAGTAAAGTGCACTGATGGCTAACCATGGGGGATAAGGTCTGAGAGACTAATTGACAGACACCCTCTGACTGATTTGCTTTGAAAAGCTCTAAAGGTACTATGTGTTTAAGTGCTAAAGTAGAAAAGTAGGGTGCCCTCTTCAGCAGGCAAAAGATTGAGTGCCTACAACATAAAGAAAAAGAAAGGAGACACTTGTCACTTGGGAATAGGCACCAAACAGGAAAAAGGAAGGGAGTGTCATGGATAGATGAATGGCTTCAGACTGGGATAATTCTAAACCTGGAGGACAAAGTTCTGCTCTCAGATGCTTGAAAGTCCCATTGAAATAAATGGGGGATGTGCATGCATCTGAGCATAAAATTTGGCCCTGTGTGAGGACTGAATACCTCATATGCCTATTTATGGTGTGATTCTGAGTGTTTCACCTTTAGGTCACGGGATTCCTATATACCACAAGTTGGCAGTGATCAGAAATTGCCAGTGTCAAGTGCCTAGTTTGGTGGCTTTTACTGAATTAATTGGTGGTTTCAATCAAATTCCAGTGCAGTGGCATTCAAGTGCAAAAAACACTACCACAGTATGGTGTTAATTAGCACCCTTGTGGCAATTGCAGCAGGCAGGTGAAGGATTAAATGGGCATGAAGACCAGTCTATCTGTTTACCCATAGTAGTGATTCCTTTCAGAATAAGGTTGAAGCGTGCCGGAGTAGGGTAGGAAAGCTTGCACTGCCACTGTCTGTGCTGTACTTGTTCTGGATCAGTGGTTCCCTAACTTGTTCCGCCGCTTGTTCAGGGAAAGCCCCTGGTGGTCCGGGCCAGTTTGTTTACCTGCCGTGTCCATAGGTTCGGCCGATCGCGACTCCCACTGGCTGCAGTTCGCTGCTCCAGGCCAATGGGAGCTGCTGGAAGTGGCGGCCAGTATGTTCCTCGGCCTGCGCCACTTCCAGCAGCTCCCATTTGCCTGGAGCAGCGAACTGCGGCCAGTGGGAGCCATGATCGGCCAAACCTGTTAACACGGCAGGTAAACAAACTGTCCTGGACCACCAGGGGCTTTCCCTGCACAAGTGGCAGAACAAATTTGGGAACCACTGTTCTGGATGATTAGAGGACTTCAGTTTGTGGAGCTGTCAGTCTGGCACTCTTCTCTTGCTGTTTTAAAGAAAGAAAAATTTAAGTCTGCTGCCATGGAAAGTCAGCTTTTTGGCCCTCTTGAATAAGGAGAGAGAGCTGCCTAGGAGAATTTAAATGAGGTATCCACCCTGATTAACCATATGCAGAAAGAACTGACACAGTAACAGTAAAGAAATGGGTTCCACTGCCCAACCAGTTTCTGGTGCAGAAATCAGGTAGTCCTAAAAAATCATAGTTTGTGTAGTAGAGCTTCATAGGATTGTTTTTGAGAACGAGAGGGGAAAAGAGATTATGAAAGGAAGATTCTAATATACTTCAATGAAGTGGAAGCCAGAATTCAGTATTCTCTTGGAGGCTGTGCCTCAAAGAAGCTTCTGTGCTATATGTTTATGTATATACAAAATAGCTATATGATTATACAAAATTGCCAATTGTTGTAATTATGTTGCTTACAGCAAACCTTGAAATATGCTGAAATTTGACAAATATTTTCCAAATTTTAAATGACTTTTAGACTTCATATTAAAATAATTCCATTTTTAATCTGAGGAATTTGTTGAGAAAAGCTGTCATTAATTACTTAATGTTTGTAAAGTGCTTTGAATACGAAAATTGCTAGTAAGTGCACATTATTATTTTCAAAGGGCGAGGCTTCCAGATTTGGTATAGTGGGATTGTAAAATAAAATAAGGGGTCAGATGACTTGTTCAGTCATTACTAATTGTCCGATGCAGCACTCTTGTATTCATGCCAGTATCCCTTACTTATTAGAGTAATTCATTGAAGTAGAACTATTGCTTGAATGACAGAGTAAAGACAGCTCATGTGAGTACGGGTTTGAAGGATCAGGTGGCATATTGGGATTTTTAACCTTTACATTAAAGTTCAAATAATAAATATGCCTTTGCTGTCATGTAATTTCCTCAAAATTACACAGTAGATCATTTTTAACAATCAGTAAAAAAGATTAAAAATTGAAATAGGTTATTTTACATTTAGTTGGACTATTAAAAATGGATTTTCATGAGTGAATATCCATTCTCTCTAGATGCTCTTTTAGATACATTCTTTTGTTCCATCTCTGATGTGAAAACGTTACTCTCTATATGAAGATGATGGCAGGACAACCAATTTTAAAAAGGTGTCATTTTCTGCATATTTTTTTATCCTGGTTGTAACAGCTGACTGTTGTCTACTGTGACGTTGATTCATACTGTTTACATTTTATCTAGTGGATTTCACTGAAATGAGAGCTGAGTACTGTGAACTCCAGACCTCTGAGTAGTATCAGAAGCTCTTATTGTGCCTATGTAATCTTTTAATAGACATGCTTGCCAGAACGATTTTTTCCTTTGAAGCTAGAATTAGATAGCACACTTGTCATTTAAATTGCCTATATCTTTGTGGTATTTGCTGCTGCAAAGCATGATCTGTTGACCAATATTGGATAATTTAGAAGCTGTTTAACAAAATAACATGCTTGTTTGTATAAAATATATAGTGCCATGTGTGCCCTCCCCCCAGAGAAAGGTGTGTGGGAGGGGGACAGAGAGACTACTCTTTGTGGTGGTGTTAGAATGTTCCTGTAAGGAATTTCTGGATTCTGAGGGTTTTATGCATGACTGTACAAATGCTTTGTTGAGCAAACGCTATGAATTCCCATAATTTTTGTAAACTGCTCCTCTGTCCCTCTTCTCTCTGTGTGTCTCTCTCTCATACCAACACCTTCTCTCAGAAGTAGGGAGGAGGATTCTAAATGCACAGTTGTTCATACATATCTTCTTTTTTTATAGAATGCAGAATTACAAAATATTCTCATCCAGTCTGTCCCGTTTTGATTGGATAATAAAAGAACCTTTTTCATCAAACTTTGCATTTGGTTAAAAATTATTATTGAAATTCTGCTCAACATGAAATTCTGCTCAACAATCACTGTGTCTTGTTTGGAACTTGAATTGTATTTCATGATTTGATAAGATAAAAGATCGTGAGAGAGACAACTGTAAACATTCTTCTAGAAAAGATGTTCTGTTTCCAAAGACCTTTCTGTAAGAGACAAATTACACAAAAACTGACATTTCATTGTTGACATATATATGTATATATATCCCTGGTTAGTTTTGTTTCATGTTCATAGTACCTTCAACGACTGCACTCTTTCGACTGGAATAATTTTGTGTTTCCAGGATGATTTTCTGGTGGTTTAAGTTTTACCAAGGTTCTAACAGCAAGTAGTACTCATAGTAGCCAGTAATATTACTCTTTTTGTTTTTTCTTTACATGGGGAAAAATTCCAAGGAAACTTTTTTTTTAATCGTATATTAAGCTTGTTGCATTCTGTTAATATTGGCAACTCAAAAGGATTGTATGCTAGTGGGCATAAAACTGTATTATTGACTTCTCTTTGTGCTCTTATTAATTTAGATAATTTGTTAAAGACAAAATATTTATTTAATTGGATTAAGTAGCTTGACAACAGGATGGTAAATGAGGCAGAACATGACATTTTGCAAACTTTTGTAAAATAGTTTTTAGCAAAGTATGGATCACGCTATGTCTACTTAGTAAAGCAGAGCATGCGCATTAGTTTTCTGCAATATGTACTTCAGTTTGCAATTAAATAGGAATAAGTAGTGGGGAAAGTTTCTTTACAAACTTTATTCTTTGGACTCAATGAAAATTGAGATATGGCACAAAGAAACGCATGCTACCATTAAAAATCCCCATTAATTTACTTGAAACTGGAAACATGATCTTAGAAGAGCAGATTAATTTTATTATTTCAAATATAACCAATACACTCAACTGAACTTTGAGCAAGTAAAATGTGCAACAGGCATATGTTTGCCGTTAAAATTGTTCATGAGTTGAGTGTTCAGCATGACAGCAACCTTGTTCTTTTTCTCATTAAATATTTTTCTCCTTTCCATTTTAGGAAATAAATCTGATTAACATATATAAGCGCAAATGAATCGGAGGTAGCATATATGCTTCAGTTGGCAATAGACCGTTATTTGAGTTAATGTTTAGCTTGTAAAAAGAACAGGAGTACTTGTGGCACCTTAGACTAACAAATGTAGCTCACGAAAGCTCATGCTGAAATAAATTTGTTAGTCTCTTAGGTGCCACAAGTACTCTTGTTCTTTTTGCGGATACAGACTAACACGGCTGCTACTCTGAAACCCGTTTAGCTTGTGCTTCCATTCACAGCCCCAGTACTGTAAAGGTCCTTGACAATCAGCTACCACTGTGCTTACTTAGACCTTAGACAGCATGAGCAGTGTCATCCAGGACATGGTTAGCCTTGAAGCAATTTAAAAAAACAACAAGAAAAGTTGATTTTTGTTTTGGTTTGATTTGCAGTCTAACAAAATAGTTTGTGCATGGCACTGTAAAGCTTTTTTATCCGGGCAGCAGACTGAATGGAGATTCATTAGTAAAGCAGAATGTTCAAAACATTAATGGCTGGAAGTGCACCTGAGATATAAAGCTGCTAGTGACAATAGTAATTACTGACAGAGTAGCATACTTACATGTAAAAAGCTTTGAAATGATGCAAAACCCTGGTCTTTCAAATTTCCATCCTGTAGCAGTTTATCTGGCGTTATCTCCTGAATGTGAATGTATTTCAGTCCTAAGTCACCGCATCTGTTGCCAAGACGTATTTATTCCAGTCATTCACCAAAAGCACAGAGCGTTATTGCTTGACATTTTATAGCACTGGAAAAAATGCTGTCTTTTCAAAATCATTTGTTCAGAGAGGAGAAAATGGAGCAAAACAGTTCATTTTACCCTAAGCACTGCTATTTGGCAGTGTTCACATTTGCACGGCACAAAGCTGCAATATTGATTTTTCACTCACAAGGCCTCCCACTAGTTCCTTCTTCGATTGTCAGGGTTGTAAGATGGATTGAATTACACTTTACTTGTTGAAATGCTTATTTTTTCTTTGTTGATAGAAAAAGATTATAAATGAAGCTTAGAATAAAGATCACATCAGCTTTGTTACAGGACTTTTAATTTTTTTTGCTTACTGCTTTCTTTATGGCAGTTGTGTTGTAAAAATTGCATAGAGGGACTCTGCTTTATCGCTTTGTCTCTAACACTCTGCTCTCTCTCTCTCTCTCTCTCTCTCTCTCTCTCTCTCTCTCTCTCTCTC